>NC_091068.1:37600164-37910599 GCF_000393655.2 Nicotiana sylvestris
GTTGGGACAAGTAACTAGGCCGGGCAGACTTTCGTGCTCCCGGTACGTTGCCCCCACTTCGGCTCAAGCTGTCCACTTGGGTAAGCCAGGGTTAGAACAATATGCCTCAAGTTTTTCACTTAGAATAACTCAGCTTCATGCCGGATCCGTAGTAGGAACGTTTGTTTGCATCACGTGCATTTGACTTTGGAGGCTCAACACAGGGGTTGGGTCTGTCTAGGACATGTGTACCAAAAAATAAAAATGACCATCCTGATGCATCTTACTTGCTGCTACTTGCACATTTATTTGATTCGGACTTGTGTGTTGACTGACTTTTGAATATCAGGAATAATATTTTAAAATTGAAAAAAAAATAGCGGTTAGGGAATTGACTGTTTATTTTTGAAAAAAAAAACCAATGCCCAAATACTGTCAAAACTCTGCCGAAATTTTGAGAAAATGAAAAAAAAATGTTATATTAGTTTGTTTTATTAAAAGCAAAGAAAAAATAGAAAGAAAAAAAAATCGTTGTTCTGTCTTATTTTTCAAAATATATATATATATATATATATATATATATATATATATATATATATAAAGGAAAATAGTTTGTCTTCCCCTGAAAATGACAATAAAAAAGAGTCTTACTTTTAAAATAGTTTTTTTTTATTCGTTTCTGAAAAATTCAAAATGAAAATGAAAAGAGTCGTGCTTTGAAAGTGGTTTTGTTATTTGTTGCTGAAAAAGAAAAAAATCCTGTTTTAAAATAGTTCGGTTAGTTGACCCGAACTACGCGGGTTTGATTCTCACCAGATGTGAGATACGTAGGCAACCCTCATCGGGTCCAACCCCCTTTTTGCTAAAATAGCCAAAAACCAATAAAAAATAAAAAATAAAAACGTGTCAAAATTTTAATCTTGTCATAAATAAGTCGGGTGGTATCCAACCTCCCCTTTTGCTAAAAATAAATAAATAATAATAATAAAAAAAAATATGTCAAATTTTAATTTTTTCATAAATAAGTCAGGTGATGCTGTTTTGTCAAAAATAGCCGAATGTTCCCGAAAGGGACGCCGGAAGGCTGACTTTGCATAAACAACCACCTTTTGGGTCATTTTTAAGATTTGGTCAAGTTGACCCACGCAGCCTTAAAAATCTTCGTCCCCGAGGCGCTGAAGGGCCGTGTTTGCAACACCCGGTTTTTATTGTAATTTGAAAAAAACAAAGAGTCAACGGTCAGGTGAATACCGTTCGGATTTTTTTTTTGTCAAAAATAAGCCAAGCCAGCTTCGGCCGCGTCTTAAACCGTTCTTGCCGAAATAGCCTTAGAGTATCTTTCAGTTGTCGAAAGACTATTTTCGTAAAAGAACGGACAAGTTTGTAAAGAGTCATAAAATAATCCTCCCCGGCCTCAAAATTCATGTGAAATTGGGAAGGGGCCACATTTGCAAAAATAGTCGTTTGGTTGCATTTGTCAAACGGGGAAAGGAAGCTGGCCTTTTTGTTTTGAGGTTATAAATCTTTTGACTAGAATATGTGGGTTGTTTGATTTTTGAGTTTGTTGGCCATCTTTCAACCTTTGAAACCCAGTTTGTTTTATTTTGAAAATTGAGAAAGAAAAGAAATGTCTCATTGTTGTTACCTTTCATTTGGTCTGAACTACGCAAGGTCTGATTCATGCGGGGTCATGATACGTAGGCAATCTCCATAAGATTCGACCACAACAAAAAATAAAAAAAATGAAAAAAATCGAAAAAAAAAGAAAAGAAAAAATGAAGAAAAAAAAATCGAAAAAAAGAAAGGAAAAAAAAATGAAAAAAAGAGAGGAAAAGATGTTGTTAATAATGGGGACCGACTGAGTCCATTCTAACCTGTTTTGTTTTGAATCGCAAAGAAAGAAGGTGGTTAGTTTGTGGTAAGCCTGAAATACAATACCCAGAAGCACACTTTGCGGGGATCAGGCCTGATAGCAGAAGCACTCAAATCCTATTGGGGACTTGTTGACTAAGGTTGATGATATTAAAGTTGGTAATGGTCTAGGCAATACTGATGCGAAGTTCAGTGGCTAAGATGCCAATTTCGATAAAGTGGGAGGACGCTCCGTTCCTTGGTTAGCAAAAGAGAAGCTGGTGGTGTCTTATTTTGTTGTCATTTTTGTTGTCCGGATTATTCTTAGGGTTGTAATCCGAATATTGTCTTGTGTCAAACCTTCTTATCTTTCCAGTTTGTCATATCAGTTTGTTTAAGTTTTGTCAAGGATGTGTTAGGATTTTATTCTAGTTGTTTTGTTTGTTTTATTATTCAAACCATTTCGCCGGTAGTCTAATACAAAAGCCGGTCTTTTATTGTTTCCAGTCATCTTTTTGTTTAGTCCTTTTATCATTTTTGTTCAGCGCCGATTCTCGTGACATGACATGCTTTGGGCCTAATCTTAAAAGTTAATCATAAAACCCTGGGAAGGTAATCAAAGCATTAAAAGGAAATAAGAACGGTTTGAGATTATATGGAGCCCGAGTCATGTGGAACTGGGGCAAGTAAAGCACAAAGAAAACCGTTTAAAAGCAAGATTCGCCAAATTGGCATGAGGGTCGTTCATGAGAGTGAGAGTGTCGCCCAACGGTGCTTTAGAAATGACAAATGAAAAAGCAAGTGTTTAACATAATTGTCAAGTCCAGCACCATCGGAAGAGACTATAAATCTATGATCAATTGTGTTGTTTGCACTTGGCATGTTTTGAAGACTGGAATGACGAAGGCATTTTGTTCTGCTACCTAAACACTTTATCCTTCGTTACCCCTTTTGAGCCTTATTTATTTTCTTTCATACCCCTCGTTCGGAATCAATAGCAACGACTAGGAAATACCAGCCTGGAAGGTAAAAAAAAAATCAACAAAAAACGAAAAAAGAAAAAGAAAAATGATAAAAAAAAACAAAAGAAAGTCAAATGAAAACGAGGAATTGGGAACTACGTTTGACCTGATTCCTCAAAGAGGATACGTAGGCGCTTCACGGCTCGGTCATATGGTGCATAATGACCACAATGGTCATAGTGTGCCTGGTGTAATAAAAATTTTTAAAAATAAATAAATAAAATTTTAATTATAAATAAATAATCCCCAAGCAAGAAACTGGGGCAAGGGGTGCGCTTGTGGTAAGCAAAATTGGTTCCGAAGGTTGTAATTTTGAACCCCAAATTGATTTGTTGTTTGAGCCTTTAATACCCTTTCTTTCTAGCCTGTCCAAAAACCCACATTACGGTCCAAAGAAAGACCTTCTGACCAGTCTGCAAAAGATGCCAAGTCAGACAAATGAGAGTTTTACCGGCGAACATAACATTCTGTTCCACAGCAGAAAGGACTCTAATCTCCAGCAGAGAGAGTCATACCGGCAACACTCCAAATCCCCAGCTGGAAAGTGATACAAATGAGAGAGTCTTATCGGTGAAAATCTTCACGGACACCATAAGGCGATGAAAGCTGAGAGAAAAACCAAAATGAGAGAGACTTGATGGTGAAAACCTTTTGGGCACTACAAGTCGAATAAGATTGGGAATCAGATGGGGAATTGCCAATTGAAGGTCTTGAAAGATGATTGACGACAGAGGATAGGCCACATGTGCATGTCATGACTATTAGAGTCGGTATCTGCGTTTGATAGGTTTTTATTTATAGTTTCTTTTGTTATAGAGTCATCTTTTTCCGTTGTCTTTTATTCTGTTCCCTTTTATCTTTTCCTTTCATAGAAAATTCCCCAGTAGAGTCTGTCTGGTCAGAACAAGTGGGAAATGACTTCAAAATAGGCCATCAGCTTTCCAATTATGCAAGACGAGATCTGACTAGTACATCCAAGTGGTATAGTCATCAAGGAACAAGCGCGAGGCCAGTGTCAAGAAAGATATCCCCAGCAAAAGGGAATTGACAAAAGGATCGACGAGTGTCAAGAGAGATATCCTTGCCGAAATCAAAGGTTATTAAACCTCAAGGCCAAGGCCCTGGACAAATCAGGGAGAGCAATGAGCATGATTTGGGAAATTCATGCGAGACTAAAAGGTCAGGGAAATGCCAGTTTCCGAGCTGTGCCACAAAAGAAGAGGGATATCCCCAACAGAAAGGGATCATTCCCAGCAAATAATATCATCCCCAACAAGTTGTGGAACGCAGAGTAATGAAGGAGAAAGGGAAAGCCATCCCAAGTAGGAGTATCACAACCAACCACCACATTTAATTTGAAACAGGTAATGGAAATGGCATTGATGTCAGAAATGCATGCCACAAGAAAGATTGTCAAACTGGGGCAGAAAATTTTCTTTTCAGTTAGAAAATTTTCTGGAAAATCAGGTACCCATTTGGGGAAGAATAAAGATAGCACCAAGGAAGTGGTCTTTGAACCAGGGTTGCCCCAACATAATAAATTTCCAATGGAGGAAGTTGATCCCCAGCAGACAGAACCAAGGAGATGAAATTGGTGTTTAGAAAAAGCAAAAGCCATTATCATCCCCAGCAGCTTCCAGAAGAATGAAGCATCAATTTGAATGGATAAAATTCCCCAACAGCATTATCCTCAACAACGTTATCCCAAGAAGATAACACTTTTATCCCCAGCAGTGTTGAGAGAATTTAAAATAAAAACAAAACAAAACAAAAAAAAAACAAAAAAATAAAAGAAAAACAAAAACAAAAAAAAACAAAAAAAAACAAAAAAAAATAGTCGGGAGATTTGAAGGAGGGGAAGAAAGGAGACTCCCACAGTGGTATTATCCCCAGCAAGCAAGAACAAAGCAGCGCAAAGGAAAAAGAAAAGAAAAGAAGAAATTGCAAAGGTAAGTTTCTCAAATCATTGATCTTTACATTTTTCTCCTAGGATAAAAAGTCCTAGTCTGATGAATTTCCCTCCCGATACAATCTTGGTCCGATGAAATTTTTCGCCCAAGATAAGGTATCAAATCTTAGTCCGATGAATCTTTCTCCTAAGATAAGAAATCTTAGTCCAATGAAATTTTCTCCTAAGATAACAAATCTTAGTCCGATGAATATTTCTCCTAAGATCATAACAAAATGGACCTAGTCTGACGATTTATCTCCTAGAGTCACAATCTTGGTCCGATGAAATTTTTCTCCCAAGATAAGGTATGAAATCCTAGTCCGATGAAATTTTCTCCTAAGATACCAAATCTTAGTCCGATGAATCTTTCTCCTAAGATAGAAACCTTGGTCCGATGAAATTTTTCTCCCAAAATAATATATCAAATCTTAGTCCGATGAAATTTTCTCCTAAGATACCAAATCTTAGTCCGATGAATCTTTCTCCTAAGATAGAAATCTTAGTCCGATGAAATTTTCTCCTAAGATGTCAAATCTTAGTCCGATGAATCTTTCTCCTAAGATCACAACAAAATGGACCTAGTCTGACGATTTATCTCCTAGAGTCAAAATCTTGGTCTGATGAAATTTTTCTCCCAAAATAATATAATAAAATCTTAGTCGGATGAATCTTCTCCTAGGATCAAAATCTAGTCTAATGAATTTTCTCCTAGGATAATTTGAAAAAAAGAAAAAGTTTGAATTTGAAAAAAAAAGGTTGTTGAAATCAGGAGCCCCCCTGAAGAATAGAATGGCGATTTATTGATGGAAGTCAGGAGCCCCCATGAAGAATAGAATGGCGATTTATTAATTGAAGTCAGGAGCCCCCCTGAAGAATAGAATGGCGATTTATTGATTGAAGTCAGGAGCCCTCCTGAAGAATAGAATGGCGATGTATTGGTTGAAGTCAGGAGCCCACTTGAAGAATAGAATGGCGATGTATTAGTTGAAGTCAGGAGCCCCGCCTGAAGAGAGGAAAGGCGTTTTTAAAGTTGTTAAAGTCAGGAGCCCACCTGAAGAATAGAATGGCGATTTATTGGTTGAAGTAAGGAGCCCCCCTGAAGAACAGATTGGCGATTTATTGGTTGAAGTCAGGAGCCCGCCTGAAGAAAGGAAAGGCGTTTTTAAAAAAGGGTTGTTGAAATCTCGCCATCCAAAGAAAGGAATGGCATTTTTTGAAAAGTTGTTGAAGTGAGGAGCCCCCCTGAAGAATAGAATGGCTATTTATTGATTGAAGTCAGGAGCCCCCCTGAAGAATAGAATGACAATGTATTGGTTGAAATCAGGAGCCCCCCTGAAGAATAGAATGGCAATGTATTGGTTGAAGTCAGGAGCCCAGCCTGAAGAGAGGAAAGACGTTTTTAAAGTTGTTGAAGTCAGGAGCCCACCTGAAGAACATAATGGCGATTTATCGTTTGAAGTCAGGAGCCCCCCTGAAGAATAGAATGGCGATGTATTGGTTGAAGTCAGGAGCCCGCCTGAAGAAAGGAAAGGCGTTTTTAAAAAAGGGTAGTTGAAATCTCGCCATCCAAAGAAAGGAATGGCATTTTTTGAAAAGTTGTTGAAGTCAGGTGCCCCCCTGAAGAATAGAATAGCGATTTATCGGTTGAAGTCAGGAGCCCCCCTGAAGAATAGAATGGCGATTTATCGGTTGAAGTCAGGAGGCCCCCTGTAGAATAGAATGGCGATTTATTGATTGAAGTCAGGAGCCCCCCTGAAGAATAGAATGGCGATGTATTGGTTGAAGTCAGGAGCCCCCCTGAAGAATAGAATGGCAATGTATTGGTTGAAGTCAGGAGCCTCGCCTGAAGAGAGGAAAGGCGTTTTTAAAGTTGTTTAAGTCAGGAGCCCACCTGAAGAACAGAATGGCGATTTATCGGTTGAAGTCAGGAGCCCCCCTGAAGAATAGAATGACGATGTATTGGTTGAAGTCAGGAGCCCGCCTGAAGAAAGGAAAGGCGTTTTTAAAAAAGGGTTGTTGAAATCTCGCCATCCAAAGAAAGGAATGACATTTTTTGAAAAGTTATTGAAGTCAGGAGCCCCTTGAAGAATAGAATGGCTATTTATCGGTTGAAGTCAGGAGCACCCCTAAAGAATAGAATGGCGATTTATCGGTTGAAGTCAGGAGCCCCCCTGAAGAATAGAATGGCGATGTATTGGTTGAAGTCAAGAGCCCGCCTGAAGAATAGAATGGCGATTTATCGGTTGAAGTCAGGAGCCTCCCTGAAGAATAGAATGGCGATGTATTGGTTAAAGTCAGGAGCCCTCCTGAAGAACAGAATGGCGATGTATTGGTTGAAGTCAGGAGTCCCCCTGAAGAACAGAATGGCGATTTTTTGGTTGAAGACAGGAGCCCGCCTGAAGAGAGGAAAGACATTTTATTTTAGAAGTTGTTGTTGAAGTCAGGATCCCGCCTGAAGAGAGGAATGGCGATTATTTTCAAAGTTGTTGTTGAAATCAGGAGCCCGCCTAAAGAGAGGAAAGGTATTTTATATTAGAAGTTGTTGTTGAAGTCAGGAGCCCGCCTGAAGAGAGGAATGGCGTTTATTTTTAAAGTTGTTGAAGTTGGGAGCCCGCCCATAGAACAGAGGCATACATTTAAGTCTTTACATTTCAAGCATTGAAGTTGGGAGCCCCCCCAGATAACAAAGGCATACATTTCAGTCTTTACATTTCAAGCATTGAAGTTGGAAGCCCGCCCAGATCACAGAGGCATACATTTCAATCTTTACATTTCAAGCGTTGAAGTTGGGAGCCCGCCCATATAACAGAGGCATACATTTCAGTCTTTACATTTCAAGCGTTGAAGTTGGGAGCCCGCCCAGATTACAGAGGCATACATTTCAGTCTTTAATTTTCAAGTATTGAAGTTGGGAGCCCGCCCATACAACAGAGGCATACATTTTAAGATCAAGTCAGAGGACAATAAAACAGAGGGTTACAACAGGAATCCCTAGCAGGAAACAATAAAAATCCCCAACACTGGGAAGCAGAAGGTTGCAATAAGAGGTCCCAGCACAAACTCAAGTGCATGTGTCAAAAAGAAGAAAAGCAACGGAAAAAATGCAAACAGACAAGAAAGCAAGGCAACAAGAACAAATTGCAGTCTAGCCTAGCTTCTTGTTTTCTTTTAAGCACGGTGTAACAAGGAGATCGGTAAGCAGTGGTAATAGCATGCAACAACAGTAACATTGCAGTCCCACGGTAGTCCCAGCTACCAAAACTTCCCGAACTACATTGACCTGATTCCTGTTTAGCCCAGGATATGTAGGAAACCTTTGAAGCAAAGGTTCGGTCAAATCTTTTTCAAAAAATGCTTCACACGGAGTACTCGGATGGGCAAAAAATCGCTCGCTTTATCTTTGCACGAAAACCCTTCGTGTCTTCGGGCAAAGAGGGGCAGCTGTAAGCACGTGATTTTTGCCCAATATGAGAATTACTCCCAAAAAATTCAAAAATAAAATGATTTTTCTTTGGTGTGCAATTTTGTGATATTTTGAATAATTATTTGTATTTGTGTCTGTGCATGTTTATTTGTTAAATTATTAAAAATACAAAAATATGTCACATTTCGCATGTAGGAATACAATTGTTAGTAACTAAGTTTGTTTGACAAAAAAATTAAAAATTACAAAAATAGGCATCGTTTGAATTTTTAGCATTTAATATCCAAATATACAATTTTATGCTTAATTATTACTTAATTGTGCGTTAATTGTTATTGAGAGTTAATTTGCGCTTTTATAACTTAATTTAGTTCTTAATAATAAGTTAAGTATTTTTATAATTTAGTTTTAGAGAAATAAAAGAAGAAAAGAGAGCGAAAATATAAAGAAAGTCGGAATTGGGCCTCTTCTTCGATTTCAAGCCACAGGCCCAAAAAATGGCCCAATCTTCCCAAACGACCCAGTCCATTTCGAACTGGGTCGACCCAGTCCATAACCCAACATCCTATTATCTTACATTTTACAAAAACAAAACAACAAAAAAGAAGAAAAAACCCTAAAAACTAAGAAGTCATCCGCCCCCATCTCCTATCTTCTTCTTCTTCCTCAAGCTTCACCAAGCTCCATCAATGGCTGCCCTCGACCCCACTCCCTCACGTCCAAACGCCATTAACAAACAGCTCGTCACACTCACACACACATACACAACAAAACACACACGCACACATGCAACAGCCCGTCCATGGCTACTGCTTCTCCTTCTTCCTCATCCTCATCTTCTTGAAGGAGTAACATCACAGCCAGTCCAATGGATGCTTCGTTTTCTTTTGAACGAGCCAGCTTGCTCCGTCGACACAGCCGGACAACCACCAGTCTTTCGTCGACGTTCAGCTCCACATTCGACGACCAACATCTCCGTCGCGGCTGCTGTTCCTTCTCCTCCGAGTTGCTGCTTCTCCGCCATGGACGAGCACGCACAGGTGCGTCGACCAGCTGCTTCTGTTTCGCGAGCTGCTGCCTCACTTCGTCTTCTTCAAGCTTGAGCATCGCCATGGCTACTGTCGCCGCTGCACCAACAAGTTTCTGCTGCTCGTCGCGGCAGTCCTTTCCTCCTTCCAGTTGGTTCATCTTCCCTTCGTCTTCTTCGTTTTGGGAAAGGTCGAGTTTCTTTCGTTGAGTCGAAGCCCGGACGAATTTGTTTACAATCGTTGTTCGTCGTTTCATTTCTGGTTAGTTGGTTTTCTAAGTTTTATTTTTGTCCATATTTTTTTTTGATATTTTTCGGATCCAAAATCATTAAATGATTCGATTCTTGTTTTGTTTGTTCGTCGTTGAAATAATTTCCTAGTTTGTTCATATGTTTTGTCGATTAAATTTTCAGATTCAAATGGAACTTTGATTAATTCATTTTTCAGTTTTTTTCATGTTTGTTTTATCGTTCTTGTTTATTGTTTAGTTAAAAGGTTGTTAGTTTAATATTGGTTAAATACAAATTGAAGTCTAATTAATTTGTTTCATGTGTTCTATAAATTGTTAATATTGTTAAGTTCAAGTTTAAATTCATAATTGTTAAGTTTTGTTTTGTTATTTGCCTAAAATAACTTAGTTGTAATAGGGAAGTATGTTGTTAATCATTTGAATCCGTCGTTTTTATTTTTAGATTTAATTCATGTTCATATTATGTTTGGTTGATCTTGAATCCGAAACTTGTATAGTTTGATTTCTTGTTTATCATTTATGATTATTTCTTGAATTTGTTTAATAATCTTGTTTACGTTTAATATAGGAATTGTTTGTTGTAATTTTGTTAGAGTTGATTTTAAGTTCAATATTATTGAATTTAGAAATCTGAATATACTTGTTTGTTATTGTTGTTGTTGAATCTGAAAATAGGTTTGATTGTTGCTAAAAATATTGTTCAATCAAATTTTAGTTGTTCTTTGTTGTGCAATTTGTGTTCATGTGATTTGTTGTTGAAATGTTGAAGAAATCATGTTCATGAGATTTGTTGTTTGAATTTATGTAGAAATTGGTCATATTGACTATATTTTGGTTGAGTTTGATTAATTGATTTGTTATAGCTGATGGGGTAATTTGGTAAATTTGTAGTACGTTCAGGGGTAGTTTGGTAATTTCAGTAAGGTCGGAGGGGTAGTTTAGGAATTGTACATTTTGTAATTTTTTATGTGAAGCATGGGGGACAAAATGAAATGGGGTGGGTTGTGATATAGTTATTTAATATAAAGGGGGGACAAGACAAATTTTAGTGTGGGGGAATCTTGTATTTGTTTATGTTAGGCATGGGGGACAAAATATAATGGGGTGGTGTGATATATTTATTTAATGTAATGGGGATGAGTGGGAAGATAATGGGTTTGGTAGAGAAAATGGGTTGATTTTAATTGATTAAAAGATTTATGGGATGAGATATATATAGAAGTCTTGAAATCAGATTGAGGATAGAGAAAAAGACACACAAATAAGAGGAACAAATCTGAATATAGAGAAGAACAGAGAATAATAAGAGAGAGAATTAAAAACACAAACAGAAAAAAAAAGAGTTGAATATTTAAGAGAGAGAAAAATTACGAAAAATATTCAAACTTTCAAAAATATTTCTGCTTTCTTTCATTGTTTGAAATTAGCATTAATTGTTGTTGTGTCATCAAAGCTGGAAGCTTTTGTTTTTTGGGATTACTGCTTTACTGGTTTGCAAACTCTTTTCCTGGGTTGTTACTATTGCTGAGCTGTACTGTTATTACTGTTGCTGATTCTCATCTTCATCTTCTTTTGCTTCCAATATAAGGTACACAACTGACACGCTGGTTATTATAATCCGAATATGAAGCATGAATACGAAAAATGAAGAGTTGAAATTCTAAATTTACTTTAATTATATTCTGAATTTTATTTGTATGTATAATTTATTTAGTTTGCAAAAAATCAGAATCGTGTAGCTATTTAATACATATAGTGGAACATCCGACGATAGCTTAACGATTGAATTATCTATATATTGCCTAAAAATAAATAAATGGTGTAGTAACTCCGTCAAGTAAAACGAATAGGCCATTTAGTAGGAACTTGGTAAAAATATTGTTTAGTTAAATAATATTGGTTAATTTCAGCATGTAAATGGTCTAGGATTAAAATTAGATTGCTAAGTTTTTTTTAATTTGACAAACTGAGAGCATGCCTAGTATAATGTAACTAGGTAATAACATGTGAATAAGACGGCCCAGGTCTAATTTTATGTCATACACGTTGGGCCTGGGCCTGCAGTGGCAACAGACTGTCATGTTTGCATTATTTTCAGATTTTATGAATCATATTCAAAATTCATCTATAATAACTCAAGCATGCAAATAAATTAAGATATTTTCTCTTTTATTTTGTAGAGACAAATTTCAATAGAAAAATGTAGGCATTTTAGGATTGTCCTTTTAAAAATAAAATGAGACGAGCCTCACTTAATAAAATGTATAGATTGCGGGGCCCTCATAAAATGTTTAATTAAAATTAATTAGATTTTGGGATGAGCCGTTTAGCAAAATTCCACGGCCTTACCCATAAATAATAATACGCTAATTGCTTTAGACGCGCATTTTAATAAGCTCACATTCTTAAACACGGGTGCGCATTTATGCGACCCAAATCCAAATCCCAAAACATTGAATAAAAATACGTTCCGGATCGCGGGTGCATTTTATGTGACGCAATCCAAAGACATGTTTTTAAACGATGTTCACATTTTTTTAAAAAAAATATATAATGATAAAAGCGGTAAAAAGATAAAATTTGCACATAAGTTCATATTTGTATAAAATCAAATAATCAAGCCGAATATAACAGTTGAGCGACCGTGCTAGAACCACGGAACTCAGGAATGCCTAACACCTTCTCCCGGGTTAATAAAATTCCTTATCCGGATTTCTGGTTCGCAGACTGTAATACGGAGTCATTCTTTTCCTCGATTCAGGATTAAAATTGGTGACTTGGGACACCCTAAATCTCCCAAGTGGCGACTCTGAAATAAATAAATAAATCCCATTTCGATTGTCCTTTAATTGGAAAAACTCCATGCACCCTCTCGGGGGCGGAAAAAGGAGGTGTGACAACCCTCGAAGTCATTCTAGAACCGTTAATTGTGTCTAGGTGCATTGCACGCAATATGATATTTTTGTTGTTAAATGCCCTAACGCTAACGTGATGGCCTCATTTTGTTATATTCATAGCAAAAGGGTGGTTGGTTTGTGTTTTTTAAAGTGGTAACTCTTCTGTACAACACAAAGTCAAAAGGCAATGGCAGACAACAACAAAACTGAGTTGGTTGATACCGGTGCCCGAAAGCAGTTGGTTGAATAGGACAATGGGTTGGTTGAAGAGGTAGAGATGTTAAGACAACACATGGCGGACATGTATCAGGCTTGGATGACTGGGAAGGCACCACCCCCGCCACCACCTAGCTTCCTAGATGCTGCCCTTACCCAAACTCTGGACACAATGCCAGATGATCCTCCATACTCTCCAGATCTACCCGCTTATCACAACTTTCTCAACCACCCTAGTAGCTCCATCACTCGTCCTCCAACTATCTTTACCCAAAAGTGTCTTCCTGTCATATCCACTATTCCCAACAATGAATATTCTCTCAAAGCTCATGACCAAAACTACCCCGTAGAGGTTGCCTACAAGGTTCCTGACTCATACAAGAAGAGCCCTCGGGATAAGCTTCATGTTGAAAATGAAAGGTTCACAGGAAGAGAAGGGAAAGAAGGGATACCCAGGAGGCTGAAAGGCATAGAAAAATCCTTGAAGAACAAACAAGGAAGGGAAGACCAGGGTAGCATAGCTTACAAAGAACTGTCTGTGTCCCTGGACTTTCGCCTGCCCGCGGGGTTCAAAGTGCCAAAATTTAACTTGTATGATGGGTGTGGAGATCCGGTAGCCCACCTGAGGGTCTATTGCAGTGAAATGAGAAGCGTTGGAGAGAAAGATGTCCTGTTGAGGGCATATTTCAGTAAGAGCCTAACTGGGGCAGCTTTGGACTGGCATATTCGTCAAGATGTTGGTAAGTGGCCTACATTGGGAGACATGGCTCAAGATTTTGTTCGATACTTTTAGTACAGATCAGGCGTTACCCCAGACCGCTCCTCCCTATCTAGAATGGAAAAGAAGTCGTAGGAAAGCTTTAGAGAGTTTGGTCTCAGTTGGAGGGAACAGGCTTCTCGAGTCAATACCCCGATTGGTGAAGAAGAAATGGTTGAGCTTTTCCTACGAGCCCAAGGGCCCACCTACTTCAGTCATTTGATCCCGGCCTTGGGAAAGCCTTTCAAAGATGTGTTAAAAACGGGGGAGCTAGTAGAAAAGGGAATCAAGTCAGGCAAAATCATGAGTTGTTCGAAAGACATTCAGAACATCCCAGTAAGCTTGGGTGGAAGAAAGAGAAACAGAAAAGATGATCCGATGGGCTTTCCCGAGCAACACTTCCTGCCTCGACATCGTCCCCATGGATATCCTGATGCACCTGGTGATCATCCCTTATGCCACTTCTCTCCACGGAACTCCCAAAATTGTACATCACTCTCTCAGTACCCAGCTCCACAAAATGCCTATCCACCCCCACGAGCCTATCGAAAACCCCCTGGATCAGGTTTCCGGCCCAATCAAGCATTTAAGAATGAGAGGTTGCTGAAAAAAGAAAAGGCTTTCACCCCATTGGGAGTGTCATACGCCAGTTTGTTCCAAAAGTTGAAACAATTGGACATGTTGAAGCCGATCCAGATAAAAATGCTGAACCCCCTGTCAAAGAAGTTTGATTTTTCTTAAAGGTGCGTATATTACTCAGATGCCCCGGGGCATGACATAGAGAAGTGTTGGAATCTGAAGAATGCGATTCAGAAGCTTATTGATGCAGGCGACATTATCGTGCAAAATCTAGATGCAGCAGACACCAGCCAAAGTCCATCGCCTGTGCATAATGAGACGCATATGGTGGGTATGATTTATTTTGAAAAGGAATGTGAGAATTCTTCTGGGAGCCTAGAAGGCTCACATGCTACTAAGCTTTCAGCGCTGTCAGAGGTTGATCTTAAGAACGAGCCGGCGGAAGGAACCCAAAAGCAATTTGTTAAGAACAATGTGATGAAGACGTGTGAAGTTCCTAGTATTGTTGATGCAGAAGTCAGTGGCTAAGATGTTGAGTTTGAGGATTGGAAAGATACTCTTTTCTTGGTGAGCCAGGAAGGAGCTTTGGTGGCTTAGTTTATTGCCATTTCTGTTGTCCGGGTTATTTCAGGGTTGTAATTCGGATATTGTCTTGTGACTCAAACCCTTCTATCCTTTTATTTTATCTAGTTCCTTTAGTCGTAATATCTCATTTAGTGCTGTCTAGGTTTGTTCCAGGGTTGTATCCCAGTTTGTTTTACTTGTTTTGTTATTCGAACCATTTCACCGTCTGTCTAATGCAATGTCCTGTATTTTGTTATTTCCAGTCGTTTCCTTTGTTTAGTTCTTTTCTATCCTTCCATTTTGTCTTTTGTCTAATGCTAGTTCTAGTGACATGACATGCATGCAAAATTCTAGGCCTGGTCTTAAAGTCAGTTTAGTTATGAAGCAATGGAACAATTTTGAAGATGATAGGGACATTTTAGGGAAATAAGTAAAGGCATTTTGAGATCACTTCCAGCCCGAATTGTGTGAAACTGGGGCAGGTATAACCTAAAGAAAACCCTACTAAAATGCATCATGTCGCATCGGATTGAAGCTAAAGGCAAGTTTGCCCAAATTGACAGGAGTCGTTCGTGGTAATGAGGGTGAGAGTGTTGTCCAGTGGTGCTTTATATTTAACAGATGTAGAAGGCGAATGTGTAGATATGGTTATCAAGTCTGGTACAATCAAAAGATGTTACGATTGTTTTCCTTGGTTTGTTTAATTGTGTTGTTTGTACTTGGCATGTTTTGAAGATTGGAATGACGAAGGCATTTTGTTTTGCTATCTAAACACCTTATCCTTCGTTACCCCTTTGAGCCTCATTTATTTTCTTTCATACCCCTCTTTCGGAATCAGTAGCAAAGATCAGAAACACAAGCGTGAAAGATAAGTAAAGGAAAAGGAGAAAAGAATAGAACGAAAAGGGAGAGAAGAAAAATGAAAATTGAACAAAAAAAAAAGAAGAGAAAAGAAGAAAAAAAAAAGAGGAAAAAGAAGAAAAAAACAACAAAACAACAAAAAAAAAGAAAAAGGAAGAAAGAAAAGAAAAGAAAAGAGAAAGAGAAAAGAAAAATCACAACAACAGAGCAATTCCTATGTCATGAACTACGTTCGACCTGATTCCTTTTAAGGATACGTAGGCAGCCTCACGGTTCGGTCCCATCAAAATAAAAATCCAAAAGTCCCCAAGCAAAGAAACTGGGGCAGAAGTTGTGTTTGCTGTAAGAAATCTGATTCCAAAAGTTGTAATTTTAAACTCATGTCGAACTGTTTTAAGCCTTTGATACCCTTTCTTTCTAACCCCATCCAAAATCCCACATTACAGTCCAAATAAAGACCTTCTGATAAGTCTTTGAGAGATGTCAAGTCGAGCAAATAGAGGTGATTCATATCAGGGTAACACTCTGGTCCAAGCAAGAAAAGTAATGAAAATAAGAGAGTCTTATCAGTGAAAACCCTCACAGGCAACGTAAGGCTATGGGAGTTGAGAGAAATAAAAATGAGAGAGTCTTATTGGTGAAAACCTTCACGGGCACCTTGAGGCGACGAAAGTTGATAGAAAGAATCAAATGAGAGAGGATTGATGGTGAAAACCCTTTGGGCACTACAAGTCAAATAAGGATTGTAAATCAGATTGGATAATCGGAGCATTGAATCCCAGTTTCACGACTTAGAGGGTACAACAATAGTTGAACATCAGACTTGCTTGACAGAATAGGCCAAAGGTGCATGTCATGGTCGTTAGAGTTGGTATCCAATCTGATAGGTTTCTCATTTGTAGTTTTCTTGTTAGGAATCATCTCTTTCCCTTGTCCTTTACTCTGTTTCTTTTGTCGTGTTTACATCCTTTTTCTGAGTCTGTTTGGTCCAAACAAGTGAGAAATGACTTCAAAATTTTTCACTAGCTTTCCAAGTGCACAAAATGAGATCTGGCTAGCACATCAAAGCATCATAAGTCAGTAAAGAACAACAAACGCACTGAACTGGTAACAATCAACTTGCTTTGGGATCCTTGTGAAATACAAAGCTTTGGTACATATCAATCCACAGACAATGCAACAAATAGAGTGTGTTAGGTGAACGGATCAAATGTATCTTCTGTGTTAAGATTGACAAAAGTGGTTAACTAGTGGCAAGCGAGGTCTTCCAAGCAGAAATCAAAGTTATCATGGCAAGCCAGGGAGCAGTAGACCTCAAGGCTAGGGTCAATGGTTTAAGTCAAGGAAGAACAGCATATACACTGAGTTGGTAACAATTAACATACGTTGGGATCCATGTGAAATACAAGGGGAAAAAAGGTGGTAAACCAGTGACAAGAAAAATCTTCCATGCAGAAATCAAAGCTATCATGGCAAGCAATGGAGCAATAGACCTCAAGACCAAGGCCAGTGATTTAAATCGGGAAAGAACAATAAGTGCATTGAAGTTGGTAATAATCAATATACCGTGGGGATCATGTGAAACACAAAGGTTTGGTAGATGTCGGTTCATGAGCAATGCAACAGATAGAAGGTATTGGGTCTGAACGGATCAGAGGTATTTTCTGTGATAAGGGTGACAGAGAAAGTGGTCAGTCAATAAACAGGCAAGGTCTTTCAAGTTGAAACCAAAGTTATCATGGGAAGTGAAGGAGCAATCGCCTTCAAAGTCAATGCCACAAAGCAACCACCATATTTATAAACTCACAAGTTTTCTTTGTTTGAAACAGGGACAAATATTGTGTCCAAATCAAAGCTTGGAAGATTGAATTCTTTTCAAATTTCATGCCCAAATTTTGTCAGCACAAAGGCAGTTTGATAAGGGGAAAGGAAAATTTGTTCGATCTGTAGGAACCCTCCATGAGGAAAAGCATGGTTCAAAGGCAAGGAATTTTGTTCGTCATGCAGAGATCCTCCAAAAAGAAAGCATGGCTCAGGTAAGTTCATTCTCGGCTCTTCAGGACCCTCCTGGATAATGGGATTTAGTTTTAAGTGTTCACGACCCTCCTAGACAATGGGATTTAGTTCTAAGACCTTCATAGAAAATAAGATTTAGCGTAAGTTTTATCTTTAGGAAAAAAGATTTAGCTTTGAAGTTGTCACTCTTAAGGTGAGATTTAATTTGAAATTTTCAAGACCCTCCTGAAAAATGGGACTTAGTTTAAAATTCAAAACAATCATGAGTAGTAACATCTAGCATAAATGTACCCCAAAAGAATATAAGTTGGTTTCAAATTTTTTTTCTGTAGATAGAATTCAGCTAGGAGTTGTCAGGACCCTCCTAGAAAATCGGACCTAGTTTAAAAAAATGAAACAATCATAAATAGAAAAATCTAGCATAAATGTACCCCAAAGGAATATAAGTTGTTTTCAAAGATTGAATGTTTAAGATAGGATTCAATTAGGAGTTTTCAGGACCCTCCTGAATAATGGGACCTAGCTTTAAGATTTCCATTAGATAACAAGATTTAGCATAAGTTCTGTTGTAGGGTAATATAGTTTAGCCGTAAAATTGTCACTCTTAAGATAAGACTTGATTTTTGATTGTCAGGACCCTCCTGGATAATGGGACGTAGTTTAAAACTGGCTTGGATAACAAGATTTAGCATAAGACATACCTTCAGTAGATATAATTCAGCTTTAAAATTGTCGTTTAATTAAGAGTTGTTAGGACCCTCCTGGATAATGGGGAATAGTTTAAGACCGACCCTTTTAGATAACAAGATTTAGCGGAAGTAACACCTTTAGAAGATATAACTTAGATTTAAAATTGTCATTTAGTTAAGAGTTGTCAGGACCCTCCTGGATAATGGGGAGTAGTTTAAGACCCTCTTAGATAACAAGATTTAGCGGAAGTCATACCTTTAAAAGATATAGCTTAGATTTAAAATTGTCGTTTAGTTAAGAGTTGTCTGGACCCCCCTGGATAATGGGACATAGCTTTCAAATTCTTAGTAATATTTGGTAATATTATTTAGTTTAACACTCACATATGCGCCCATCTACCAAACTGGGGCAGAAAATTTTCTTTGTTTTGTCTATTTTTGTTGAAATCAGGGACCCGCTTGGAGAACAGGGAGAAACAAGTCAATTTTCAGCAATCAGGCGCCCACCTGGAGAGCAAGGGAATACATATCAAGTTTCAGCAATCAGGCGCCCACCTGGGGAGCAAGAGAATACAATTCAAGTTTTGGCAATCAGGCGCCCACCTGAAGAGCAAGGGAATACAATTCAAGTTTTGCCAATCAAGCGTCCACCTGGAGAGCAAGGGAATACAGTTCAAGTATTGGTAATCAGGAGCCCACCTGAAGAACGAAGGGAAGCAGCAAGTCAAGTGTTGATAATCAGGAGCCCACCTGAAGAACGAAGGGAACCAGTTCAAGTTTCGAGGAAAAGCAGTGCAAGTATTGGCAATCAGGAGCCCACCTGGAGAACGAAGGGAAACATCAAGGTTCAAAGGAGTTCAGCAATCAGGAAACCACCTGAAAAACGAAGGGAAGCAGTTCAAGTTTCGAGGAAAAGCAACGCAAGTGTTGGTAATCAGGAGCCCACCTGGAGAACGAAGGGAAACAGCAAGGTTCAAAGGAAGACAACAATCAGGAGCCCACTTGAATAACAAAGGGAAATCATCTCAGAATGCAATTCAAGTCAGCAACAAAGGAATCTCACTCAGAGAGTACAAGTCAGCAGGGCAGCAGAAACTGCAAGTTCAATATATATATAAGATTCTTGTAATTCGTATATCATAGTTTAGTCTGGCTTCTTTTATTTTGTCACGGTGTAATAAGTAGTTCAGTAAGCAAAAACAGCAGCAATAGAAGCAAAATCACAGCTCTTCGGTAGTACCAGCTACCAAAACTTCTTGACCTACACGCAACCTGGTTCCCCTATAACCCGGGATATGTAGGCTATCCAGAACCAAGACTCGGTTGCACCCTTTCTCTTTTCTCTTATCCTTATTTCTTCCCTTTTGAATAAAAATATGTTCAAAAATTAGTCACATGGCTCACCTTATCTTTGCTTGAAAACTCTTCATGTTTCCAAACAAAGAGGGGCAGCTGTGAACACCTAATTTTTGATAATATTTAATTTTTTATCACTTCTTCTATGTAAATATTTCAGGGGTTTTAACCTACAATTTTTATCTTTATTACACTTTTTATTATAGGGTAAAAATAAAAAATTTAAAAGATGAATTATTACTATTAATATTATTTTACTTTTATTTTTATTTTAAAATAATAAAAAAATTCCGAAAAATATTAATTTTTTTTAATTTACAGGAGTGATTTAAAAAATAAGAAAAAGGGAAGTATTGTATAAAAAAAATAAAAATAAAAGTAGGTGGAATTCTTTTTTAAAAAGTAAAAGAAAGTAGAAAATTTTAAAAATAAAAGTAAAGTTTTGTGGAAATTTTTAAAAAAGAAAAAATAAAATAAAGTTGGAATTAAAAAACAAATATAAAGGTATCTGAAAATTAAAAAAATTTAAAGTAAAAGTAAGTAGCATTTTTAAATGAAAAGCAAAAGAAAGTGGATTGTTTTTTTAAGAAAAGTTAAATAAAGTGGAATTCTCTTTTAAAAAGTAAAAAAAGTGGGATTTTAAATAAGATAAAAGTAATTAAAGTTGAAATTTAAATAAATAAAAGTAATGAAAGGTGGGATTTCTTTTTATAAAAAAAAAATAAAAGCAATTTGTAAGTGGGATTTCTTTTAATTAAAAAATAATAAAATAATAAAATATTTTTAAGAAAAAAACCTGAAAAATCTCAAAAATTTTGCTATAAATAGAAGAAAAAATTTGAGAAGAGAAAAGAAAAAAAAGAAGAGAGGATAAGAAAAAAGAAGGGGGCGGAGAGAACGGTATACACTCGATATACACTCAGGATACACTGGATATACAGGGGCAGAATTCATTTTGGAGAGAGTAAAAAAGATAGAACCAAATTTTCTGAAATATTGAGAGCGGAAGAACACCAGAGAGAGTTCAAAGCTAGAAAGAGAAAACAAAGAGAGATTTCCGGACTATTTTTCTTCTCCATTTTTATTGGTTTTCTCCGTGTTGCTGGGATTTCTGGATTGAGGTGTTGAAGCTACTGTGTTGGGCTTTCTGCTGCTGTATTTTGCTGTTTGTTGTTGCTGATTGCTTACCCCATTTTTCTGTTCTACATACTAGGTACATGTCCTGAAACTCGATGTATGAAAATATCCATTAAAAATGAATGAAGTGGAGGCCTATTGTTGTTGAAGTGGAGGTCTATTGTTGATTTACTGCTTTCATTATACTGTAATAACCGTACTGATGGACTGTTAATTATAAGTTTGTGCATTTGAACCGTTAAGTGTGTGTTAGATATTTAGAAATGCATATGAGTTTAGTTGAGTATTCGTTGTAATAATTCCATGCTGGACTAACAGAATAGTTTCTATTAGTTTAGTTAATTTCCGGTTTTCCTAGATCTGTATAAATGGTATTTTCAAGCTGTGATTAATTAGGCTGTAGACTGTTAAAGTAGTGTGATACTTCTTCTGATCATGGGAGCTTTATATTTAGTAGTGATGATGTGAGTTAATCTATAATTCTGAGTTTGAGTGGTTGTGTGTGGGTTCGAAATCAGAAAGTTAAAAGTAGATATGAGCTATGTAATTCGTAAGGTTAATTTAGGCAATCCATTTTCGTCCAGCATCCTTAATTCTCGAGTTTCAATTCTCATATGTGATCACGTTAGTGTTTAATCAAAGTTCATGAGTCAGCATTTTAATAAAAATGAGTCATAGTAGAGAATTTGAAATTTGAACTAGTATGCACCATGTTTGAAATTGTGATCATAGGCAGTTTACGTGGGTCATGAAATCTGAAATCAGTTGCTTTGCAACTCATGTTTAATGTTGCATTGAATTTATTTTACTGGCTAGTTAATTTTAGTAGTAGATTCATCAGATTTGTGTTCTTAATTAAATTGAAATTCCATTTAGTGTAAAATACAGGGCTTAACAGGCTAGTCCCTAAACCTTTGGGCCTCAGGATAATTGATGCACGACCCAGGCCAGTTTTGGTCTCTTTCTCATTTAGGACTGGGCCAAGGTCTGTTTTGGCCAATTTTATGGTGTATATCTGGTTTTAAATTCCCTCTGCTGGGCTTACATCGGAGCCCAATGGTCGGATGTTGGTGCAAAAATATTACTTAGTTTGCATTAGTCCAGTAGCAAATTAATTAGGGCCTTTCTTTTATTTTAGAAATAAATTAAGTAGAAAACTATAGATTGCTCTAGGTTTGCACTTTAAAATAATAAAACGGGATGAGCCTCGCTAAACAAAACACATAAATTGTGAGGCCCTCGATAATTCTATATATTAAAATACTTAGATTTCGGGACGGGCCTTTTAGCGAATTTCACGGCCTTCCCCAAAATAATAACGCGTTAGTTTCTTTAGGCGCGTATTTTAATAACATTACCTCCCTAAACTCGGGTGCGCATTTATGTGACCCAAATCCAAATCCCAACGATGTTAAAGTATGTTCAAAAACCACGGGTGCATTTATGTGACGTGCTTCAAGACTTTTTTTAATGACGTTGCAATTTTCTTTAAAAATGAATAAAAGCGGTTAAGGTTAAAATTTGCACATAGGTTCATAATTGTTAAAATCAGATAAATTTAAGCCAAATATAACAGTTGAGTGACCGTGCTAGAACCACGGAACTCGGGAATGCCTAACACCTTCTCCCGGGTTAACAAAATTCCTTACTCAGATTTCTGGTTCGCGGACTGTAATACAGAGTCAATCTTTTCCTCGATTCGGGATTCAACCGGTGACTTGGGACACCATAAATATCCCAAGTGGCGACTCTAAATCTTTAATAATAAATCCCGTTTTCGATTGTCCTTTAATTGGAAAAATCTCTTATGCCCTTGCAGGTGTAGGTAAAAAGGAGGTGTGACAATCCATATCCACACGTTTTATAGTGTAATCATGTGCAATAATCATATTCCATCCGGCGTTGTCACATGCTAAATATCATGAATGCGCCCGGCATGATCGCATGCTCAATATCATAGTTCGCCCAGCGTGTTCAGAATATCAATAATACAGTTCGCACAGCATTGTCACTGGCACAATATCACAATCCACCCAGCGTGGTCATAGGCTACCAGTTCAATCTATATCACACATAAATCAAATATGCAAGAATACATAAATACATATAGATGATCAAAGAACATCAAATTTCATACTCCTGAGCTGGTACAAGTGACATGCTAAGGTGTATGCATATGTAAAGCTTAATCAAGCAATTACATCACGAAAATAGATGTATCAGGTTCAATTAGAAGGATAACCTCAATGTAACCTCAAATATGGTACAAATAGCTCACAAAAGCGGTACAGATAGGAGAAACATCACAACATGAAGTTTAGCAATCAACTCAAGGCATAACATAGCCTATGTACTACCCCGAACATGAATAAGTATCCCGCTGCATGAACATGATCTCAACCCCTCACATGTGCACCACCCATAGCACGTAGCCATCATAAATAACTCAGGCAACTAGTGCCTCAACCAAGTTTAGATAAGTTAATTACCGCAAGCAAGCACTCTAAAAGCACCATCCCGCACAAATTGACCTCCGAATGACTCGAAACTACCTAAAAGCAACTTAAAATATCAAATAATACCAAAGAAATCAAACCCAAACGATAAAGGTCAAATCTTTAATCAAATACTCAAATCAACCAAACGGTCAATCGGGGCCCGCACCCTATGACGCCAAAAAAAACTCATAAATTCCAATAACCCATTCAAACAGGAGTCGGACTATACTAATTTCATTCTAATCCGATTCCAATCAATGTTCAAATCTCAAATATTCACTTTAGAAAAGTTTAGACAAAATTCCCAAATTTCTCTTTTAGAATTATCACTCAAATTCTAAAATAAAATATGGAATCTTATAACATAATCAAATACGAGCAAAAAAATACTTAACCCAATCCAAATCGTGAAAGTAGCCTCGAAATTCGTCTAAATCCGAGCTCTATGTCTCCAAATGTGATAAAATAATATAACCCTCGAAACAAATAAGATTTTCCCCGGCAACTTCGCATTTGCGGACCAAAAATTGCACCTGTGTACCCACACATGCGAGCTAGAGCTTGCATCTGCGACCACTACTTACTTGACCAAAAACTGCATCTGCGTAAGTGACCTCGTATCTACGACAGTGCAGAAGCGCAAAACTTCCACAAAAGTCGACAATCACCTCGAGTCGAAATCCCGCATCTGTAACTAATATTCCGCAGATGCGATGCCGCACCTGCGACCCCGAACCCGCAGAAGCCGAACACCTAACCATGCCAAACCTCACAGAAACAACTCAACCTCGTAAAAGTGAATCTGCATCTGTGCTAAAAAATGTGCAGATGTGAAACACCCAAACCATGTTTGACTAGAAACATGGGAATGCTCTGAAACTCATCTGTAACACATCCGAGGCCTCCGAAACCCCGTCCAAACATACCAACCAGTCCTAAAAATAGTATGGACCTACTCAAGGTTTTAAATAGCACAAAATAACATCAAAACCACAAACCGCTTATCATGATCAATCTCTTAAGTCCATAAACTTCAAACTTCAAACCAAGCATCCAATTTAGACCTAACTAATTCCGAATCCAACCATACTTTGCTCATAAGTCCCAAATGACAAATAACGTATCCACACTCCCAAAATAACAATCCAAATTCGATAACATCGAAATTTACTTCCGGTGAAACCTATAAACTCTCCCAACCTTCAAATTGCCAACTTTCGTCTAATAGTGTCAAAACTTCCATAAAAATCTAAATGAAAAACCAAGCATACACCCGAGTCCAAAATCACCATTCGGACCTAACAAAACTAACAAAAACATGATCTAAGGTAAAATATACAAAAGTCAAACTTGGTCAATTCTTATAATTTAAAGCTTCCAAATTGAGAATCATTCCTCCAAATCAATCTCGACCCACTCGAAAACCAAAACCAACCATACAAGAAAGTCATAATGCATCATATGAAGGTATTCCAAATCTCAAACCATCAAACTAAATGCAAAAGCTCAAAACGACCAGTCGGGTCGTTACTTTCTCCCCAACTTAAACATACATTCCTCTTCGAATGTGCCAAGTGTCGTAACATCGCCATCAAATCATTGCATAAACTCACCATATACCCACCCATGGGTGATACCACATCGCCCCAATCCATATAAGCCCGAAAATACTACCTAACTGAAGATCCTTACTTGAACATTATTTCATAAATCATAGAACCCAATCCCTAACATCCGAAATTAATTATAAGACACAATTCTTGCATCTATACACTGTATAAGTCTAAACAGGTTGTATCAAGCCATAACCATAATCCAAGATGTAATCACATGATATACCTCATAACTCATAGTAATACCTTCTAACTGCAATAGCTGCTCATTAGAAAATTCGATACCGGTAACAAACCTCATATCAAATAAAATCCTGTTCTCAACCTTCGTACACTGCCAATGATTAAAAAAACACACAGAAACTCATAACCATCAATCAGATTAACAAGTCGTGGAGATTTCTTGCCTGATAAGAATCATTTCCCAATTTTGAGCTGACTAATGACATTATTATTCCAAACATACCTTAATAAAATCCGATAGCACTCATTCCAGGTGCAATAACCTCATCTCACACAGTATAACCTGCTCGACACTAGTACCATCTCGAGCCATATATCAAGCAATCCATGCACCAAACAAGCAACAACTCGAGTCTACCCAAGATGGAAAGAGAATCAAATGAGAGAACCATTTCGCAAACTCAACAGATCACCTCAAAGCATAATGTTATGAACCCATCACATAAAGGATAAACAAAATACAAGAAATAAGCACAAAGGATCATATCCCAATATAACTCTGATGTGATATGTGACCCCGTGAAATCATTGGTCTACATGGAATACCTTAAGGCATGATGCGCATAATCAACAACCAAATGCATATCAACAAAAAACACGCGAAGTTAATGACCATAAAAATGGACAAAACAGATAGTATGATATACCAGAAATAGGAAGGCCATAACCAAGGCGCAACAAACAATTCAATACCCCAAGAGACATCTTACAAATTCTGCCACAAGCCCCAAACAGAACTGTACATTGTGTGAAAATAGTCAATAGTCTCATAACCCATCGTAGCATAGGATAGTAATACATGGACACATCAGAAAAAAATAAGATCAACTCTAACCGATGACACACCCCTCAATAATAGCTATGCTGAGCAAACAATTCGGGCCCAACGTAGAATACACATTCTCATTAGGCCTATCGATAGTGTCCAAGATGATTCTGATCATATCGAAATAGGTAGATAATCTTCAAGGAGTCCACAATACCCTATCCATAGCATGTACAATCAGCTTTCAACCTCGTAACATATCTTCACCATCCACAACCAAGGATTAATCCACCTTTGAGAACCCTCATAGTCTTCAAATCCATAAAATAAAAGAATCACCATGTTCGAGGCCAACTCCATCAATCAAATGACTAACACCTCGCTCATACACAATCATCTCACGAGAAATAATTCCATATTTCTTTCGTGCCACATTGAAAAAATCTGAACAATAGTAGTCGATCAATCAAGAGATTACCGTAGTACCAGTCAAGCATCTGGAAGTCAATACACAATGTGCCTTCTGAAATACGCATCCTTCTCAGGTGATACTTGGTAGTGTCATTATTTTTCCAAACATCTAAAACTGTCCATATTGTCTAGAACTCATGACCTCCCTTTTGAATGGAGACGCAACTTCATATATACAAGCCTCAATCCTACACGTCGCATCGCATATATCATATCATCGTATGGAAACACGAGAACCCTATTATTAACCTTGAATCATAAACATGACACACATCCAGCCAGAAACTTTATGTTTGACCTTCATCCAAGAATAATGTCACTACCCAAACTCGAGGTCCATGACTAGCACCCGGGCCATACCTGCCAAGCACCAACGCACATTTTATCTAACCTTTATTGTTATCTATAAGGGCCAACGAGATCAATATAAATAGTAGACATGACTCCACAACAACCAAGAATGACAGATAATGGCATGAACATATATAACATCGACCCACATGGTTGTCAAGAAGCCATATATAAGGTACAAGCTAACAAGCTGCCCTGAGAGACTATACAACATAAATCAGTGGACAAGGTAATCCAAACTATACATGAGTCGACACAAGTCTATGTGCCTCTAAAGCAACATAAGTTTCGCTACATTGTCGGAATAGGGTCACGTCATACACATAATGTCTATAATAAAAATACACACCAAGACCACGACAAGTCCGAAGAAGGGATCACGCCAATAACTACTAAACTAGGTAGTCTACTATGGTGGGGAAGCTGCGTATACCTGTCTATCAGGACTTGCAGCACGACATGCAGCATCCACAAATAAAAAGGACATCAATACGAATAAAGTACTGAGTATGTAAGGCAGGAAAGCATAAGTAAGAACAGTGATGTAAACATGGAAAAAGAATATACAACCTGTAACATTTGGGTACCTCTGAGGGCTAGTGACATGAAATGCATGATATATATATATATATATATATATATATACATATCATGCATAACATATGCCTCTATGGGCATCATCATCTTCATATCGTACCCACCATAATAGGCTCGGTAAAAATGTACCTGGCCATCATATGGCTTGGTAGAATCATACCCAACCACGGGGAGCTCGGTAAAACCCAACTGATCAGTAGTTTCACAATAGGTGTTGTACCCATCTGACTATAGTGTGGCTCGGTAGAGTAAAATAGATAAATATATATGATGCATGCTAGACTCATTGGAATCATATTCTAAACCTTTCGGAGTGACATAAGGTCAGTATCCTCCATACACATTATTAGGACTTAACTCTTCATCATGAATCTTATAAGAATTAGTAAGTACCAATAAAATTGATAACAAAGGAATAAGAGAAGCAACATCAATATCAATTGTTCCATAAGAAGGGAAACAATGTAAGTACTCTAGCTTCTAAGAGTTGAGTATCTTTAGAAACTCGTTCATTACATTATGTACAATTGGAGTCATGCAAAAGAAGGAAAGGATAGCCTCACAAACCTTGTATATACTTCCCAACCTCAAGCTATTCAAATACCATGACTCCTTATTCTACAATAAGAGAAAGGACACTATCGTTATCGTTTAAGCGTCGTAACTATTATGTATCGGCCGCAACCTATTTTACGATGAAGTGAGTAGCATCTAACCTATTTATATGAGTTTCCACAAGTTAAAATAGTCACTGAACAGCCCAAACAACATCAATAATAATCATATTGAGCCTCCCAAAATAGTGCACCAACCAACAACATTACTAACTAGCCTTTCAATATATATCTCTCAAGTTCTAGCTTCAACGACTTAGCCTTAAATACATGTAGAGTAAGAGGTTCCTTACCTTTAAACAGAAATAACAACTCCAGTTTGACCTTAATTGACCATGAAATATCCCTCCAATTCTTCCACAAGAACATGGAAGCTAAACAAGCAATCAATTGTGATTTTTCTGCACTAGAATCACTTTGGAAGATTTGAAATCACCAAGGGTTAATATTAAAAACATGAGGGAGGATTTTACAGTCATAAACCACTTAACACAACCTCCTACACGAGCTGGAACAAGATAAAAATTAGAAAAGACAAGAAGAACAAGAAACTTACTAGCGTCACGGGATTCCCGACACTTGATTTGTGTTGTTTGCCCTTTGATTGTGTCTTGGATAATGAGAGAACCTTGAGAGAGTCTTTTTAGGGTTCTAAGGTCTGAATATATCAAAAATGAATGACTTAAAATTAGGTTGAGGCGTCTTATATATATATATATATATATATATATATATATATATATATCCATATATATCAACCGCCTATGTGGGCCCCATAGAGAGCTGTTTGGCACAGTCTCCCAAAAATATGAATATATCTCTGCTCCCAGATTGTATCAATGAACGGTTTAATATATTGGATACTAGACTCATATATCTTCAATTTGATGGGTAGATCACTCTGTAATGCCAAGTAAATTGGGAGAAAAGCTTATTAATATTTGACCTAAAATTTATGTAAAATTATGAACGTAAGTTGCAAAAGCTTTTATCGATTTTTGTTTCATAACTCGTTTGAATTCAAGACTTATGATACGTATATAATATAACTCAAATACCTTAAAACACGACCTCTTGGGAATTTTAAGCACCTCTAGCTTTACCCGAAAATATGGGTTGAACATCCTTGATTCGTTTAACTTCTAATACTTGTTAACCACTCTTATACACCCTTGTATCGTTTAAAACCAATATGATTAACTTCTTATAATCTCAAAGATAATATCTTTTCGGATTTACGTCGACTAACTTACAGCATGATCTCTAACGTACCTGAATATGAGTTGTAACACCTTCTCCCTAGGAACATTCGTCAACGAATGTAAAGGTATATGGGGAGTCTAACTCATCGTGGATTCCAACGGAAATTTTCGAATGAGTCTCCCTTATAAAATGGACACTAGCATGCAAGTAGTTAAACCCAACCTATGGCCTCACAAGGTTATTCAAAGCACTATGGATATGTACATTATCTACATATCACCACTTTGTATTAAGAAAGAGTATTCTCAAGCTATTGCTTACCTCATAGAGTCGTTTCACCATCTAATGTGTCCTACGTTCCCCCGATATCCTCATTATCTTCAATCTGCATTACCATGTCATTTCTTTCCTAATCTTGTTCCTCCATAATACTTTGACGGAAGCTACATCCTTTGTTCTCAGCTAGCGGACTTGTCGATCTAATAGAGCCACTAGCACTTCTTCATATGATAGATCCTCTGTAACTTGTACATATTTGATAGGGATGACATGAGAAGGGTCACCAATACATTTCCTTAACGTAGATATGTGGAATACCGGGTGGACAAATTCCAATTCAGATGGAAATTCTAACTCATAAGCAACCTGTCCAATTCGTTGAAGAATTTTGAATGTCCCGATATATCGCGGACTCATCTTACCCTTTTTCCCAAAATGCATAACACCCTTCATCGGCGAGATCTTTAGGAAAACCCAATCACCAACCTCAAATTCTAGATCGCGGCGTCAGACATCAGAATAAAACTTTTTCCTGCTTTATGCCGTCCTCAGTCGCTCTTGTATCACTTTCACCTTCTCAATGGCTTGGTGAATCAAATATAGCCCATATAATTATGTCTCAATGACTACTAACCATCCAACTGGTGATCCACATCTCCTCCTATACAGTGCCTCGTACGAGGCCATTTTAATACTGGAATGGTAGCTATTAGTGTAGGCGAATTCTATGAGCGCCAGATGGTCATCCCTATCCCCTTGAAATCCAAAACACATACTCATAGCATATCTTCAAGTGTCTGAATGGTACGTTCAGCCTATCCGTCAGTGTGCGGATGGAATGCATTGCTGAGATTCACTTGTGTGCCTAAACCCTTCTAAAAAGACCTGCAAAAGTTAGCCATAAATTGAGATCCTCGATCTAATATAATAGATATCGGCACACCATGAAGCCTAACAATCTCCTTGATATACAACTCGCATAATCTTCATCCGTGTAAATTGTCTTAACTATCAAAAAATATGCACATGTTGTAAGTCGATCAACTATCACCCAGATGGAGTAAAACTTATGATAAGAGCAAGATAATCCAATAATGAAGTCTATATTAATCACCTCCCATTTCCAGTTTGGAATCTCTATATTCTGTCTCAATCCACCGGGGTTCTGATGCTCGACCTTTACTTGTTGACAATTCGGACACTGGGCTGCGAATTCTGCAATAGACTTCTTCATGTTATCCCACCAATACTGCTCCTTAATGTCATGACACATCTTTGTGGAGCCAGGATAGATGGAATATCGGGACTGATAAATCTCAATCATAATCTTCTCTCGCAACCCTGCCATATTAGGCACAGATAATCGGCCATGGTATCTCAGTGCCCTATCTCCTCCAATCTCAAAAGATGTAATTTCACAGTGCTGAATGCTCTCTCTCAATCGTACTAAGGTAGGATCTTCTTATTACCGTGGTTTTACCTCGCTACCAAAGATGATTCTGATGTATTATGTACAGTAACACCTTCGTCATCAAAGTCTAACAATTTGATTCTCATATTGGCCAGCTAATGAAGCTCTTTAGTCAACCCCGGTCAACCTGCCTCAATGTGTGCTAAGCATCCAATTGATTTACGATTGAGAGTGTCTGCCACAACATTGGCTCTACCAGGATGGTACAATATCTCAACATCGTAATCTTTCAGTAATTCTAGCATCCTACACTACCTCAAATTCAACTCCTTCTACTTGAAGATGTATTGTAAACTTTTATAATCTGTGTAAATGATAACATAGATGTCGTATAAGTAGTGCCCCCATCTATTCAAAGCATATATTAGTGCATCCAATTCCAAATCATGAGTCGGGCAATTCTTTTCATGATTCTTGAATTTTCGTGATGAATAAACAATCACCTTCCCATGTTGCGTTAATACACACCCCAAACCTATACCTGAGGCATCATAATATACCACATAACCTTCTGTTCCTTTTGGGAGAGTGAGCACTGGCGCTGATGTCAATCGATTCTTTATCTCTTGAAAACTTTGTTCATAAGTGTCAGACCACTGGAACTTGGTAGCTTTCTGTGTTAACTTAGTCAATGGTGCTGATACAGAGGAAAAACCTTCTACAAGATGCCTATAATGTCCTGATAGCCCCAGGAAGCTGTGGACTTCTGATGGTGTTGTAGGTCTCGGCTAATTCTTTATTGCACCGATCTTCTGATTGTCAACACTAATAACCTTTTCAATTATCACATGGCTAAGGAATGGTACTGAGTTTAGCCAGAATTCACATTTAGAGAGCGTATCATATAACTTACGATCCTTAAGGGTCTATAATGCTATCCGCAAGTGGCCTGTATGTTCCGCTTCTGAACGAGAATACACCAGAATCTCATTAACTAATACGATCACGTGCACATCAAGATAGGGCCTGAATACACTACACATGAGATTCATAAAAACTGCTGGGGCATTTGTTAGCCCGAACGACATCACCAACAACTCAAAGTGCCCATATCTTGTCCGGAAGGTCGTCTTTGGAGTATACTTCTCCTTAACTTTCACCTGATGATACCCTTAATGTAAGTCAATCTTGGAGAAATACTTGGCACCCCAGAGTTGGTCAAATAGATCATCAATCCTTGGAAGTGTATACTTGTTCTTTATATTAAACTTATTAAATTGTTGATAATTGATACACATCCGTAATGATCCGTCTTTCTTCCGCATGAACAAGACTGGCGCACCTCAAGGTGAAGTGCACCTTATCCAGAAAGTCCTTCAACTGCGCCTTCAACTCTCTCAACTATGTTGGGGCCATACTGTATGGAGGAATAGAGATCTGTTGAGTGTCAAGCAACATATCAGTGTTAAACTCAATCTCCCTTTCAGGAGGAAGGCCTGAGAGTTCATCTGAAAAAACATCTAGAAATTCATTGACCACGGGGATTGATTGTAAAGTAGGTAACTTCGCCGCCACATCCTTAATGCAAATGAGATGATAAATTTAACCTTTTGAGATTATCTTCCTTGCCTTAAGATAGGAAATAAACCTACCTTCAGCGTAGCAATATTCCCCTTCCATTCGATGACGGGTTCACTAGGAAATTGAAACCTAACCATCTTCATACGACAATCAACATTTTCATAGCATGAGTCCAACTAGTCCATTCCCATTACCACATCGAAATCAACCATTTCAATCTCGAATAAATTTTCCAATGTTTGACGACTACAAATCATCACAGTGCAACCTCTATATACCCTTCTAGCAATCATAGAATCTCTTATCGAAGTAGATACCGAAAGTGGTATACTTATCAATCCAGGTTCAACGCCAAACTTATTAGCCACAAAGGGTGTAACATATGATAATGTAGATCCGAGATAAAGCAACGCATATACATCATAAGAAAATATAGATATTATATCTGTAACAACATCCGAAGATGACGTGAGATCCTGTCAACCTACTAGAGCATAGGTTCCATTTTGAGCACCACTTGAACTCGGTATTGCACCTCTACCTCTACCATAACCTGTCGACTGCTGAAAACCCCGTGTTAGAGGTCGAACTGATGAGGAAGAACCATACACAAATCCAGTCAGTTGAGCCATACCACCACCTCCTTTGTTAGGACAATCTCGCATCATATGGCCAGGCCGTCTGCAAGAATAGCATGCGTTAGAACCTCGATGGCATAGTCCAAAGTGGGCCTTGCCGCACTGATCACAAAGAGGTGTTGGGGGTCTCGTCTGACTAGTATCCTTGTGATATTGTGAGCCTGATGCTTGCAAACTGTGACCTGAACTAGAATAAGTAAATCGATCATGCTGAGGCCTCTAAAACTATGGAGGAGCACTATCTATAGGTGGCGGCAAACTCCTCGAAGACTGGGGCTTGATACTACCTCTGAAGTCATCAGAATAACCTACAAATCTCGCCCTCTTATGCTGGCCCATATGATGATTCCTATATGCCCTTTGCTAGCGCTTACTACCCACTAGCATCTAGGCATAAGCCTAAATACGGGAAATATCCATGTCTTCTAACAAGGAGGCTATCCTACACTCATTTATAAGATATGGTCCCAACCCATTCACAAACAGGTGCACCATATCGCTCATCTCAGCCACTATATTGTGAGCATACCTTGCTAAAGAATCAAAATGCATACTATACTCTCACACACTCATATTACCCTGTTGAAGGTTCAAGAACTTATCAGCTTTAGCTCGTCATATCTCAACTGGCAAGTAATGACAAAGAAAGGCCTCAGAAAATTCCTTCCACACAGATGGAGGAGCGTTCAAACCCTTGGATCTCTACCAACTATCATACTAGAAAATCGCTAAATACCGTAACTAATTAGAAGCCAACTCTACTGCCTCCTTATCACTAGCATGCATAACGCACAATGTATGATGAACCTAATCAATAAAAGTCTATGGGTCTTCCTTGGGGTTTGATCCGGTAAACATTGAAGGGTCTAGATTAATAAAATCACAGACTCTCACACTAACCAGTTTAGCAGCAGCACCGGTATTCTACCTCTAAGCCTGAGCAGCAACAAAGCTAGTCAAGAACTGCATCGCACTCTGCATACCTTGGTTTGTTATGCCAGACGGAGGAACTGAAGGTGTTGGGTGCCTCCTAATATCCTCTGGAGTAGACAAAGTAGATGAGGTATGAGACGACATCTCATTCTGAGACTCACTTTTGCCTGCTCTGGCTGGAGGCACCTCACTGGTACCCTGTGCCGTAGCTGTATCAAGCCATCTACTAATCATTTGCTTCCTAATCGAAGGCATCGCTAAAAGAAAACAAGGTGAATATTAGAGACGAACACTTACTACTCAACTTTATGCACGCTCTAGATTCAGGAATAAGGTAACAACCCTTCATGTATCCTCCTGATTAAAAATGTGGCGCACTATACATCAATAATCAAGACTCTACTAGACATGACTCATGGACAACCCTTAGGAAAGAGTTGCTCTAATACAAAGTTTGTTATGACCCAAACTCAAGGGCCATGACTGGCACCCGGGCCATACTGCCAAGTACCAACAAACATATTATATAACCTTTCTTATTATCTATAAAGGCCGACGAGATCAATTTAAACGGTACATATGAATCCTAAACAACCAACAATGACAGATAATGGCATGAACATATATAACATGGGCCGATAGGGCTGTCATGAAGCTATATATAAGCTACGAGCTGACAAGCTTCCATGAGAGACTATACAACAAAAATCAGTCGACAAGGCCATCCAAACTATCCATGAGTCATCACATGTCTATGAGCATCTAAAGGAACATAAGTGCTGCAACATTGCCAAAACAAGGCCCTGACATATACTCATAATGTCTATAACAAAAATGCATACCAAGACCGTGGCAAGTTCGAAGAAGGGATCTCGCCAATAACCACTAAACACGACAACCTACTGTGGTGGGGGAGCTGCATCTACCTATCTATCAGGACCTGCAACATAACATGCAGTGTCGACAAATAACAATGACGTCAATACGAATAACGTACTGAGTATGTAAGGCAGGAAAGCATAAGTATGAACAGTAATGTAAATAGGGATAAAAAATATACAACATGTAACATCTGGGTACCTCTAAGGGCTACTGACATGAAATACATGATACATACATACATACATATATATATATATATAGATACGTATATACGTATTTATATATATATACACATATATATATGCGCCTCTGTGGGCATCATCATCTTCATAATGTACCCAACTATGATAAAGCTTGGTAGAATCATACTCGGCCACGTGGAGTTCAGTAAAACCCAATTGATAAGTGGTTGCACAATAGGTGCCTTACCCGGCCGATGATAGCGCGACTCGATAGAGTAAAATAGATATATATATATATAATGCATGTTGGACTCATTTGAATCATATTTTAAACCTTTTGGAGTGATGTTGGTACATCCCGTACTTTCATATTAGGATAAGTCATAATAATCCATATGAGTTTGAAGGGATGTTTTAATGAAATAATAATGTATATATTGATTATATATGGTAACACATGACCATGATAGTAGGATACATAAAGTAAGTTAAAAGTGAGTAGTTTTTTAAGTAATTTGAGATAATTCATAATTAGGTGGATAATTGGGTAATTAATGATTTAGGAGATTAATTAAAAGTTGGATAAGGCCTACAAGGCCTAACGTGGCAACCCCCCCTAATTCCAAATTAATGACTCATAAAGCCATGCAACTTGGTGGCACCAAGGTATATGATGATTCATAAGACATAATTTGCCTTCTTTACATGTAAGAGTCCTTTGTATAAGTGCTTTTGTTTGGTTCTTTATTAGCAATGTAACTTGGAGATCCTCCTTTGAATAAATTAAATATTAGAAAATGAATAGTTGACGTTTAAGATATGATAGTAACGTGAGTTACTTCAACACAATTCATAGGAGATTTCTTATCATAATATTAATGGGATTTTGTGATTCTATGGGAGTACATTACAATATTTCTCAAGAATATCATACAGATTTTCCCCTACTTTGATCTGTCGTTGCGTGCTTTTTGCAAAGACGTGTGTTAGAGGGATTGCCAAGAGAATCGGCTTAGGTATATTAAGGCTATCCCTTCTTTCTATTAGCATGATCCAAGTAACGAAACGTAAACATAATGTTATTCATTAAGTGATTCTACTCTTAGTAGCTAAGGATGCTATGTTATTGATTCCTATAAAGTAATATTCAAGCATGTCTAAGTATGTTCCTAAGTCTCTATTGAGGTATTTGATAAAGATGTCAATTTTTATCATATAGTGATACATACATCTTCATGCATTTAACAACATGCTACGGTTGGTCGAGCAGTTACCATCAGTTGGGCAGTCATGCATCATGCGATATGGATAATAGAAATAGTCTCAAAGGGAAGGATTATATATGTAAGTATGATAAGTATGCATATATAGTGGAACTTCAGATATTCAGGTTGATTCTTATATGTCTTTAATTAATGTTGACTTATTGTTATGTTTCAGTTCCACCATACATACTCGGTACATTATTCGTACTGACGTCCTTTTGTTGGGGACGCTGCATTCATGCCTGCTATTATAGATAACGAGAGTCATAATAGAAGATGTTGGCATTCAGTGAAGGATCAGTAAGACTCCACCTCTTTTGGAGTGCAGCCGAGTCTATAGGTCATCGTGTCAGAGTTTTGCTATAGACTTATAGGTAGGCTGGTACCTTGTCCTATTTGATGTCAAATAATCTTAGAGGCTTTGTAGATAGAGGTTCATTTTGTACAGTATGTCAGAGGCCTTGACGGCCCATATGTATTCTTGTTTTAAAAAAGATGGTTCATTGATATAGTGTTTGCCAACTTACAGTTGCACATAATGAGTTGTGTCCATGTTGGCCCATGATAGTTACAAAAGGAATGAGTTCAGCCAACTCGGCCTATGTATGTTCTAGTTTTGGCCGAATGATCATGATCTATAAAGTGGTTCGCTCTGGCCAGCACGGCACCAGGTGCCAGCCACACCTCCCCAGGTTTGGGGCGTGACAAAGTGGTATCAAAGCGGGTCGTGTCCTAGGCAATGTACTAAGTCATGCCTAGTAGAGTCTCACTTATGGGTATGTTGCGTGCCACATTTTTACTGAGACGCTATAGGGAATTTATAAAATGTTAACCTTCTTTTGTTTCCAAATCATGCCATAGAGTAGAGTCGTATGAAGTCAATATGAAGATTTTGCTAGATTTTGTATGCACCAGCGATGCAGGTATCACAATACAGCTTTAAGGCATAATTTCCAGCTATGTAGAAGGGAGGTTATGAAAGAAACAGAAGATACGATGCGAGATTGAAAAGTAAGTAAGGTAAAGTAAAACTGAAGAAGATACGAAATACTCCACTACAAAAGGTTGTGAATAGCCGTGATTTCAGATATAGTTTGGGTTTTAGTTTATGTTTACCGTGAAAATGGTAATAACAATTAAATTTGATTATGGAACTTTAAAAATACGTGATCTATTTTTATGCTATTTGTCAAGCAGTTGATGCTATGTATATGAGACATGGAAACGAAATGAGAGTTAAGGGTAAGGTGATAACCAAACCTATAGATCAACAATCGGGGCCTCGAGCTTGTCAATTCGGGGGCCTCGAGGTCGATTCCGGAGCTCAGCTGTGAGCTATCGAATGTGATCGAGGTATGACTAACAGTTATAATAACATCAACGAAGGATATTTATGGACAATGATAAGCAATAAATGAAGAACAATAATGAAGATAATAAATGGAAGCAATAATATTAAGAGAATATGTTGGAAAACAAAGAGAATGTTCTTGTATATTTCGTGTGGAGCAGATGAAGCAACAACCCTACAAAGTGATAAGGATCCCCTTTATATATGAGGGGAATCCAAACATAGTACAAAATACATTAATGACAAAGAAGCGGAGATGGGACAGCTAGATGACACCCTGATTCAGGGTTAGGGCAGCCCACTAGGCTCTATCAGTTCTAGCCGTGTACCTTGGGAGCTTCCCCATTTCTACCATAGTCTAGGTCAACATTGTCCCAAGGTCGAGCGTTGACGAACCTCGAGGGAGGAAATTCAACCGTAACCTTGTAGTCTCGAGGCTTCGAGATGATCTTCTAAGGTGCCTCAATGACAAGGAATTGGACCCTCAGATTTTACCATATACAGATAGTCCCTGTGTTTCTTAAAGAGGAGCGATAAGAAACTATTTTGACATACGACTCTTCAGATTTCCCGAGATGATATCATGCCGATGATGCAAGCCTCTACGATAATCGCGACGTCCCGTCGTTTCACTTATCCAAGATTATTCAAAGCATTACGGATTCTCATTCTTCAGAGCTATAATGTGGATGCTGGTTTAGCCCAATGACATATTAAATGTGCCTGTCATTACGTCTTTTGAGTGCAATAATGGTGCCATCGGTTACACTGCCTCCCTTTATATAATTGGGAGCCTCCTGGGGCCAACCGTTAACCCAAGTATCTCCCCATATCTATCCATCCTTTTCTTCTCATCATCCTTACCCACTGTCGTTCACCATGTTTAAGGAACATGGCATCAAGATCATACGGCGGCGTTTCTATTAGCCATGCCACAGCCTGTCTCCTGGACTTTCTTTTTCGAGCGAGACTACACCATTTTGCTGTTGTTGTAGTTGTTATTGGTATTGTCGTCGTTGGCTTGGGACGATGAAGAATGGAACCGATTTCTCCTGACTCAGAGGAATATTTGGACTCTACACCACTGCTCATGAGGGAGTTCGGACTATAAACCGCTGCTCACCTCCCCCAATTACCTGGTGTGGTGCTTCACTCCCTTTGTTTTTCATGGAGTGAGGTTTTACTATCTACTAACTGTTGCATCCTGCACAGGAGCAACGTCCCAAGATTTGGCTTTACAATAGTAGCAGTGTCAAAATCCATACTAGCCAGACTTTTTACCCATCCACTTCTTCATTCCTTTCTGCCTCTTTTGCGTCACTTTGCTCTTCTCCATCTCTTTCCTCTTCTTCATCTTCCCTTTTGAAGATGCCATTCTGGAGGATCGGGATAAGGCTCTCGAGGAGGTGGTGTTCGAAGATGTTGATGTCGAGGATAAACCTTTGACAATAGATTAGGCTCGCGTCTTTTGCTACATGTGTACTTTTTCTCTTCTTTATTTTTGTGTAAGGACCCCTTGTGGGCTTTAGTAATTATATGTAAGGACCCCCAAGGGCTTTTGTAATCAACATTTTTATGAATACAAAGAAGTTTCTTTTGTCTTCAATGCTTGTTGTATTCCCTTTTATTTATTTTTATGGAGATTCCAAATGTATGGCCCTACTGGTTGGTGCCAATATCGAGCCTAGATGCGAATGTTTTTTCTGACCTTTGACTGACTAATATAACACCTCGTGGAACCCTTCGTCGTTCCTTGGATCGAGCCCGGATCGAACCAGTATACACGGGTCATCGGGACCCTTACTTTGAGTTAAATGAAAGTAATGCATCAAGCCTCGAGATCGTGATTTATCACCTAGGCCATACGGTAGTCTTTGAGGGGAAATTTTCTCGGAGGTCCGATGATAGGGACTGCCTTTGAGATTTTGATAGTAGTCCCCGAGTGGGGGTTCGTTCTAACCCGGGCCACTAAGAAACATGCTTAGACTTAGCATAGATAGCCTGAAGGTGCTATAGATAGATCCCGAAAGAGGGTCTATCCAAACTTAGACGATACCCCGAGGTCAAGACCATACAGGTGGCATTTGAGTTCTTATTTCCTTGGAGCCTAACACCTTTTCGACGAAAGTCCCCAAGGTCGGGTACCACCTCGAGTCTTGTAATGATGTCATGTGGCTTCCTGGAGCCTAACATTTTTCTAATGGAGGTCCTCGAGGTCGGATATCACCTCGGGACTGGCGATGATGTCGTTGGCCTTTTAGGGCCTAACTTCTCTTTGATGGAGGTCCTCAAGGTCGGGTACCACCTTGGGACTGGCGATGATGTTGTTGCCTTCTTAGGGCTTTACTTCTCTTTGATGGAGGTCCTCGAGGTCGGATACCACCTCGGGACTGGCGATGATGTTGTTGGATTCTTAAGGCCTAACTTCTCTTTGATGTAGGTCCTCGAGGTCGGGTACCACCTCGGGACTGGCGATGAGGACGTTGGCCTTTTAGGCAGGCGAATCACTGCCATTTTTTTATTTATAGGGTCGCTTCTGTTCCTTTGGAGATCCTACCATTTTAAGTAGTTACCCTTCTTTTTCTACATCAAGTCTTTCATTTCTTCAGTATTAACGTATTTGCACAGATTCCTTCTTTAGTTCTCTAGTTTTGCCATAGCTATGACTGCTACATCGGGGTCTATTCGGTAGAGAGGGAAGAGTTCTGCCTCCGACATTCAGAATCAATAAGAGTATACCTTGAAGACTACTTCTTTGATAGGAGAAGAGCATTTTGAGTTAGTGAGAAAAGACTGCGGATGGGGGGAGAAAGTAGTGTTACAGCCATTTTCCCCGAATGAGGGCATCGTGGATCGTGTCGATGGGTGTTTGAATGTATACACATAACCCTTCATAATGGGGCCCCTTGATAGGGTAGTGCTCGAATTTTGTTTAAAGTATCGAGTTACCTTGGCGCAGATCCACCTATTGTTTTGGCGAACAATGTTGATGATGAGATTTTTTGCGGAGAAGGCGGGGCTTGAACTTACGCTCTGTCATCTTATTAGGTTGTATCGTCCCTTTCACCTTCGAGGTCTGCTAACCTTTCAATACTGATCGACAACTCCCTTTGTTGTTGATTATGTGGGAGATGGAGACTGGGGTAGATGAATCACTTCGTCCGAGTTTGGACCACTGACATTATCCCCGTGGAACTTATGCCTTTCCCTGAGGAATGGAACTATACTCATAAGTGGTGCATTCCGTGCCTCCTCAGTTTTGTCTATGGCAAAAGCTAATTTTGTAACCGTGCCTTCTTTTCCCTTTCTACAGCAGTTTCACGGGCGTCGGGCAACGTACCTGATTTGCAGGATTGGGTTCGAAAGTTGGCAACCCACTCAACCTGTGATGAGTGCAAGTGGCGAGCTTTGTCATGGGGCAAATGGGAAGCAAACATCATCGTGCGTGTTGTGCTATTTTTTCCTTTCCCTCCCTTCATTTGGAGAGGCATTTTCCCTTTATGCGTATTAATCTTGCTGTTGTAGGCATCAGAGATCCTTTCGAGGCGAGGTTGCGCTCCTTTAGAGAGGGGTAAAGGTTGCTAGCTTCTGGGCTAAAGAACGACAACAATAGGTGAGAGATACTTTTTCAAGGAGATGGTGCTCAAAGAAACACAGAATGGGATTAGGGCTTCGGAGCGGAAGCACCGTCCAAACCTACCGCGCCCGTGGTTCCTAGTTCTAGAAAGATGGTTTCCCCATTTCTGTCGCCTTCTTTTTTCATTGACAGTACTTCGAAGGATACTCGGAACCCGGGGTCGCATACATTGAGCGACTGTTCCTCGACTGGAGTCGATCCTTTCAGAGTTGGGGAAACTAGGTTGGCAGAGTTGTGCTCGGCCTTCGAGGAAGCCCATCAGCTTAACTTCATGGTGAGTTTCGGCACAGGCCTTTCGAGCTTTGCGCCTTCCCTTCCTTATTGCATTTTCTTTTGCACGACCTCGACAAGCTTAAGTCTGAGTTATTTCGTTGTGAAGCCAGGATGCGGAAAGGTTTGGATGAGGAGAGATCCCTTAGGCTCCTTTGTGATGAAGAGGAAGTCGAGTTGGTACGCTTGCTGCATGAGGTGAGCCAGAGCTTGAATTATGAGAACTATTTGAAGGAGCAGGTAATTTTCTACCCCGGGTGAGCATGATTTCTACCTTCTAGCTTATGAGGCTAATGCTTCATTTATTTCAGTTGGAAAAAAAGACGGTGGCCCTAGAGCACCTTCGGCTAAAAGCTTGGGCGGAGGCTCGGGCTTTAGAGGGGAAGGGTCCTCTAGCTAAAGTTCCTGGTTTTGAGGCTCAACTTTGTTCAGCTCGTGATAATGCTTTGGTTCAAATAGATATGATCACGAAGCTCGATTCCGAGCTTTCGAAGGTTTGGGCTGAGATTTTTGATGCCCAGGTTGAAGCTGCAATGAGCCAAGCTAATGCTGACCAGGAGATGGCGATCTATTTAAAGGACGCTACCGATGCTCCAGCTGAGCTGAGAAGGGTCCTCGACCGCAAAGAGAGCATTGAAGAATATGCTCGTTGTAAGTCTTAGAGAAAGACTCTTGAGGAGATCCGTGTTAGGGGTTTCGCCCTCTCGAAAGAGTTGGCACGAGCGAGGGAGGCCGAGCGTGATGCTCGATTACTTTTGTCTGACCGAAGAAAGCCAAGACGAGGCCAGCAGGCAATAGCTCCCTAGGGGCGTATATATTGCCATCTATATATAGAATTTTCAAAGCATGTCTGTAGATGGCGATTGCGTTCTTTCGTATATGTGTATGAAAGAAAACCTTGCGACTTTATTTCTTCTATATCTCTTTCTGTCTCGAATTTGACCTGGTGAACTGGCCTTTGAGTTGATAGGAATCCTTAGATTCATGATATTGACCTAGGGCTCATTAGGCTGGCCCATAGGCTCTTACGCGCTTTTGCTCTTAGGCATATTTAGGCCAACTATTTTGGGCTCAGTCCCCGAGTCGGGCATTGACTTGAGCTTAGTCAACCCTTATGTTACCGAATTTTAGGCTGGCAACAGTTGCTCTTACGCTTTTGGTGGATGTGACCTTTTAATGTATGTGGGCTGGTGACAATGGCTCTTACGCTTTTGCCCTTATGCATATTTAGTTAACTGTTTTGGGTTCAGTCTCCGAATCGGGTTACGACTTGAGCTCATTTGACCCTAAGGTTTTCAGATTTGTGCGGGATGGCGACAATGGCTCTTATGCCTTGGGCCGATGCGCCTTTTAGTGTGGGCTAGCGATAATGTCTCTTACGCCTTAGGCTGATGCGGCCTTTTAGTGGGTTTATTTTTCCCTCGTTAAGGACTTTTTGAAATAATTTTTGCCTGACTCTTCGACGGTTCGATAAAAACCTTGATTACGAGTCGTTATGTGGCGATAATCGAGCACCTCAGGAGGTTTAGCTTGGAGGCTGAGTATCTCGAAGCCTGTGATTTGGAGATGACATGGTCGAAGCTCTTTTGCCTATGTTGATGATAACCTATTTAACCAGTTCTTTTTGAAGTAATTGAAGGCCTATGATTTTGTAGCATCGGTAGGGCGTCCTCGAGTCGCGTTAGTTCGACTGGTATAGCCTTGTGACCGGAGTCATTTATGTTCGGCCGGAGCCTTTAAGCCCTGAGTGAAGTAGTTTCAACATCTATAACGAGGGTATGCCTTTTTAGGGGTCTTACAAGTTCGATATATAGCTGAAATTTTGAGATCGGGTTTATGCCTTTAGTGAGGTCTTACAAGTTTTACATGCCTTTGAGGTCTTATAGTTTTACATGCCTTTGAGGTCTTACAGTTTTGGATACTTGGTACAAGTATTGTTCATGCCTTGCTTGAGGTCTTATAGATATTACTGTTGCCTTATGTAGGTCTTACAACCTCAGGTTTTGATAAGTCGATGGAGATGGCATTTGACGGCAGTCCCCAAGTCATCGAGTGTTTCTAGACTCGGGAGCCATTACTTGTAAATTTTGTATTGCCTCATTGAAGGCTTACAATTTCGGAAGTTCTGATCTGGAGGTCATTTGAGTTTTTGACGCCAATCCCCGAGTGTTCAGGTCGTCTTTTGGCTTTGGAGCCATGTTGTGATCTTGTTGTTGGTGCCTCATTGAGGGCTTACGAGCTCGAAGCTCCAACCCGGGAGTTGCGTTGTTGTGAGTAATTAACGCCAGTCCCTGAGTGTTCGGGACACTTTCGGTTTTGGAGACGTTGAGCGATTTTTGTATTGCCTCACTAAGGGCTTATGATTTTGGAGTCCCGACTCGGAGGTCATTAAGGTATTGAATTGTTGATGCCAGTCCCTGAGTGTTCGGGACGTTTTCGGTGGAGGAGTCATTTTTGCAAAGATGTCGAGTTTCTTTTGGAGCGTAAAATGCTTTGACAAAAGATATTCTTTGATTACTCGGTACAAGTATAAATGTTTTTACTGTCGGGGGTCCGGCTATACGGGCACGATTCGCTCGACCGTTTGGCCCGGTAAATTATTTTCCTATTGGGGCCCCATTAGGCATTTCTTGGTTTATCCGAGTGGATGCCTTCCGGGGGGGATGCCCCCCAGTGTTCGATGTAGAATACTTGTTGAGTCTTCCTTAGGTAGCATGTGGATGTTTCCTCATTAAAAACCTTGCCTGTAAAACCCTTTTCGGGACAAAAACTCAGTCGAAGGAAAAGAGTGCAATTGATGCTTTAAAACCTTAAGGTCTTCGGGCTGGGTTAGCTCTTTGATTGCTTCGATCGGGCGCCTGCATAAGGGTTAGTCTGAAAAAATGAAAAGGGAGAGGGTTATACCTTATCATGGGATGTGTCGGCGACACTTTGTGGTCCGATATATTCTACTTGCTTGTGATAAGGATGTGGTACAGTCCTTTGCTTTATTTAATCAGACATAACCGAAGATGTAGTTTTATTACCCTTTGGCCCCTTTGCGGGTGGAGGTATTTGTGTCGGCGCCACATTGTGCACCATGAACATTTCTCTTGCCGCATGTTGTTCCCCGTAGACGATTTTAATTCCATCATTTTTTGGGAATTTCATCATTTAGTGGAGGGTGGATGGTACTACTCTAATGCAGATAATCCATGGGCTCCCGAACAACGCGTTGTACCTCATGTCTCGTTCGATGACATGGAATTTGACATTCAGGGTTGTGCCGACCACGTTTATTGGAAGGGTGATTTCTCCTTTCGTTGTTTCACTTGCCATATTGAATCTGTTGAGAATTCGAGTGGCGGGCACCTGGATCCACGAGTACCCTCGACCTGATAATGTTGACCGAGCTGCCTGGATCCACGAGTACACATTTTATTTGAAATGTATTTACAAGGAAAGATATTACCTGTGCGACATTGTGGGGTTGAGATAAGGTCTCGGTGTCCTCTTCACTGAATGTGAGGGCATCCTCGGATATATACCCCCGGGTTTGCTTTTCTTTGGTGATGGATATTTTTGTCCTTCTCATCACGGGTTGTTGTGGGGAATCGATTCCTCCCAAGATCATGTGTATGACATGTTGTGGCTCATTTGTTACATTCTTCTTGGCCGCCTCTCTTTCTTGGAACTGATTTTTAGCTTGGTCACTACGGAATTCCCGAAGGTGACCTTTGTTAAGTATTCGGGCTACCTCTTCTCGAAGTTGGTGGCAATCCTCGGTCCTGTGACCGTGCGTTTTGTGAAATTAACACACTAAGTTATGGTTCCTTTCTGAAGGATCTGATTGTACAGGCATGGGCCATCTGGCGTCTCTGATTTTACTAATGGTGAACACGATGTCTGATACATCGACATTCAAATTGTATTCTAATAAGCGAGGCGCCTCCATTGGCCTTGCGTTTCTATCGAATCCGACTCTATTGATGAGTCCCCAAGGATTCTGTCCTCGGTCTATCCTTCGATCGTTACGAGGTGGGTTGCACCTCGGGGTGTTCCTTCTATCTTCGGTGTATGGCTGATATCTTTCTTTGTTTGGCTTTGGCTCCTTCGCTAGAAGCCTGCTTGGGTACACTGAGCCTGAGGTGGATTCTAGTTGATCATATTCGACCTTGATCTTCAACTGGTATCAGTTGTGGACGTCCAACCAGGTCACAATGGGGTACTCGACCAAATTATGTTTCAACTGCTTTGAAGCCACCGAGCTTCATTCATTCAGACCTTGAGTGAATGCCTGCACTGTCTAGTCATCGGAGACTGGTGGTAGTTCCATCCATTCCATTTGAAAGCGACATACGAACTCTCGCAGCATTTTGTTCTCCCTCTACTTGATCTTGAACACGTCAGATTTCCTTGTTGCTACTTTGATGGCACCGTCATGTGCCTTAATGAAGGAGTCTTCCAGCATGGCAAATGAGTCTATGAATTTAGGAGCTAGGTTGTGATATCACATCATGGCCCCTTCGCGAGTGTTTCCCCGAACTTCTTTAGTAAGATGGACTCGATCTCGTCGTCCTTTATGTCATTGCCCTTCACTGCGCAAGTATAAGTAGTAACGTGCTCATTGGGGTCTGAGATCCCTTTGTATTTTGGGAGGTCTAGCATTCTGAACTTCTTTGGGATGGGTTTTGGAGTTGCCTCCTCTAGGAATGGCCTTTGTACGAACTTCTTCGAATCTACCCCTTTTAGGACCGGGGGTGCGCCCGAAATTTGGTCGACCCTGGAGTTATAGGTCTCAACCATTTTGTCATTGGCTTCTATCATTTTCTCACCCGATTCGATCCTTTTGGTGAGCTCCTAGAGCATTTTTATGATGACAGGATCGGTCATTAACCCGTTATTGCTCGATCTCTCTGGTACCTGTTCGGCTGGGGGAGTTGTCTTCGGTGCTATCATGCTAGGAGTTTTCTGGAGACTTTGCAGCTGAGCAATAGCTAGTTGTTGTGCCTAAAACATTTCAAAAATAACATGAAGGCTAACCTCCCGTTCATACCTAGCTGGGGTTTCCCGAGCTTCTTGTGGATCCCCTTGGTGCACGCTCTTGTTAGTGTGGGAGCTTATGTCGATGTGTCGGGTGTCACGTGAGACCGTGTACTGGATCGTGGTGGCACAACCAACACCGGAACATCTATGCCATTTTCTTATTGGTTCTCTAGATTATTGTTTACTGAGTCGTACATTTTGACCTAAAATCGAAAATCTTGGACATGAAAAAGCGTGAAAGATAACTTGCGTTGTGTAGCTAAACCAGAAAGAAAATAATCACTATTATTTTAGCCCTACGGTGGGCGCCAAACTGTTTACCGTGAAAATAGTAATAACAATTAAACTTGATTATAGGACTCTAAGAATACGCGATCTATTTTTATGCTAGTTGTTAAGAAGTTGATGCTATGTATGTGAGACTTGGAAACAAAATGAGAGTTAAGGGTAAGGTGATAACCAAACCGATAAATTAACAATCAGGGCCTCGAGTTTGTCGATTCGGGGGCCTCGAGGTCAATTCCCGGAGCTCGGCTGTGAACTATCGAAGGTGATCGAGGTATGACTAACAGTTATAATAAAATCAACGAAGGCTCTTTATGGCCAATGATAAGCAATAAATGATGAGCAATAATAAAGATAATAAATGAAAGCAATAATATTAAGAGAATATGTTGGAAAGCAAAGAGAATGTTCTTATATATTTCGTGTGGAGAAGTTGAAGCAACAACCCTTTACAAAGTGACAAGGATCCCCTTTATATAGGAGGGAAATCCCCACATAGTACAAAATACATTAATGAAAAAGAAGAGGAGATGGGACAGCTAGATGACACCCTGATTCAAGGTTAGGGCAGCCCACTAGGCTTTGTCTGTCCTAGCCGTGTACTTTGGGAACTTCCCCATTTATGCCATATCCGGGGTCAACATTGTCCCATGGTCGAGCATCGACGAACCTCGAGGGAGGAAACTCGACCGTAACCTTATACTCGAGGCTTTGAGATGATCTTCTGAGATGCCTCGATGACGAGGAATTGGACCCTCCGATTTCACCATATATAGTTTAGTATACAAAGGAGGCCCTAGTGAAAATTTTGTAAATCTCTAAGAGTTAACATTCTAGGACGAATGTTTCTAAAGGGGGAAATATCTTACATCCCGTACATTAATATTTGGATAAGTTGCAGTAATCCATATGAGCTTGAAGAGATATTTAATGAAATAATAGTGTATGTACTGATTTTATATAGTACCACATGACCATGATAGTAGGGTACATAAAGTATGTTAAAAGTTATTAGTATTTTAAGTAATTTGAGATAATTCTTAATTAGGTGGATAATTAGGTAATTAATAATTTTAGTAAGAGATTAATTAAAAGTTTGATAAGGCCTACAAGGCCTAATGTGGCAGCCCCCCAGTTCCAAATTAATGACTCTTAAAGCCATGTAACTTGGTGGCACCAAAGTGCATGATGATTCATAAGACATAATTTGCCTTCTTTAGACATAAGAGTTCTTTGTATAAGTACTTTTGTTTTGTTCTTTATTAGTAATGTAACTTGGAGATTCTCCTTTCAATAATTTAAATGTTAGAAAATGGAGAGTTGAGGTTTATGATATGATAGTAACGTGAGTTACTTCAACACAATTCATACGAGACTTCTTAGCATAATAGCAACGGGATTTTGTGATTCTATGGGAGTACGATACAATATTTCTCAAGAATATCATATGAATTTTTCCCTACTTTGATGTTGTTGATTCTTTTTCCACAAAGATACGTGTTAGAGAGGTTGTCAAGAGAATTGGCTCAGGTATGTTAAGGTTATCCCTTCTTTCTTTTTTAGCATGATCCAAGTGACGAAACGTAAACGTAATGCTATTCAATAAGTGATTCTACTCCTAGCAGTTAAAGATGTCTATGTTTTTCATTCCTATAAAGTTATATTCAAGCATGCCTAATTATGTTCCTAAGTCTTCATTGATGTATTTTATAAAGATGTTAATGTTTATAATATAGTGATACATGCATCTTCATGCAATTAACACCGTGCAATGGCCGGTTAGGCAGTTACATTCAGTTGGGCAGTCATGCATCATGCAATATGGATAATAGAAATAGTCTCAATGGGAAGAAGTATATATGTAAGTATGATAAGTATGCATATATAGTGGCACTTCAGAGATTTAGGTTAATTTTTATATGTCTTTAATTAATGTTGACTTATTGTTATGTTCAGTTCCACCTTACACACTCGTTACATTATTCGTACTGACATTTTTTTAGGGACGTTGTAGTCATGCCTGCAGGTATAGATAATCAGTTGACGAGCCCTTATAATAGACGAGGTTAGCATTCAACGAAAGATCGGTAAGACTCCACCACATTTAGAGTGCAGTTGAGTCTATAGGTTATCGTGTCAGAGTTTTGCTACAGGCTTATGGGTAGGCTAGTACCCTATCCCATTATAATCTTAGAGGCTTTATAGACAAACGTTCATTTTGTACAGTATGTTAGAGGCATTGAAGGCCTATATGTATTCATGTTTCAAGAAAGATGGTTTATTGATATAGTGTTTGCCCACTTACAGTTGTACATTATAAGTTGTGGCCATGTTGGCCCATGATAGTTACAAAAGAAATAAGTTCAACCAACTCGTCCTATGTATGTTCTAGTTTTGGCCGAATGATCATGAGTTACAGAGTGCTTCACTCGGGCTAGCACCGCACCGGGTGCCAGCCACGCCTTCCCATGCTTAAGGCATGACAAATGTAAGCTCGGTATTCTCTGTACTCGTTATTAGGACTAACTCTTCATCATGAATCTTATAAGAATCAGGTACCAACAACATTGATAAGACGGACTCGATCTCGTCGTCCTTTATGTCGTTGCCCTTCACTTCGCAAGTATAAGTAGTAACGTGCTCATTGGGGTCTGAGCTCCCGTTGTATTTTGGGAGGTCTGGCATTCTGAACCTCTTAGGGATGGGTTTTGGAGCTGACTCCTCTAGGAATGGCCTTTGTACGAACTTCTTCGAATCTACCCCTTTTAGGACTGGGGGTGCGCCCGAAATTTTGTCGACCCTGGAGTTGTAGGTCTCAATCTTTTTGTCGTTGGCTTCTATCATTTTCTCGCCCAATTTGATCCTTCTGGTGAGTTCCTCAAGCATTTTTATGATGACGGGATCGGTCATTGACCCGTTATTGCTCGATCTCTCTAGTACATGTTCGGCTAGGGGAGTTGTCTTCGGTGCTACCATGCTAGGAGTTTTCTGTGACTTTGCAGCTGAGCAATAACTAGTTGTTGTGCCTGAAACATTTCAAAAATAACATGAAGGCTAACCTCACGTTCTTCCATAGCCTGGGTTTCCCGAGCTTCTTGTGGATCCCCTTGGTGCACGGGGATTGGTTCTGGTGCATTCCCAAGGTTTCGTGGTGGCACACCAACACCTAGAATATCTACGCCATTTTCTCTGTGGTTCTCCAGATTGTTGTTTACTGAGTCAGACATTTTGACCTAAAATCGAAGATCTTGGACATGAAAAAGCGTGAAAGATAACTTGCGTTGTGTAGCTAAACCAGAAAGAAAATAATCACTATTGTTTTAGCCCTACGGTGGGCGCCAAACTGTTTACCGTGAAAATAGTAATAACAATTAAACTTGATTATGGGACTCTAAAAATACGCAATCTATTTTTATGCTAGTTGTTAAGAAGTTGATGCTATGTATGTGAGACTTGGAAATAAAATGAGAGTTAAGGGTAAGGTGATAACCAAACCGATAAATTAACAATCGGGGCCTCGAGTTTGTCGATTCGGGGGCCTCGAGGTCGATTCCAGAGCTTGGCTGTAAGCTATCGAAGGTAATCGAGGTATGACTAAAAGTTATAATAAAATCAACAAAGGCTCTTTATGACCAATGATAAGCAATAAATGATCAACAGCAATAAAGATAATAAATGGAAGCAATAATATTAAGAGAATATGTTGGAAAGCAAAGAGAATGTTCGTGTATATTTCATGTGGAGCAACTGAAGCAACAACCCTTTACAAAGTGACAAGGATCCCCTTTATATGGGAGGGGAATCCTAACATAGCACAAAATACATTAAGGACAAAGAAGCGGAGATGGGCCAGCTAGATGACTCCCTGATTAAGGGTTAGGGCAGCCCACTAGGATCTGTTACTCCTAGCCATGTACTTTGGGAACTTCCCCATTTCTACCATAGCCGGGGTCAACATTTTCCCAAGGACGAGCGTCGACGAACCTCGAGGGAGGAAACTCGACCGTAACCTTGTAGTGTCGAGGCTTCGAGATGATCTTCTGAGATGCCTCGATGACAAGGAATTGGACCCCCAGATTTCACCGTACACAGTTTAGTTTACAAAGGAGACCCTAGTGAAAATTTTGTAAATCTCTAAGATTTAACATTCGAGGACGAATGTTTCTAAATAGGGGAAGGATGTTACATCCCGTACTTTAATATTAGGATAAGTTGTAGTAATCCATATAAGCTTGAAGAGATATTTTGATGAAATAATAATGTATGTATTGATTTTATATAGTACCACATGACCATGATAGTTGGGTACATAAAGTATGTTAAAAGTGTTTAGTATTTTAAGTAATTTGAGATAATTCTTAATTAGGTGGATAATTAGGTAATTAATAGTTTTAGTAAGAGATTAATTAAAAGTTTGATAAGGCCTAACGTGGCAGCCCCCCCCCCCCAATTCCAAATTAATGACTCTTAAAGCCATGTAACTTGGTGGCACCAAGGTGCATGATGATTCATAAGACATAATTTGCCTTCTTTAGACATAAGAGTTCTTTGTATAAGTACTTTTGATTTGTTCTATATTAGTAATGTAACTTGGAGATCCTCCTTTCAATAATTTAAATGTTAGAAAATGGAGAGTTGAGGTTTATGATATGATAGTAACGTGAGTTACTTCAACATAATTCATAAGAGCCTTCTTAGCATAATATCAACGGGATTTTGCTATTCTAAGGGAGTACGATACAATATTTCTCAAGAATATGATACGAATTTTCCCCTACTTTGATTTGCTGTTGTTTCATTTTCCACAAAGACATGTGTTAGAGGGGTTGTCAAGAGAATCGACTCAGGTATGTTAAGGCTATCCCTTCTTTCTTTTAGCATGATCCAAGTGACGAAACGTAAATGTAATGCTATTCCATAAGTGATTCTACTCTTAGCAGTTAAGGATGTCTATGTTTTTCATTCCTGTAAAGTTATATTCAAGCATGCCTAAGTATGTTCCTAAGTCTTTATTGAGGTATTTTATAAAGATGTTAATGTTTATAATATAGTGATACATGCATCTTCATGCAATTAACACTGTGCTATGGCCGGTCGGGCAGTGATCATCAGTTGGGCGGTCATGCATCATGCAATATGGATAATAGAAATAGTCTCAATGGGAAGAAGTATATATGTAAGTATGATAAGTATGCATATACAGTGACACTTCAGAGATTCATGTTAATTTTTATAAGACTTTAATTAATGTTGATTTATTATTATGTTTTAGTTCCACCTTACATACTCGGTACATTATTTGTACTGACGTTTTTTGGTTGGGGACACTGCATTCATGCCTGTAGGTATAGATAATCAGTTGATGAGCCCTTATAATAGACGAGGTTGGCATTCAGCGAAGGATCGGTAAGACTCCACCACATTTAGAGTGCAGTTGAGTCTATAGGTCATCGTGTCAGAGTTTTGCTACAGAATTATGAGTAGGCTAGTACCCTGTCCCATTATAATCTTAAAGGCTTTATAGACAAACGTTCATTTTGTACAGTATGTCAGAGGCCTTGAAGGCCTATATGTATTCATGTTTCAAGAAAGATGGTTCATTGATATAGTGTTTGCCCACTTACAGTTGTACTTTATAAGTTGTGGCCATGTTGGCCCATGATAGTTACAAAAGAAATAAGTTCAACCAACTCATCCTATGTATGTTCTAGTATTGGCCGAATTATCATGAGTTACAGAGTGGTTCTCTCGGGCCAGCACGGCACCGAGTGCCAGCCACGCCTTCCCAGGTTTGGGGCATGATAGATGTAAGATCGGTATCCTGCATACACGTTATTAGGACTAACTCTTCATCATGAATCTTATAAGAATCAGGTACCAACAACATTGATAACATAACAATAAGAAAAGTAACATCAACATCAATTATTCCATAAGAAGGGAAACAATATAATTATTGCTACCTTTTAAGTGCGGAGTATCTTTGGAAGCTCGTTCATTACATTATGTACAATTAGAGTCATGCAAAAGAAGGAAAGGGATAGCCTCACATACCTTCTATATACTTCCCAACCTCAAGCTATGCAAATATTACGACTCCTTAGTCTACAATAAGAGAAATGACACTGTCGTTATCGTTTAAGCGTCGTAACTATTATGTATCGGCCGCAACCTATTTTACGATGAAACTGACAACACCTCCCCTATTTATGTAACATCCCACAAGTTAAAACAATCACCAAACATCCCAAACAACATAAATAATAATTATATTGAGCCTCCCAAAATAGTCCACCAACCAACAACATTACTAACAAGCGTTTTGATATATATCTCACAAGTTCTAGCTTCAACGACTTAGCCGTAACGTGGATAATCTTAAATACATGTATGGTAAGAGGTTCATTGCATTTAAAAAAAAAGAACAACTCCAATTTGATCTTAATTGACCATAAAACATCCCTCCAATGCTGCCACAAAAACAAGGAAGCGAAACTAGCAATAAATTAAGGTTTTTTTCAGCACTATAATCACTTTAGAAGACTTGAAATTATCTAGGGTTGATATTAAAAACTTTAGGGAGTATTTTACAGAACATAAAACACTTAAAACAATCTCCCACACGAGCTGGAACAACACAAAAATCAGAAACAACCAGAAGAACAGAAAACTTACTAGCACCACGGGATTCCCGACACTTGATTTGTGTTGTTTGCCCTTTGTTTGGGTCTTGGATAATGAGAGAAACTTGAGAGTATTTTTAGGATTTTAAGTCTGAATACTGAAAACAAATGACTTAAAATGGGGTTGAGAACCATATATCCATATGTCTCAACCGCCTATGTGGGCCCCATAGAGAACTTCTTGGAGCAGTATCACGAAAACACGAATATCTCTCTATTTCGAGAATATATCAATGAATGATTTAATGTGTTTACTCATAGATATTTAATTTAATGGGAAGAGCACCCCGTAATTTCAAGTAAATTGGGAGAAAAATTTAGTAACATTTGACCTAAAGTTTAAGTAAAATTATGAACGTAAGTTGCGACAACTTTTGTTGACTTTTATTTCATAACTCGTTTGATTTTAAGACTTATGATACGGATATTATATGATTAAAATACCTTAAAATACAACCTCTTGGGAATATTAAGCACCTCTAGTTTTACCCACAAATACGGGCTACAACATCCTCGATTCGTTTACCTTCTAATACGTGTTAACAACTCTTATACACCATTGTATCATTTAAGACCAATAGGATTACCTTCTTATCATCTCAAATATGATATCTTCTCGGATTTACATCGACTAACTTAAAGCGTGACCTAACGTATGCGAATATGGGTTGTAACGAAAAAATCACCATATGCAACATACTCCTCATGCTTGTAAAAAACTTCTATCCCAAGCAGTAGTCGAAACCATCAAGAACTTTTCGAAACTCATTAGCACAAAACCAAGCCATCAAAACTAAATTCCTCTAACTCAACCAAGTCACGCATGTTGCCAGTCCCAAGAGTATTGCCACAAAATGCCTGTATAGTCTTACCACCAAAGGAACTGATCACTTCTATTATTATGCGGATTCAAACCACTACTAAGCTGACATATTTCTTCAAGTTCCTCTTGACTTGCCTTCATGTTAACACTTCTCCTTGCCAGTATACTACAGTCCTTAACAAAAGCTCACCACAAAAGATCCTAGTATGAAACCACATCATCCTAAAGCCCATAAGCTACTGTATTCCCTCTTAAGCATCCAATAATGCCGCAACAAAGATACCCACTCTAAAGAGACCCTCTGTAAGCTTGAAACTGTTTCTTTAACCTCTCTGATACTGAAATGTAGAATCCATAATAATACAGAAATACCGCAAGTCCTGACACCATCCAATGCAAACCTCATACCTTAGCCATATATAATTTCGGCTAACTCTCAATTAGCATATATGATTGTTGAACTCATTAGAACCTTCTTGAAAAGTCATTCACTCTGCTCCAATCTCAAGTGCACTGACAACACGAGCCAAACGACTTGTGCTCTAGTAGCACACAAATACCTTAAGAAGTAACCCCATCTTAACGCAACTGAGTGAATACCTTCTCTTAGTACATTAGATCCACCATGAATAACAAACCCAAATCTTTCCAAGATTTTCATAAATCCATAAAGTGTTATACATCATGCATCTAGAAATTTCCTGACTGAAGTAATCTTTGAAATCAACCTCTTAAAGTCATAACTGATCTAGAAGTATGCATCTATCCGAAACTAGTATAATGCATGACCATGCAATCCGGTCGTCGATAGGAGACTCTCCCACTTGGCTCGAAGCCATAGAACACAACATTTGGTAAATCACTATACTTTTACTCCGTAACTGTCATGATCTCCCACTGTAATGCAACTAATCCTTCATGAATTTATGTAGCCGTAACCATAAGACACCTCAAATCATCTTCTAAGCACATAACCATCATCGTAACAGCCGTGAGAAGTTCCTCGAGCGATATAAATCAAATTGCAACACATATAACCCACTGGTAGAAAGAAAACTCTCGATAGAAACATCCTAAAGATCACACATTCGTAGGCCGCCACCCAGGTGATAACCCACCTACTTCGCCTTAACTGGAATCTCTGGATGACCCTATGATAGTCACAATTACTAAGTAATTACTTAATCCTCCCGAGTCGGAACTCGTCAACAAGACACACGAATCTACTTCATCCCATAATGAGTAACTAAAAGATCCTTAACACACTCATAAGTCAAGACTATACAACACATAAAGATAGAATATGAGCATCCATAGTCCTTTGACATCCTAAGCAAAAAATTTCTCGTCACATCCAAACTATCTAAACACATTCTGCAGTCACATAATACTCATCGTATAGATGTCCAACCATTCACTGAGCTATCAATCCTACTATTAAGGACACTATTGGCCATATAAGTCCAACATCACACCCTCACACAACTGAAATCAATAAGCCCAAGCTGTAGTTTAAACCTAGCCTCAAGTCCTCCAAACTGGCCCATCTCCCCAACACAGAGAACACATCTCACACTTAATCCATGACATCACAAGTTATCAATGCACAACTGATACTGAGTCCACAACAATACATAAAATATGGATGGAAAGAAATCAAAGATATATGCTTCAAGCTTAATCAAAACCGCACAATAAGAAATAAAGATGGGATTTGTTTCATAGATGCCTTGTAGCTTCCCAAAGATAGGGATTGATGCCATTATACTGATCCCCTAGACTCTACTAGAAACTTGCTCATGACTAGTAGAACCTATGAACCTAGAGCTTTGATACCAACTTGTCACGACCCAAAATTCACCTAGCCATGATGAAACCTAACCAACCCACTAGGTAGGCCAAATAAAAATCAACACAATTTTAATGAAAATGATAAGAAATCAATTAGTAAATTAATTGAATTGCCATATAATAACCCAAGGATTGTTTGTACAAGTCATAAGCCACTAAGACTTAGATTTACAAAGCTGGTATCAAATAAATACAACATCTGTTTGTAATGCACATTAAAAGGATTAGAATCTAAAACTACCAAGGACAAGTGGTGGCCATGTCCGGAAGGCAGGTACATCTCCAATGCCAGCTCTCGTCATCCATAGCTTATTAGCTCCAATATCTGTAAGCAAGATGTAGAAGTGTAGTATGAGTACAACTGACCCCATATACTCAGCAAGTATCTTAACTAACCTCGGCGAGGTAATACAAGCAAGAATGATACTCGCTAATCACTTGTACAATTCTTAATTTCATCAAGTACAGAATAATAATATGATCAAGTCATGATTAACAAAAAGTACCACCTCGGTGCACATAAATTTCGTAACTTTCTCTACTCATTCAACAATTTAGCATATAAAGAAGATATGCAAATAAATTAGGTAAACAACTAAGAAAATCACAACTAGAAATGAAATGACCCGATACAAATAGAAATCATAATACGGCTCTAAGGCGCACGTCAAAATCTTAATAACCGAACCAAAAAACTGATATGCCTTCCCAAGGCCCACATCACCTAGAAACACGTTGGTTTCTCACAATCTGTAAGAGGATGACCCTAGGAGGATGGATCCATATCCACACCATTCACGCCACAGTCACATGCAATAATCATAATTCGCCAGGTAGTCACATGCTCAACACCATAATCTGTCTGATGTGGTCACAAGATCAATAATACAATCTGCCTGGCGTGGTCACAGACACAATAACACAATTCGCCTCGAGTGGTCACATGCACAATATCAAAATTTACCCGGTGTGGTCACAGGTACTAATCCAATCAATATCAAACATAAAATAGATATGCAAAAATACATGTACGTGATCAAATTTCATAGTCCTGGAGTGGTATAAGTGACATGCAAAGGTATATGTATGTGCAAAGTTTGCTATCATAGCTCAATCAAGAATGTACATTATGAAAATAGAAGTTATCAGGTTTAATCATGAGGATAACCTCAATGTAACCTTAAATATGGTACAAATAGCTCACAAAGAGGTACAGATAGGAGGAACATCACAACATGAGTCTTAGCAATGAATAAGAACCCTGGTGCACGCATGTGGGCTCAACCCCTCAAATGTGCGCCACTAATAGCACGTAGCCATCACAAATAACTCAGGAAACTAGTGCCTCAATCAAGTTTAGTTAAAATACTTACCTCAAACAAGCCAAAACAATACTCTAGAAGCACCATCCTGCATGAATGAACCTCCGAACGACTAGAAACTAGCCAAAAATAACTCAAAACTAGCCAAAAGCAACTCAAAACCTTCAAATAATACCATAAGAATCAAACCCAAACGATAAATGCTGACTCTTTAATTAAATATTCAAAGTCAGCCCGGATGTGCATCTCGAACCGGACAAAACTCACAAATTCTTACAGCCCATTCAAATACAAGTCTGAACATACTAATTTCACTCAAATCCGACTTCGAATCGATGTTCAGATCTCAAATATTCACTTCAGGAAAGTTAAGACAAAACCCACCAAATTCTCTTTTAGAATCATTACTCAAATGCCAAGATCAAAGATATAATCATGTAACATAAGCAAATCCGATTAAAAAATACTTACCTAAATCCAAATCATGAAAGTCTCCTAAAACATTTCCTAAATCCGAACTCTATATCTCAAAATGTGATAAAATAACTTAACCAAAAAAAAAAATAAGATCTGCCCAGGAATCTTCGTTTTTGAGGACACAAAATTGCACTTGTATACCCGCACATGTGATTTAAAGCTCGCATCTATGACCTCTACTTACCTGACCCAAAATTGCATATGTGTAAAAGACCATGCATCTACGACAACGAAGAAGTGCAAAACTTCCGCAAGAGCGCATAATCACCTCGGGCCGAAATCCCGCATCTGTGACCAATATTCCATAGATGCGACCCCGCACCTACGACCCTGATCCTGCAAAAGCGGAATTCCTGACCATGCCAAACCTCAGAAAAGCGAATCCGCATCGGCGCTCCAAAATGCATAGATGCAAAACTCCAGAACCTGATCTGCCTAAATACATGAAAATGTTGTGAAGCTCATCTGAAACACACCCGAGGCCCCTGAGAGCCCGTCCAAACATATCGTGCAGTCCCTAAACATAGTACAAACCTACTCGAGATCTCAAATCATACAAAGTAACTTCAAAACCATGAATTGTCAATCAAGATCAATCTCTTGAGTCCCTAAACTTAAAACTTCGAACCATGCATCCGATTCAAACCTAACCAATCCAGAATCAAACCAAACTTTTCGCATGAGTCCCAAATGTCAAAACGAACGTATCCTAACTCCCATAATAATAATATGAATCCAATAACATCAAAGTCAACTTCCGGCCAAACCTTTGAACTCTCCCAACCTTTAAATTACAAACTTTTCCCAAATAGTACCAAAACCTTCTAGAAACATCTAAATGCTAATCCGGGCATATGTTCGAGTCCAAAATTATCATACGGACCTAACAGAACTATCAAAGCTCCGATCTATGGTTAGATACACAAAAGTCAAAGTTGTTCAACTCTTACAATTTAAAGCTTTAAAATTGAGAATCATTCTTTCGAATCAATTCCGACCCACTCGAAAACTAAAACCGACCATACATGCAAGTCATAATTCATCATATGAAGCTATTCCACACCTCAAACCACCAAACTGAATGTAAAATCTAAAAACGATCGGTTGGGTCACTGCATAAATGGACTACATAACCATCTATAGAAAAACCATATAACACCTCCACATCATGTAACGTAATGGTGGCCTCGCTGCTAAGGAAATTGAATGTGGGTGTCTCTGGCCTCTTAACACTCAAGCAATCCTATGATTAGCGCCATTGGAATTGTAATTGGCCCACTTCAACGACATGATAAAGACCAGCGATAGATTAACACTCGACAATATAGGGATATTGAGGGAAGTCCTTAATAAGCTCCCAAAAATCATTGATGCACCGCAGAGGAAAGTTGTGATGCAACAATTCCCATTCCAAATAAAAGAAAATTTATGGCCTGCCTGTAGCCTAAGGACATCATGTGTATATGCTCCAACGTGAACAACCGGACGATCCATAAAGATAATATATCTGAACATGAAACGCAACAAATTAACTTTAGGGTATTGTTACAAGAGGATTTAAAGTTCCTTTTTTGATTATTTCTTAATCGCTTCAAGTATTTTTTGTAATTTCTATTTTGGAAGATAAAGCTTCAACGTGTCTGTTATGGGTATTAAAAAAATATTACGAGTGTTCAATATATGGTGATATTAATTTTGTATTTTAATTTTAAAATCCATCTTTTAGTTTTGAATGTTAATTATTTTAAATTTATTACTAATTATTTTTTGGAGTGTAGAAAATATCATGGTCCTAATTTATGGAGTATTAATTATTTTTGTAATTTATTAGTTTATTTTATACGTTCTTCTATAATTCTTTTACGCTAAAATTTCGGTATAGTCTTCTTTGAATTTAGATCATTCTAATTTTTCAATAGAGTCTCCTTTGTAATTAGGACATTCCAATTATTTTGAACAATCATCAAATTATATCACAAATTATCACAAATCATCCTAACGTATTCACCAAACTTGCCAACTCATCACTTATTCCATAAGAATTTAATACTAACTGCTAAAATAAATATTGGCAGAAATTCAAATAATTTAAAGTTCAATAAAGTTGTATACTAAAAACTAAATTAAATTATATAATTAAGCTATAATAATACATTGTTATACTAAATCAAATAATCTAATTGGTGAACATAAAAATTGGCAGACTATCAAAATTGATAGAAAAATAGAAATCTCAAATTGTGAGAACAAATTACAAATTTGGAATAAATTAAATAAAAAAAAGCAACAAAAATAAAAAAAAAACAAAAAAACAAAAAACTACCGAAAATTCCAAAATTTTCCTGAAAACCTAATTTTTAAAAAATACTAAAACAAATAAGAACAGAAAAATAATGTTAGTATTAGATATATAAAATCTCTAGTTATTATAAGTAAAATCATAGGGATAATACCTAAATTTGAAGTTTTTTTTCCTTATTTTTCAATGTGGACAAACGACTCCATTTTCTCCGAAATTCAAGCAAGATTCTTGTTTATGCCTTGAATATAACTTGAATATTATGTATTATTATAAAAAATTGATTAAGTTTGCATGGTGGGACCTCGGATGCGCTGTTAATGGTGGAATCAATTTTTTTATTTGGGGGGAAGAGGTGGGGGTGGGGTGGGGGGGTGGGGGGGGGTTCTATCGGGAAGAAAATAAAATTTAAAATCAAGACTTATAGCACATGTCATGCATGTGATATACCTCGCTAGGCCGGGTAACAGTCGTTAGCCTAGTCCGTTTGGCCAGAGTGGTATAGTGCATGCATCTCATGCATTATAGGTAACTTTGTTTCCTTTTATTCATGTTAGTTTGGTTCTTCAAGTCCAATTTTACGTTACTTTGATTCCGAATTTGGCTAAAACCTGCAGAGAAAATGGAATGTCGAGCCGCACAATACGATATTCCATGCTAATCGCCAGGCTGCACTGCTGTATATGTTGGCTGGTTTCTCAAAACCTCTCCAAATACCCCTAAAATATACCTAAGTCCTCTTAGACCCCTCTAAACCATATCGACAAGTCTAAATACCCAAAATGGACTTATCCAAAGGCTCAAAATACAATATGAAATGGCAGAAATCAAAACAATAACTCAAGTCAACTTAAGGAATCATTAAAGTTTCAACTTCTATGCAATAACGCTAAAATGCTCCCAAGCCCCTTGGGTCCTAATTCGAACATAAGTTGAAATCCTAATACATCATATAAACTTATTGGTAGCTTCAAAACATGCACCAAAGAAATAATACGAGAAACAAAGGGTAATGCCGATGTTTAAGTTCTTTAACATTACTAATAGCAAGATAATATTCTTTTCCGACCCCTTTGGAACCCGAACCACTCATACCCGTAAATCATAAAATACCAAATAATCTTACGAAATATTTCAAATTAGAGAACGGGTTACTAAACTCAAAACGACTAGTTGGATCGTTACAAGTGAAAAACTAGTTGGACCTGTATTATGAATCAATTTTGCATTAATTAGATTTTTGTGACGACCCGATAGGTTGTTTTGAGTACTAGCCTTTATTTTATGTTTTGAGACCTCTCATAGATTCATTTGATTTTATATGACTTGTGTGTGTGGTCCGTGTTAGTTTTTAAAAAGTTTTTACGTGAAATTTTGAAGAAAAGTGATTTTTGACTTAAAATAAAGCTAGAGCTGACTACGGTTGTGGTAAGCGAGATCAGATCGGTTTAAATTAATTCCGGTTGGTTTGTTTGATATTTTTGGATCTATACGCATATTTGGTTGGGGTCCGGGGAGTCTTAAGAACGTTTTGGCGCATTATGTGAAAGATTGTGAAAAATGAGTTTTCAAGTTAAAAATCTAATGTTTTGATGATCGATTCTTGTTATTTGAAGTTATTTTGATGATTTGAGGTAGTGAGCAAGTTCATATGATGTTAATATACTTATGTGCATGTTCGGGTTGGAGCACGGAGGGCTCGAGTGAGTTTCGGATTGGTTTCAAACCATTTTTGGCCTTGTAAATTTGCTAGTTTTCTGTTGGTGTCTTAGTGCTTAGCAATCGCGAAGGGAAAAAAATGGGTTTGGGGCTGGATACACTACACAAACACTAGGGCTTGGGGGAACTACCCTTCGCAAACGCAAAAATCCTCAGTTAAACGCATGGGATTGGAGAGTGTCTGGGGAGGAGAGGCAATTCTTCATCGCGAACGTGACCCATTGGTCACGAATGCGGAGGCCTGGCTAGGGAATAAGCCATCGCAAACACGATCCGGACTTTGTGAGCATGGCAGGTGCTTCACAAATGCGAAAAACACCTGACGGTCAGTTAAATAAAAGATCTAAGTTGGGATTTCATTATCTTTCACCATTTTTGAAATCTAGAGCTCGGACTAGAGATATTTTTGAAGAGATATGCATCCCAACTTCATTGGTAAGTGATTTTCAACCAGTTTTGATATATTTCCATAATCACCCATTGATTCTTAACTTTAAATTTTGTAATTTCAAAGTAGAAATTGAGGGTTTTGGATTGAATTTAGGAAATTGGTGAAATTGATATTTAGATCTCTAATTGAGGTTACATTTTGAAACAATTCGCATTGCCGGACTCGGGGTGAATGAGTAATCGAAATTTGATCTATGTCTCGGATTTTAACCAAGCGGGCCTCGGATTGACTTTTGTTGACTTTTTCGTAGCTTCTAAAGATTGCTTTGAATCATTTAAACTATATTTGGCTAGATTCCATTGTTTTGAAGGTTTATTCTAAATGAAAAGTCGTGGTTGATTATTGACTTGATTTCTAAAAAGGGTAAGTGGCATGATTAACCTTGACTTGAGAGAATTAGGACTTGATTAGACTATTTTCTATTTGATTTATGTGTGGGGACGGCGTATATGCAAGGTAACGAGTGTATATACATTTTCCTGAATTAAGCATGCAGGGTGGGTCTTTAACTGTTTATTTTAACTACATCATGACTTTTACTCTAGGTTACTACTCATATCATGCCCTCGCTGTTACCTGCCTTTATTTGTTAAATACATGCTTTCTTTGTTACACGCCCTCTTTTGTTACTTGATCAATGCATGCATGTTTTTACTTGTTCGTTTCCATTTGTTATCTGCCTTTATTTTCTTCTATTTTGCTCTGGCTTGCTATGTTGGGTTGCTTTAGAGTATTTACTTGCTTTGGTTCTTTTTTATAGTGTTGAGAGATGCGCGATAGTTGTTTGTAGTATTAAATATTATTGATTAGAATCGGGTTGTGCACCGCAACGGATATTGGTATTATTGTTTGAGATCAGATTGCACGCCACAATTGATATTGGTAATATTATATTGGGTTGCACGCTACAACGGATAACAATATTATTATGTGGGATCTTCTGTACTCTGCAATGTATGTTGGTATTACTATTTGGGATCGGATTGTACGCTGCAACGGTATTTGTATATATATTTGTGGATTGGTTTGAAGGCCGCAACGGAGAAACATATTGATTGTGCTTAACTGTTGGTTCTGTATCCGTGTTGTATTGAGAAAAATGAGCATAAATGTTATTCTAGGGCCCAATATTATGTAGTTTACGTTCCTTTTTTCATGTTAATTCTGTTTTCTCTATTATGCTTTTATTTCATTTATATTCATATTATTGTGAGTTGCTTGTAATACCCTCGTCACTACTTCGTCGATGTTAGCCTCGACACTTACCGAGTACATGGGATCAGTTGTACTCATACTATACTTCTGCACATCTTGTGCAAATTCTATTGGTCCCAGTAGCAGATAGTTGAGGTTTGCTTGGACTATCTTCACAAGGAGACTTAAGGTAGAGCTACACGGCGTTCGCACACCCTGAAGTCCCTTTCTTATTTCTTGCACTATTATTTCATTCAAACGGTTATACTTTTATTCAGAGTATTTTGTTTTAGTAGCTCGTGTATTGTTTACATGAGATTTCCGTAGTTGACTAGATGGCGTATTTAGTATTATTATTTCAATTCTGAAGTTCTACAATTTTGTTTCATAAGCTACTTTTAAATATTGTTAAAAAATTAATAATGTGTGGATAATAATGGCTTGCCTAGAAAGTGAATGTTAAGCGCCATCACGTTCCCACGGTTAGGATTTCGAGTCATGATAAGTTGGTATCAGAGCACTAGTTTGCCTAGGTCTCATGAGTCATGAGAAAGCTTAGTAGAGTCTGGAGGATCGGTACGGAGACGTCTGTACTTATCTTCTAGAAGCTATAAGGCTTTAGGAAATTTTACTTCTCTCTTTCTCTATGAAGCAAATTCTATCATTGAGTTTGAATCATTATATTCTTGTTCTTGTGCAAATGGTGAGGACAAGCATAGCTTCCACGATCAATCAGGATCCGGAACCATAGATTGCAACCAGTACTAGGGGTCGGGACCGGAGTCGAAGTAGGGCCAGAGGCATAGGCAGAGATCAGCCTAGAGCACGTGCACCTGCACCTATTACAGAGCCTCAAATCAAACAGGAGGAGGAATTTTGTGTTCAGACTGTGCTAGTTGGACCAGCTCAGGTCTGGATGGATTCATTGCTACCATAGAACTACAGGACGCTCTAATTCGTTTAGTGGGCCTTATGGAGAGTGTGGCCCAAGCCAGTCTATTTCATATGCCACCAGCCGTGTCTCAGGCTGGGGGAGGAGCTCAGATGCCTTCTACTCACACTCTAGAGCAGATAGCTCACAGATATCATACTCCAGCAGTACCACTAGTTATAGCATTTTAGCCTATTAATACTACACAGTCCGGGGAGGGATCTGCTATATTTTCGAGGGGCTGAAGATATTGGACAAGTTTAGCATTATTTCCTACTCAATTTGGTAGTACACCTTCTGAGGACCCACATGATTTCTCAGACCATTGGCAGAGGTATCAAAACTATTGGGTATAATAGAGTCCAATGGAGTCGACTTTATAGTGTTCCAGATGCATGTCTCCGCCAATAGGTGGTGGCACGAGTATGTTTGAGGAACCCATCTGGTTCACCTCTACTTGCTTGGGATCAGTTCTCACAGCTCTTCTTGGAGAAGTTCATTCCCTTTACTCTATGAGAGGACTACCGCAGTTAGTTTGAGTGCCTCTAGTAGGGTAGCATTATTGTCACACAGTACGAGACCGGATTCATGGATTTATCTCGCCATACAGTTGTCTTGATCCTTACTGAGAGGGAAAGGGTGGGGAGATTTATAGATGTCCTTACTTATGGTATCAGGCTACAGATGTCTAGAATCGAGGAAGATATTTCCTTCAATCGGGTTGTGGAGATCACTAGGTGAATCGAGAAGATTCGTGGTAAAGGTAGAGAGGCTGCATATAAGAAGAGGCCACCTCTTTTGGACGTAGGGGTTCATTGGGTAGAGGCTATCTTATCAGGCCGGTTCAATTTTCACTTCAGGCATCAAACAGTGCTTTATGTAGTCTTGGTTCTTACGGGTCTCGTCCCGAGAAGCTAGCCAATAGTACACCTTTAGCTCCCATTTGTACACCACCGATTAAAAGCTATCATAGTGGTTATCCTGACCGTCAAGGTTAGTTCTAGATTCAGCAGCTATGCCAGTCGAGAGAGTAATTTGAGTGTGGAGGTACAAGTCATATCAAGAAGTATTGTCCTAGACTTCAGAGCAGTGTGCCACAGTAGGGTACTTGTGCCAGGATTCTTGCACTGATTGCTCCACCGCATACTCAACCAGATAGAGGTAGGGGTCAGACAGTCCGGGGTGGTTGTTAGGCCATTAGAGGTGGAGGTCAGCTAGGGAGAGGTTGCCCGATAGGTAGAGGTCAAGGTGGTGGGGCTCAGCCCCGTTTTTATACATTCCTAGCTAGACCTGAGGCAGAGTCGTCTGATGCGATCATTACATGTATTGTTCCGGTTTTCCATAAAGATGAATCAGTTTTATTTGATTCGTGTTCCCCTTATTCGTATATGTCATCCTATTTTGCTCCATATTTGGATATGCCTCGTGATCTGAGTGCTCCTGTCTATGTGTCTATGCTTGTTGGGGATTCAATTGTGGTAGACCGTATTTATCGTTCGTGTGTGGTCTTTATCAGGGGTTATGAGACTAGGTTACACCTTCTTTACTCTATATGGTGGACTCTAATGATATTTTGGGCATGAACTAGTTTTTACCATATCATATTCGGGATTGCCACGCTAAGACCATGACAATGGCGATGTCAAGATTGCTGAGATTGGAGTGGATAGGTTCATTGGGTTATGTCCCCAGTAGGGTGGTGTTTGTTTGAAGGAAAAGCGGATGGTTAAGAAGGGGTGCATGGCATACATAGTGTGAGGGATGTTCGTAATGATACTCCTACCATAGAGTCAGTTTTGATAGAGAGAAATTTCCCAAATGTATTTCTAGCAGATCTACCGAGCATGCTGCCTAATAGGGATATTAATTTTGGTATTGACTTGGTGTCGGACACTCAATCTATATGTATTCTACCATATCGCATAGTGCTAGTGGAATTAAGGAATTAAAGGAATTAAAGTACCATCTTCAGGAATTGCTTGATATGGGTTTCAACAGACCGAGTGTTTCGCCTTGAAGTGCTCTAGTTCTATTTGTAAAGAAGAAAGACTTCATAAAGAGGATGTGTATTGACCACAGACAGCTAAACAAGCGTATAGTCGAGAACAAGCACCCACTATCGTTCGTTGACAATTTGTTTGATCAGGTTCAGGGTGCTAAGGTATTTTAGAAGATTAATTTCAGATCGTGGTATCATTAGTTTAAGATTCGGGCTTCAAATATTCCGAAGACGGCTTTCGGGATCCGCTATGGCCACTATGAGTTTTTGGGGATGTCTTTTGGGCTGACCAATGGCCCAACATCCTTTATGCACTTGATTCTTTCATAATCGTGTTCATTGATAACATTTTGGTGTATTGTCACAGTTGGGAGGATCATGAGTAACACTTGAGGATCGTGCTCCAGACCTTAAGGGAGAAGAAGTTATATGTTAAATTCTCCTAAGTGAAAGTTTTGGCTTGATTTGGTGGCATTCTTGGGCCACGTGGTATCTAGTGAGAGAACTAAGGTGGATCCAAAGAAGATTGAGGTAGTTTAGAACTAGCCTAGACCTATATCAGCTACAACAATCCAGAGTTTCCTTGGGTTGACTAGGTATTATTGGTATTTTATAGAAGGTTTTTCATCAATCGCAGCTTATTTGACTAGATTGATCCAGAAGGGTGCTCTTTCTTTTCAGATGGTCCGACAAGTGTGAGGTGAGCTTTCAGAAGCTCAAGACTGCATTGACTACAACTTTAGTGTTGGTGTTGTCTACAGGTTTTGGATCTTGAATCGGGTATTGATAATACATCACGTATTGGGCTTGGCGCGGTGTTGATGTAGGACGTAGGGTTATAGCCTACGCGTCTCGTCAGTTAAAGGTTCATGAGAAGAATTACCCTGCATATGATTTAGCATTGGCAGCCATTGTTCACATATTGAGGATTTGGAGGCTCTATCTATACGGCGCATGTGAGGTCTATATTGATTATCGGAGTCTCCAGCATCTGTTCAAGCAAAAAGACCTTAATTTGCAGCAGTGGAGATGGTTAGAGTTGATGGAAGACAATGCTGTCACCATATTATATCATCCGAGAAAGGACAACGTAGTGGCCGATGCTTTGAGTAGGAAAGCTGTGAGCATGGGCAATTTATTTACCAGTAGTGGAGAGGGTACTAGTTATGTATGTTCAGGCTTTGGCCAATCGGTTCGTGGGGCTGGATGTTTCGGAGCCTAGTCGGGTTCTTTCTTATGATGTGGCATAGTCATCGTTGTTGGAGCGTATGAAGGCTTGCCAGTTTGATGATTGTCAGTTGTTGGTGTTGAGGGACACGATGTAGTGGGGATGTGCTAAGGAGGCTGTGATTAAAATTTATGGGGTTTGACAGCTTCAAGGCCGGATTTGCGTTTCAAATGTTGATGGGCTGAGAGAGTTGATCATCGAGGAGGTTCACAGTTCGCACTATTCCATTTACACAGGTGTCACAAAGATGTACTGTGACTTGAAATAGAACTATTGGTGGCAGAGAATGAAGACAATTTTTTTTGCTTGTGTATCTCAGTGTTTGAATTATCAACAGGTGAACTACGAGAATTAGAAACCGGGTGGGTTGACTCAGAGATTGGAGATAGAAGAGCGGAAGTGGGAGCACATCACTATAGATTTTTTTGGTACGCTTACCACAGACCTTGATGAAATATGATGTGGTCTGGGTTATTGTGGACTGGCTGACTAAGTCCACACACTTCATACTGGTAATGACTTCCTAATCTTCAGAGCGTTTGGTTCATATTTACATGCAGGAGATAATCCGCATGTACGACGTGACCATTTCCATCATTTCTAACCAAGGCACGCAATTTACATCGCATTTTTGGAGAGCCGTGCAACATGAGTTTGGCGTGTAGTCGAGCTGAGTATCGTGTTTCATCCTTAGATGGACAGACAGTCCGAGTGCACTTTTCAGATATTAGAGGACATGTTGCGGGCATGCTTTATAGATTTCTGGGGTAAGTGGGACCAATTTTTACCTCTAGCGGAGTTTGCCTACAACAATAGCTATTAGTCGAGCATCCAGATGGCTTTGTACAAGGCCTTTTATAGGAGGCGATGTCGGTTGGTTTGAGCCTAGAGAGGCTAGATTATTCGGCACTGATTTGGTTTGTGATTCTATGGAGAAGGTTAAGGTGATTCAGGCACGACTTTGTACAGCTTAGTCCAGGTAGAAGTGTTATGCATACCAGAAGGTTTGAGATATGGCTTACATGGTGGATGAGAAGTTTCTTCTCTGAGCATCACCTATGAAGGTCATTATGTGATTTGGGAAGAAGAGAAAGTTGATGTCACGACCCAGATTTCCCACCCTCGAGAGTCGTGATGGCACCTACTAATGTGAGCTAGACAATCCAATCATTTAACTACTTATTTCATTACGCAACTATTTCTTTAGAACAAATATAAGGCGATAACATGAAAACAGCAGAACTTAAATAACTAAGCGGAAGATAACAATTAAATATCTGAAAGCTGCATTTATTACAACTCTTAAAACTTAAAGCACCTAAAACCCGGTGTCACAGACGGCCTAAGATTTACTACATACAAAGTATGAAGAAATAATAATACACTTTTCCGGAATATATGGAAAAAGAAACAGGAAAATAGGTATAAAGGGAGACGCCAGGGCTGCGGACGCCTGCAGGTCTACCTTGGATCTCCGCGTGGACTGAAGGTAGCCTCCACACTACGGTCCAAAAGCTACTCCGGCATCTGCACATAGTGCAGAGTGTAGTATCAGCACAACCGACCCCATATGCTGGTAAGTGTCTAACCTAACCTCGGTGAAGTAGTGACGAGGCTAGGACTAGACTACCAAATAACCTATGCAGTTCAAATACATATACAACAATAACAAAAACAACAACGACCCAGTATAATCCCACAAGTGGGGTCTGGGGAGGGTAATATGTACGCAGACCTTACCTCTACCCCGAAGGGTAGAGAGGCTGTTTCCAGGAGACCCTCGGCTCAAAAAAGCAATAGGAGATGATATATTAGTACCATAAAAATGCGTAATAAAAATAACAACAATATATAAGAGATATGAAATATGAAATACAGAATACGAAATACGAAATACGAAATAGATGGCTGGTATAGTACAACTAGAAGGTAAAGCCCTACATCAATAGACGACCAATGACATTCCTAGTCTAACTCCTAACTGGATAGTCTCACTCTATTTTACTGTAGAAATATTCACACTCTCCCCAAACCTACAACCTTAATGCTCGACCTCCATAATTCTCTATCAGGGGCCATGTCCTTAGTAATCATAAGTCGCGCCATGTCCTGTCTGATCACCTCTCCCCAATACTTCTTAGGTCTTCCTCTACCTCTCCGCGTGCCCACTACAGCCAGTCGCTCACACCTCCTCACCGGTGCATCAGTGCTCCTCCTCTGAATGTGCCCGAACCATCTGAGTCTTACTTCCCGCATCTTGTCCTCCATGGGGGCCACACCCACCTTCTCTCGAATATCTTCATTCCTAATCTTATCCATCCTTGTATGCCCGCACATCCACCTCAACATCCTCATCTCTGCTACTTTCATCTTCTGGATGTGTGAGTTCTTTACCGGCCAACATTCAGTTCCATACAACATGGCAGGCCTAACCACTGCTCTATAAAACTTACCTTTTAGTAACGGTGGCACTTTCTTGTCACACAAGACTCCCGACGCTAACCTCCACTTCATCCACCCCACCCCTATACGGTGTGTGACATCCTCGTCAATCTCCCCGATCCCCTGAATAACCGATCCAAGGTACTTGAAACTACCCCTCTTGGGAATGACTTGAGAGTCAAGCCTCACTTCAACTCCCGCTTCCGTCGGCTCAACTCCAAATTTGCACTCGAGGTATTCCGTCTTCGTCCTACTCAACTTGAAACCTTTAGACTCAAGAGCATGTCTCCAAATCTCTAGCCTCTCGTTGACGCCGCCTCTTGTCTCGTCAATTAGAATAATGTCATCAGCAAATAGCATGCACCATGGAACCTCCCCTTGAATATGATGAGTCAGTGCATCCATCACCAGGGCAAATAGGAATGGGCTGAGCGCAGACCCTTGGTGCAACCCCGTAATAACTGGAAAGTGTTCAGAGTCGCCTCCTACTGTCCTAACCCGAGTCTTAGCTCCATCATACATGTCTTTAATCACCCTAATATAGTTACTCGGGACCCCTTTATCCTCTAAGCAGCTCCATAAGACCTTCCTAGGAACCTTATCGTACGCTTTCTCCAGATCAATAAACACCATGTGGAGATCCTTCTTCTTATCTCTGTACTGTTCCACCATCCTCCTAATAAGGTGGATAGCTTCTGTGGTAGATCGTCCCGGCATGAACCCGAACTGGTTGTCTGAAATAGACACCGTCCTTCGCACTCTCATTTCTACCACTCTCTCCCAAACTTTCATGGTATGACTTAGTAATTTGATGCCCCTATAGTTGTTACAGCTCTGGACATCACCTTTGTTCTTATACAACGGGACCATTGTACTCCACCTCCACTCTTCAGGCATTCTATTAGTCTTGAATATAACACTAAACAATGCAGTAAGCCATTCCAAGCCTGCTCTACCCACACACCTCCACAGTTCAACCGGAATTTCGTCTGGCCCGGTAGCTCTGCCCCTTCTCATCTTACGCATTGCCTCCATGACTTCATCGATCTCAATGTCCCTACAATTACTTACTTCATGGTGACTGTCGGCATTCCTCGATTCCCCAAGTATAATATCCTGATCCCCTTCTTCACTTAGAAGTTTATGAAAGTAGGTCTGCCACCTCCTCTTAATCTGGTCATCTCCCATCAAAACTTTGCCGTCATCATCTTTTATGCACCTCACTTGGTCCAGATCCCGAGTTGTCCTCTCTCTCGCCTTAGCGAGTCGGAATAACTTCTTCTCCCCACCTTTGTTCCTTAGTTCCTCATACAGACGAGCAAAAGCTGTCGTCTTAGCCTCCGTCACTGCCATCTTCGCCTCCTTCCTAGCTACCTTATACCTTTGACTGTTCTCTCTCTTCTCCTCCTCGTCAGTGCTCCCTACTAACCTTAGGTAAGCCGCCTTCTTAGCTTCCACTTTACCTTGGACAACTGCATTCCACCACCAATCTCCTTTGTGTCCACCATAGTGGCCCGTAGATATCCCTAACACCTCTCTCGCCGCCTTTCTTATACAGTCCGCCGTCGTCGACCACATTGTGTTTGCGTCCCCACTACTTCTCCAAGCTCCCATTGCCGATAACCTTCCTTCCAACTCTTTAGCTTTATCCTTAGTTAAGGCGCCCCACCTAATCCTGGGGCGTCCTTGTACTGACCTCTTCTTCCTCCTTATCCTAATACAAATGTCCATCACCAAAAGCCTATGCTGCGTTGAGAGGGTCTCACCTGGGATAACCTTGCAGTCCTCGCACAACCTTCTGTCGCATCTCCTGAGGAGGAGATAGTCAATCTGAGTCTTCGCCACCGAACTTTGGTAAGTAACCAAGTGTTCATCCCGCTTCGTAAAACTCGAGTTTGCAATGACTAGATCGAAAGCCTTGGCAAAGTCCAACAGTGCAATGCCCCCTCCATTCCGCTCTCCGAAACCACATCCGCCATGCACCTCAGTGTACCCACCTGCAGATAACCCAATATGACCATTGAAATCTCCTCCTATGAATAACCTCTCGGAAGGCGGTATACTACGAACAATCTCATCCAACCCCTCCCAAAATTGCCTTTTAATATCCTCATCCAAGCCTGCTTGTGGTGCGTACACGCTAACGACATTTAAAGTACCCTCACCCACCACCAACTTAATAGTCATTAGCCTATCATTCACCCGCCTGACCTCTACGACTGACTCCCTAAGATGGCTATCTACCAGGATACCCACTCCATTCTTACCCCTCAGAACACCAGAGTACCACAACTTATACCCATCCACATTTTTCGCCCTTGATCCGACCCATCTAGTCTCCTGGACACACGCTATATTAATCTTCCTCTTCTGCAGGATTTTCGCCAGCTCTATGGATTTACTCGTTAGTGAACCTATGTTCCATGACCCGATTCTCAACCTATAGGCTCCCTTGCCCCCTCTACCTCCCCTGCTACCCGACCCACCCCCTGAACCCCGCCCCACACTCTGCCCCACCCGGGGACATGCCCTTACTCTATCATCCTAGACTGCAGCCACTACACCTACAACAATCTAGAGAAGACTCGCTAGTGCACAACGTACACAAATCAAACTAGAAGGAAACACGTGGTAACTAGTATCCTAGTTGAAAGGTTTAACTATTGCGAAGTAAAGTAACCGCAATTTAGCTAACACCAAAAGGGAAACAGTAAAACAGGAGGTACCAACTACCGATAACAAAACCTGTGGCTGATTTGCTGTGCTCGATGTAGTTGTACGCTCCCACCCACTTCCTACCACCCTTGCTGACACTCGCCCAGGTTGCTCTCCTTTGCTAGTGCTCGTGCGCCCAACTTGTATCCAATACTCCGAGAATTCCTAAAAACACAGAAAATATCACGACCCAAAAACCAGAAGGAGCTATCACCGCTACCACTAGTAAGCAAAGAAGCAGAGCAAAACAATTGCTCTTTTTCAATTGAAACAGATGCACCACTGCAGAAACGTTGCTCTCTTTCAATTTCAACGGAAACAGAGAACAAATATTGCTCTTTTCAAAACGTATAGCGGCGGGTGGCTGTTATGGGTTCCAGAAAACCAGATCCCTTTTACAGAAGCGAACTGTAATGATAAGCAAAACCCAGAAAAATCTTGAACAGAAACAAGAAATGGAAGCCTAAGAATCACAGAACAAGAGCGATTTTCAGGGGAAAAAGAACTTGGGTTTAGCTACTATAAGACCTGTTAGCTAATGTTAACCTTCTCCTCTTAGTCAACGTAAGTCAGTTCAAATTCAAATATGAGAAAAGTAAAATGCAAGAAGTGTATGTGTGTGTATACTTGCAGACACTGAAGTAGTTACCGGCCGTTGAGAGCTTCGAATATTTTGGCAATGGCGAATGTTCTAGAGAGCTAACTTCCTAGATCTATGCTAATAAAACCTTTGTCAGTACAGCTAAAAGAGGAACCCAAAACCCAGCTGCTAATGTCGGCGTGTGTCTAGCAATCTCGAAACCGACGATTCGCCGGTAAGGAAAATGAGAGATAAAGTTGCTAATGAAACGCAAATACAGAGAAAAAATATATAGGATTTCTTTCAATTTAGCTCCACTGACTATGTAAAAACGTTGTAGGTCAAGTGTTCTTCAGATCAGTAAAGGCGATCTTTTCCAAAAATGATTCTATAAACAAATCTTCAGATCAGTTGAAGATACGGACGATTAACCAAATAAAAGGCGAGGAAAATAGGCTTACCACCAAATAATTATGCTGTAGAGATATTGTCAGGGTATTATGCGGAAGAGTAGAAAGCCCAAAAATTGAAGCAAAAATGGACAAACTACTGAAACCAGAAGTCGGTATAAGGGGCTATTGAATCGTATTTCTTTTCCACCTGGGAGAGTACCTCTTCGACAATAATTGCGGCCCAATAATAGTATCAAGAGTAAGCTAAAAAAGAGATTTTTAGGACAAAATCAAGATAATGGCTTACTCACCTCTAATCTTAAAAACTGACCCTTTATTCAAAATTACAAAATCAACAATTAAAAGGAGAAAGATAAAGATGGGTAATTGCGGAAGAGACCAGCAAGGGAACAAATAAATGGGGGAGAGGGAACAAAGAAACTGATACATATACAGCGGAAAGAAATACAAAAATAACCAGTCATTATGGGAGAGGGAGCAATCTGTGGGGGAGATAACAATTCCGAATAGAAAGACATCAAGTAACAAAAGAAACAGTATAACTCGGATATCAACAAAGAATCAGAAATCAACAAATGCACGGCATCACCCTTTGTGCTTTTACTCTCTTTCCTCACCATATAATCAATATAATCGGCACGGAATGGTACATCGTGCGGCACGACATCATCCTTCGTGCTTTACACTCTTTCCTCACAATTATACACGGTATCACCCTTCGTGCTTTACACTCTTTCTTCACAAAACAAACATTGCATGGCACCACCCTTCGTGCTTTAACTCTCTTCCTCACCCAAACAAAAATCACAAACAAAAGGGCAAGGGAACAAATGAAATTGAAATAAAAATTCCGGCAAGGGAACAACAATTCAACAATTTAATCCCAGCAAGGGAACAACATCAATAACATTAACATCCCGGCAAGGAAGATAACAAATAAATAAACAATAGCCCAGCAAGGGTGACAACATAATGATCTCTTCTCTTTCTCACTTTTGCTTCACTATTCACTTCACAACACGAGCCAATGCTCTAGAGGTTCAATTATGACTTATACCTTCACAATTCATTATACAACTTGAGCCAACGTTCCTCAAAGTTCATAGATCACAATTCCTTCCACAAACATTATACCACAAATAGAAACCACCACTAAGGCATGAAAGATACAACGAAGGCATGATAATCACAAAATAATGACTCACGGGCATGCTAGACACCAACGTATAGATACTTGTCACCATGCCTATACGTCGTACTCCACAATTACCACATAGCAAATAGGACTCAACTCCTAATCCCTCAAGTTAAGGTTAGACCAAACACTTACCTCGATGCCACAAACACAATTCATGATTAAATTATAGCTTTACCCCTTGTTTCCACCACCAATTCGCTCGTATCTAGTCACAAGTCACTTAATTACATCAATAAACGCCAAATAAATCAATTTAAATGCATAAAAATGAGTTTTCCAAAGTTTTTTCCAAAAAGTCAAAAATCGCCCCGGGCCCACATGGTCAAAACCCAAGGTTCGAACCAAAAAACCTGATTACCCATTCCCCCACGAACCCAAATATATAATTTATTATGAAATCGGACCTCAAATTGAGGTCCAAATCCCCAATTTTTGATAAACCTAGGTTCTACCCAACACCTAATTTCCCCCATGAAGACCATTGATTTAAAGTTGAAATCATGTTCAGAGGTTAATTATTGAAGGAAATAAGTTAATACAATCGATTTGGAAGAAGAGTTGTTCTTGAAAAATCGCCCAAAGGAGTTTGTGTTTTGAAAAGATGTGAAAAATGGGTTTAAAATCGTCTAAGTATAAAAGTTGTAGGTCTCAAATGTGGGAATTACGAATAGGGGTTCGCAATTGCGAACCCTGACCACTGCTGGCTTGGGAATTGCGAAGTGAAGCTCGCATTTGCAAATCCTTAGGAAATATAGGCTTTTTCGCATTTGCGAACAAATAGTCGCATTTGCGACTTCAAGCCTTCCCAGCATAAGTCGCATTTGCGAAGGGGATCCTCTCATTTGCGATCATAGAGGATTTAGGCGGGCGTCGCATTTGCGACATATACTTCGCATTTGCGAAGAAGGATGCCCAGGCCACCTCTCGCATTGCGATTCAAGGCTCGCATTTGCCAGCTCGCAAATGCGAAGCCCGCAGGTCTGAAACACCAGCAATTAAAACCTGCAATTTCTATGTTCAAAATGCACCCCGTAGCCTATCCAAAACTAACTCGAGCCCTCGGGGCTCCAAACCAAATATACACACAACCTCAAAAACATTCTACGGACTTGTTCGTGTACTCAAATCACCAAAATAACATCACGAACATCGAATTAAGCCTCAAGATCAATGAAATTTCTCAAAACTCCTTTAAACATCAATTTTTGCAATTTAGGTCCGAATAACCTCAAATGACATCCGTTTCTCACCAAATTTCACAGGATCATCTTAAATAATATATAAGACCTGTACCGGACGCCGAAACCAAAATATGGGCCCGATACCAACATGTTCTAATCAGATTTCATTTCAAATTCCTTTAAACAATTTTAAAAAATAATTTTCTTTAAAAATTCATTTCTCGGGCTTGGGACCTCGGAATTCGATTCCAGGCACATGCCCAAGTCCCATATTTTCCTATAGACCCTCTGAGACCGTCAAATCACGGGTCCGGGTCCGTTTACCCAAAACGTTGACCGAAGTCAAATTAACACATTTTATAGTTAAAATTTATTATTTTTCACAGATTTTCATATTTAGGCTTTCCGGCTATGCGACCGGACTGTGCACACAAATCGAGGTGATGCTAAAAGAGGTTTTTAAGGCCTCAGAATGCAGAATCTCGTTTTAAAACATTCTACACCTCTAAAACAACCATTCGTCCTCGAATGGACAAAAGAAGGAAGTACCTGAGTCGGGGAAAAAGATGGGGATAACGGCTTCGCATGTCGGACTTAGACTCCCAGGTTGATGCCTCAGGAGGCTAACCTCTCCACTGAACACGAACAGAAGGAAAACTCTTCGATCTCAACTGACGAACCTATCGATATAGAATAGCTACTGGCTCCTCCTCATAAGACAAGTCCTTGTCCAACTGGACAGTGCTGAAATCTAACATGTGGGATAGATCTCCGTGATATTTCTGAAGCACGGACACATGAAACACTGGATGCACAGTTGATAAGCTCGGCGGCAATGCAAGTCTATAAGCCACCTTTCCCACTCGATCAAGAATCTCAAACGGGCCAATGAACCTAGGGTTAAGCTTGCCCTTATTCCCAAATCTCATCACACCCTTCATAGGCGATACACGAAGTAATACCCGCTCACCGACCATGAATGCCAAATCACGAACCTTGCAGTCGGCATAACTCTTTTGCCTGGACTGAGCTATACGAAGCCTATACTGAATGATCCTAACCTTTTCCAAGGCATCCCGAACTAGATCTGTACCCAACAACCGAACCTCTCCCGGCTCAAACCATCCAATCGGAGACCGACACCACCTACCATATAAAGCCTCATAAAGATCCATCTGAATACTCGACTGTTAGCTGTTGTTGTAGGAAAACTCTTCTAAAAGCAAAAACTGATCCCACGAGCCTCTAAAATCAATGACACATGCTAGGAGCATGTCCTCCAAAATTTGAATAGTCCGCTCGGACTGCCCGTCCTTATGAGGATGAAATGTTGTGCTCAACTCGACACGTGTGCCCAACTCTCGTTGAACTGCCCTCCAGAAATGTGAGGTAAACTACGTACCTCGGTCTGAAATAATAGACCCAGGCACACCATGAAGGCGACCAATCTCCGGGATATAGATCTCAGCTAACCTCTTAGAAGAATAAGAGATTGCCACAGGAATGAAATGCGCTGACTTGGTCAGCCTATCAATAATAACCCACACTGCATCGAACTTCCTCTGAGTCCGTGGAAGGCCAACAACAAAGTCCATAGTGATACGCTCCCATTTCCACAAGGGAATCTCAATCTTTTGAAATGAACAACCGGGCCTCTGATGCTCGTACTTAACCTGCTGAAAATTCAAACACCGAGCCACATATGCAACGATATCCTTCTTCATTCTCCGCCACCAATAATGCTGCCACAAATCGTGATACATCTTCGTGGTGCCCGGATGAATGGAGTACTTGGAACTATGGGCCTCCTCTAAAATCAACTCTCGAAGCCCATCCACATTAGGCACACAAACTCCATCCTACGATCTCAAAACTCCACCATCACCTAAGGTAACCTGCTTGGCATTGTGAGCACGTGATTTTTGCCTCACGAAAAACTACTCCAAAATAAATCAAAAATAAAATAAATTTCTTTTACTATACAATTTTTGAATTTTTGCGTGATGTTTGTTAAAAATTTGTCTTATATCCGTAAATATTTACTTTGTCATAACAAAATGAAAATAAAATAAAAATATATGTTTCATGCATATCTAGGATTTAATTATGCATTTAATAATTGATTCAAAATAAAATCACAAAAATATGCATTTTTATTTTTATTTTCCGTCATACTAATTGTGTCATTGTGTGATTAATGTTTTATCTACGTGTTAATGGTTATTAAAAGGTAATAGTATTATTGTAATGATAATTTTTTTTGTTTTTATAATTTTGATTAGGATTTTATTAATTAAGAATAAATTTAGGAAATAAAAAATAGGTTGAAAACATAAAAAATATCGGACCTGGATTAAAATCCAAGCCCAAACCAAGTTACCCCCCCCACACAGCCCAAATCAAACGAGCCCAGATCCGGTCCAGTCCAAAGGAGTCAAAACGACAGCGTTTGGTCATAGTTTATCATGGACCGTTGGATCAAATCCAATCAACGGATGAGATCTCATCACCCTAACCCATAATCCTTACCCGATCCAATACCCGGCTCAACCCGTCCCCCCAAACTTAAGCCAAACGACGTCGTTTGGTTAAGTGAGTAGATCCTGGACTTTCATTTTGATTGATCGGACGGTCAATATCAATCCACCATTCCCCTATATAAACCCATAATCCTTACCCCGGCCCCCCTAGCTAAACACCCCCCTCCTCTCCTGTTCATCGTCTTCCCAAACAGACCCCTAACCCTAGCCACCCCTATTCCCCATCACCTGAAACCCGGTGGCATCAATGCCGCTGGTCACCAAAATAACACCCTAGACTCCTCACCACTTCCTCTACACAGATCTGACCTTAGTTTCCTTCGAATCAGACCCCAACTCTTAGAATATTAAATCGAAGGTGGGTCTGAAAACTCAAACCTTTCCAATGGCTTCCAAAATAACGCCACAACATCCCCTAGCCTACCTCGTTATGGATCTAGTGTTGGTTTGGTTCGAATCCCCTCAGAACTCTTCGAATCTTCTTTTGAAGATTCGAATGAAACCTAACCCTACTCAGATTCCTCCCAAATTAACACCAAATGACCTTTAGGCTTCCCTCACCCTTGTGCCATCTTTGGTTTCCCTCGAATCTACCCAGAAGTGTTCGGATTTAAAATCCAAGATCTGAAACCCTAAATTTTCCAATATTGGAATCTTTTTCACTTCAGACGAGAGATTGAGGTTTAATTGACCTTAGTCAAAGTATTTTCAGTAGAAAATACTTCGACTAAGGTCTGTTTGATTTCAAAAAAAGCCCGAACCCAAGTTGAGTTTGAGTCCGGTTGAATTTGAAGGTTCAGAGGTAATTTTTCTGTTTTCTTATGTGTATTCTACATGTATTCTATGTTTGTTTCATTAGTCTGATTAATTTTTCATAATTTTCTAGTCAATTCTGTTATACTGTCTCATACCCGTCTATATGATCAAAATATGAAACTGTTTCTGTTGGTTGTGATTATTTACAATGTGAGTAATCGACTCGATTAAGTTCGTCGATTAGTTATATTATGAATTCTCATTTATGATAATGCTGATTGAAACAGTCTGTTTCTTTTGTTTTAGACTGATTATGGACAAATGTTGTAAATAGTCAACTGATTAATACTCGTCAATTAAATCATGTTTGTTTGCAAATCAGTAAATTCAAATGAATGTTGTGTATATATTGTTTTCTGAACAGGGCATTGTCAGTATATTGACAATGCTCCTGTGTGTGTTGGATCTTGGTTCAATGTTTAAGTCCAGTCTGAATTGTTATAATAATTTCAGTGATATGTTGTTATGATGTTAGTTCTGAATTCAGTATGATTTTTCAAACATTGATTAGATGTAATTATGTTAGAAGGTTACATTCTTAGTTAGGATTCAGTTCAAAACTTTAGGATTGGTTGTAGCTGTCTTAAATCAGATTAATAATCAGGTTTGAACAGATTTTAAAAATCTGTATTGTTAGATTTTATGTTTGACTGCAGTAATAATAGTAATCACAGTAGGATTTCTGAGGGTATTTCTGGGAAAGAATAGTGAGGGTAATATGATAGCATAGTGGGCTGAAAGTGAAATGTTAATGGCTATAGTTTAACATAATAATGGGGAACAAAGGGTAATGGGGCTGCTTAAAATCAGGATAGGATCATTTAAATTATTCAAAAGCAGTTTTTAATGGAACTTTTTGATTTTAAAAGAAGAAGGGGGTCCAAGAAGCACTAAAAGAGTATAGGACCAAACCTGTATAAATACAGGGAGCTGGACAGACCTTAAAGGAGGAGATTTTAAGAGAGAAGAAAAAAGAGAGAGCTTTCAGACAGAAAGAAAGGAAAGAGAGAAAGAAAAAATCTGATCTGGAGGACATATTTTAAAACTGAAGAGAGGAAAAATCAAAAGGAAATTAGGAGAAAAGATCTGATTTTAAGAGAAGAAAACAGATTGAGGAGGAGAAAGATCAGTTTTCAGAGAGATACATTTGAGAAAAACAGAAAGAAAGAAAGAGATAGAAATAGAATCAGAAACAGAAATTTGAAAAGAAAAAGAAACAAAAAGGAACACACACACAGTGAAGCTGAAACAGACACCAGAAAAGAAAAGAAAAATCCGAAATCTTGTTGTTCTTTTTGGAATCTGTCCGGGTCTGTGTATTGATACTATTTGGTTTTAAAATCTGAAATTCTTTAAGAAGCGTTGCTCTTGTGAATCTGGGTTTCTCGGGTCTTATTATTGCTCAAATCTGTGGAAATACTGATATTCTGCCAGTATATTGTTACTGCTGAAACTTACTTCTTCTACCTTCATTTCCAGGTACTTATCTTTTAGATTCTATGTTGGAAAGAGATTCAGCATGACGAATCAATGAAGCTTGAATTGCAATTCTATTTTTATTTTGTCTAAGTTCATTATTTTAAAAGTTCAGTCTTGTTTTGTGTTTGGTTAATATAGTAGTATGTTTGACATGATAATTAGTAGTTGATTATTCTCTTTTAAAACTCATATAAGTGCTGTAATAATATTATCTATACTAGAATTTCTCATTAGTATAGTTATATGTGAGTTGTCAAAACAGGGAGTATGGCATAAAAATGGGTCATTTATTACATCCCATAATACCTTTAGCTAAATGTAAAGTAGAATGGAAGTATTAAGAAGTTACATTAGTAGTATATCTTGTAAAAAAAATATGATTTTGTTTAGATTGATATAAGCTATTATATGGCATGATGACAGGTATATTTATAATCATATGAGTAAGGTGAGTTGGTATAGCTCGTTATGATGTTAAGAATATTATGAATGTTTAGGCGCACAACTATGTTGTATGTAATACAATTTTATTGAATCAATTCGAATAATAACTCCTTTCTCATCAATTTGATTATTTAGCGTTATAAATAAACTAAGCAATTATAATTTTGGATTAAAAACAAGTATGTGAGAATGAGATGATATGTATAAGAACAAATTGCAACACTTTATATCAATGGTAAGTAGAAATAAAACTTGCACTAAATAAAAATAATAAAAATTCTTGAAAAATATTTCTTCCCTTTATAAATCATTTTTAGTTTCATATACAATTCATTCTTTGGCATATATATATATATATGTTGTATTTGTTAAAAATCCTATTTTTATTCTTTTCTTCGAATTTGAATAGCGGGATGAATATAATTTATACTCGGAAGTTATAATCGACGGGAAACATTTAATAGATTGTGAATTCTTTTCAAAGAATTTAAGGGCCTCTAAAATGGGAGTTCTCATGATTTTCACATAAAAATGTATGAATATAATAAACAATTTGTGGAAAATCCATAATACCATTACAAATATTTTGCGCGATTAGGGATGCGTTCGCGTACCCTGATTATATTTTTAAAAAGCAAATTCGGATTATGCGTACGCGCAATTTCGAGCGAATATTTAAGAAAAGGATTTTTCCAAGGATGTTAAAATAATTTCATATAACCCGAGATGTGCAGTTCATTGTCTAAATACAAGGGTGATGATGTTCCTGATTTTATTTTAAATTTCGAACATATGATTTTTTTAATAAAAACTATAACAATTTTATTGTGTACACGTATGCGTGGCACGATCCTCTGTAATTATAAAAGGTATATAATACGAATATACGTATGCGTAATTCGTCATAAACAATAAACAGAAGCGGTGACAAAATCCTGCAATATATATGTAAAAATCAAGATAAGCCAATAATAAAAACAGTTGAGCGACCGTGCTAGAACCACGGAATTCGGAAATGCCTAACACCTTCTTCCGGATTAACAGAATTCCTTACTCAGGATTTCTGGTTCGCAGAATAATAAACAGAGTCATATTCTCCTCGATTCAGGGATTAAAACCGGTGACTTGGGACGCCTTAAAATTCCCAGGTGGCGACTCTGAAATAATTAAATAAATCCCGTTTCGACTGTCCTTCAATTGGAGAAAACTCCCCACGCGCCCCGCGGGCGCGGTAAAAAGGAGGTGCGACAGCTCTGGCGACTCTGCTGGGGATTAGAGCCCAGAATCTCTGGTTCAGGGTTCAAGAATTCGAGCTTAAAATAACTGTTATAGTTGACTTTATTTATTATCTGATTTTTACATGATATATGCTTAATGTGCTAAATGATGTTTTTACCGCTTTAATATTATTTGAATTATGAATATATACAACTGCTACGAAACCCCCTTCTTTCTGAGTCTTCTAAATTTATGGTGCACACGTGCGCGTGGCCCACCTTTCTGTTAAAGTCATACCAAATAAGACGAAGTTGGGACAAGTAACTAGGCCGGGTAGACTTTCGTGCTCCCGGTACGTTGCCCCCGCTTCGGCTCAAACTGTCCGTTTGGGTAAGCCAGGTTTAGAACAATCAACCTCAGGTTTTTCACTTAGAATAACTCAGCCATGTACCGGATCCCTAGTAGGAACGTATATTTGCATCATGTACATTTGGCCTTGGAGACTCAACACAGGGGTTGGGTCTGTCTAGGACAGGTGAACCCGAAATAAAAAGACCATCATGATGCATCCTACTTGCTACTTGTGCATTCATTTGCCTCGAACATGCTTGTTGACCAGCTTAAATGAAATCATGGTGAGAAGAGAGGAATAAAATGGGTTGTTTTAAAAAAAAAATTTTAAAAAAATAGTTTTAAATCTTGAAATAAAGGTATTTAATAAATAAAAAAAATTTGAAAATGATTTTTTTAGTGTATATTTTCAAAATGAGTCTTGACTTTATTAAATTAAATTTCAGATACAAAATGAGCACCACGCAAAACCCCCCATCCACGAATACAGAAGAGTTTCTATTTCAGCTTCAAATGTGGTGGTATGATTTAGGCGAAGCTGGTCAAAAATGGGTCGTCAAGCATTTGGGAAATCTCACGGATATTATGAAAGTTAAACCCCGTGATGATCTGATTGCGGCGTTAGTAACTTTTTGGGACCCTGTTCACAATGTCTTTCGTTTCTCTGACTTCGAGCTTACTCCTACATTAGAGGAGATAGCTGGATATGCTGGTTTTGACGGAAGTCTAAGAAATCAAAGCTTGATATTCACAAAGGCTCCTTCGGTACATCGATTCTTCGGTCTTCTGAACATCAGCAGTCAAATCAGGAAAAACAATGTCATCAATGGATGTTGTTCCTTCAACTTTTTGTATTCAAGGTTCGGAAAGTCAGATGGGTTCGAAATTCATGAGAAAGACCTTACTAACAAGCAAAACAAAGACACTTGGCAAATTCACCGTCGCTTTGCCTTCATGGTGGCTTTTCTAGGAATCATGATCTTCCCAAACAAAGAGCGAACAATTGATATTCGCACCGCAAAAGTTGTGCAAATCCTCACCACCAAAGAAAATCACACCCTTGTCCCCATTCATTCTATCAGACATTTATCGGGCTTTGACTTTATGTAAATCAGGAGCAAAAGTCTTCGAAGGATGCAAAATTTTGTTGCAAATGTGGGTGATTGAACATCTCCAACAACAGCCCAAGATCATACAGTATGGGTCAAACAATGATAATTGCATCGAGAGTTATGAGGAAAGAATAAAAAATTATCAGGCTCCAGAAGGGATAGAAACATGGGTATCTCATCTAAAAGCTTTAACGGCAAATCAGATTGAATGGACTTTGGGATGGCTCCCGATGAGGGAAGTGATACACATGTCAACCTCAAATAGTTATCTGCTACTATTGGGATTGAGAAGCATCCAGCCGTATGCGCCACTAAGAGTCCTAAGACAACTAGGGAGATATCAAGTAGTTCCTGATGATGAAGATTTGAGTATGCAAGTAATCGAATTACACCCAGAAGCCACTATTCCCGAGGCTCTACTTCAGCAGATGTGGAATGGATGTCGATACTTGAAAAGTGATACTCAAGTCCCAGACACTACAAAGGGTGAGATAAATCCTGGATATGCAAGGTGGTTTGAAAAACGGTCTCGCGTGGATGATGTACCAGAGCCTGAGCTAAGAAGGCCAACAAAAAGACCCCATGTTCAAAACTTCAATGATAAAATCCAAGAGCGGTTGATCTGGGGAGAAAAGGAAAAAGGGTACAAAGCAACTATCCATGCCCTAAAAGAAAATCTGAGAAGCCTCAGTTTGGAGAAAGATTTGCAAGCACAAGAAGCCGAAGGCGAGAAGAAGAGTCTAGCTTGTGAGAATGAAAATCTTCATGCTCGATTCCAAAAAATGAAAAGAGTTTCTGAGACACCAAAGAGGAGCTGGAAGGATCAAAAAACCATCGCCAATCTTTTTGAAAGAATGCAAGATTATGATTCCATTCTTGCGGAAAACGAAAGGGCGTTGAGCAAAGCAAAAGAAAGGATCCAACAATTAAACGAAGAGGCCAGATCTAATAAGGAACGCCAAGTAAGGCAATCCGAAGAAGACAGGGCACAATTCAAGAAGGAAAAAGACCATTGGATACGATCAGAAGATCAGCTTCGTGCACAACTAGAAGAGGCAAGAAGATGCAACAGAGAACATCAACAAGCAGACATCGACAGGGAAAGAGCGCAAGCAAGATTAGAGCAGGGCAGACTCCGAGCTCTGTTAGAATCAGCTCTAGATCGTGAAAACCGTTTCAGAGATATAGCCACCACTCGTCAGCAGCAATTGCAGAACCAAGACCAACGTCTCCAAGATTTCAGGGCACAAATCCACGACCTGGCGGTCTACACTTCTCAAAGTTACGTAAACTGCCAAGGAATGGATTATGAAAGGTTTACAGAGCATGCGCCCACTTTTGCTCGTCATCTAGCAATAGAGTTGGAAAGGATGTATCGTACGCTGGGAGGCCATCCAGGTCAAGCCCCACATTGAGCAGATAATCCAATATTAGAGAACAAAAGTGGAAAGTGGGGCATTTTGTGAGATGTTATGAATTGTATCTTTTATTCTGATTTAAGTGTGTGTGTTTCAAGCTATTTTCTTAAAGTTTTCGAATGTAATTCCATCTTTGTGTAATAAATAAACATGATTGACTTTGGTCCGAACTACGCAAGGTCTGATTCATGTTTGACATAATACATAGGCAATCTCTAAGAGTCGACCACCACGATAAAGATATCTATAGTAAATAAAAGCGAATGACAATTTTTCAATTTCAATAAAGCTGGGACGATACAAGCAACCGAGCGAATGCATAATAGAAAGGGATTATTTGTCTAGGAGCATTGCATCTCAACGTGTGATTATATATGTGTTAAACTCTCAAAACTAACAAGTTTGTTCATTTTCAGAATTCAAGCAGTTAGTTTCTCTAAAGAGTATACTGGCATATTATCATTATCACACGAGATCAAAAGGACCAATACACGAAAGTATGTCTATCCCAGATGTTGACACAGGTATGGAGCTAGAGGAAATGGATGTCGGGAAAATGAAAGAAGAGATGTTTAAACTCAAGCAGCAAATGGCTGAGATGTACCAAGCCTGGTCTACAGGACAGTTACCCCCGTCTTACTCAACTAACCCTGCTCCATCAATGACCCAAACTCAGGATAATATTACCACTGAATTATCCCCAAATTTCCCCATTTACCAACACTACCGAGGCACCACCTCTCAGACACCGCAGTCTCCACCTCCGAAACCAGTTCCATATTTTCCTCCACCTATGACTCCTGTTTTCGTAGCACCCCCCCCCCTGCTACATTCCACAAATCTCCTAATGAGCCTACATTCCAGGCCCAGGACAACCAATATTACCCCCGGAGCCCACCCTCAAAGCCTCCGAAATCCATTCAACTGCTCCTCGTTTTGATCTCCCAACCGAAATTGACAAGCCAGCCAAAAATGCTGAACAAGAAGAGATGTTCAGGAAGGTCAAGAGTCTAGAACAATCGTTCAGAGACATGCGAGGATTAGGTGGGCAAGTCAGTGTAGCATACAAAGATTTGTGCTTATTCCCCAATGTACAATTACCAGTCGGCTTCAAGATGCCCAAATTTGACCTATACAACAGGCACGGTGACCCAGTAGCCCACTTAAGGGGTTTCTGTAGCAAGATGCGAGGAGCTGGGGGAAAGGATGAATTATTGATGGCTTACTTCAGTCAAAGTTTAAGCGGATCAGCTTTGGAGTGGTATACACGCCAGGACCATGGGAGATGGTACACCTGGGATGACCTGGCACAGGCATTCGCATACCATTTCCAATACAATCTGGAAATCATCCCAGATCGACTATCTTTGACAAAATTTGAGAAGAAACACAATGAAAGTTTCAGAGAGTATGGTTTCCGGTGGAGAGAACAGGCAGCAAGAGTGGATCCTCCTATGAAGGAGAGTGAAATGGTAGACTACTTCCTCCAAGCCTTGGAACCAACTTACTATGCCCATCTAGTTTCAGCGGTTGGGAAATCATTCAACGAAGTGGTGAAGATGGGAGGTATGGTGGAAGAAGGCCTCAAGACAAATAAAATCATGAGCTATTCAGCGATTAAGGCGACTACTCAAGCCATTCAAGGTGGGGTAGGAGGAATTGGAAGAAAGAAGAGAGAGGAAGCAGCAGTAGTTGATTCAGGAATTTGGTCAGGACCCAGAGCTTCACCGCCTTACTATAATCAACAACGACCTCGCCAATCAACTTACCACCACGATTCATCCCAACACTACTATCACCCTTCGGAGCCTCATTTTTCCATCAACCATACACAGACATACAATCATCCATCGGCACATGCTAACTGGCGTGCCCCTGTCATACCAAGTACTTATCCACGAGCCTATCCTGGACCAGGTTTCAGGCCGAGGCCAACATTCAGGGGAGAAAGGGAACAGAAAAAGAAAACCTACACTCCATTGGGAAAGTCTTACACTAGTCTGTTCCACAGGCTGAGACAGTTGGACATGCTAAGACCAATACAATCCAAGCTACCCAATCCTCCTGCAAAGAATCTGGATTACACCATTAGCTGTGAATATTGCTCCGGTACACCAGGCCATGATACGGAGAAATGCTGGCATTTGAAAAATGTAATACAAGAGTTGATTGATACTAATAAAATCGAGGTTCAAAACCCCGAAGCTCCCAATATCAATAGAAATCCAATGCCAGCCCATCAAGAGGCCAATATGATAGAAATCATACAAGCTGATAGGGAGACAAAGAAGCCGTCACAAACTGTCATGATGATCAAGTCTCATGAAGCCAAGCCAGATAAGCAGTTAACAGAGGAGAAGCCGGTACTTAAGCAGAACAGAAATGGTGATGAACCATCTATGATGGTCGAGGAGGGATCATCGAGCAAAGTTGCCACAAATCAAGAAAGGCCGAAAGTGATAGTACCAGGGGTTGCTAACAAACCCATTGTATTCGTGGAAGGAGCCCGTACAGATCGGGTTATTATCACACCTGTAACCCAGCTTCAAGTCATCAACAACAAAGCCATCCCATGGAACTATGAACGGGTGACTGTAATGTACAAGTGAAAAGAAGTCAAGGAAGAAGTGTGTGAGGTGCAAGGCTTGACTCGTTCAGGAAGATGTTTTACACCCGAAGAGTTAAGAAAAACTAAAAATAATCCAACACCAATAAAGAGAGTTGTGACGGAAGAAGAGGCGGAAGAGTTTTTAAGAAAAATGAAACTCCATGATTATTCTGTTGTGGATCAATTGAAGAAGACGCCCGCTCAAATTTCATTGTTGTCATTACTGATCCATTCAGAGGAGCACCGTCTGGCTTTGATGAAAATCCTGAATGAGGCTCATGTTCCTGAAAAAATCTCTGTAAATCATTTGGGAAGAATAGCCAACAGAATCTTTGAGACAAACAGAATTACATTTGCTGATGATGAATTGCCTGTGGAAGGTACCGAGCACAACAGAGCTCTTTACCTCACCGTGAAATGTGAAAACTCCGTAGTAACCCGGGTATTGGTTGACAATGGGTCAAGTGCAAACATCTGCCCTCTCTCCACTTTAAGCAAATTAAAAATTAAAGAGGAGAGGATCCAGAAGAATAGTATCTGCGTACGGGGGTTTGACGGTGGAAGCAGAGATTCATTTGGCGACATAGTGTTGGAACTAACAATAGGGCCAGTTGAATTCACAATGGAATTTCAAGTGTTGGACATAACTGTTTCTTACAACTTGTTGTTGGGTCGACCATGGATCCATGCTGCTAAAGCAGTCCCGTCAACACTACATCAGGTTGTCAAGTTTGAATGGGATCATCAAGAAATAGTTGTGCATGGGGAGGAAAGTTTAAATGCTCACAGCAATACCATTGTACCGGTCGAGGGAACAGAAAATGACTAGGGACCATGAGTATACCAAGTGTCCGACACAGTGCCGGTAGAGAAAATTCCAGAGGGGAAATGCCTTCTGAATCCAAAGATATCCTCTGCATCAGTCATGGTAGCCTATGAAATGTTAAAAAACGGTTTTATACCCGGCAAAGGTCTGGGCTCATCTTTGCAAGGAATTATACAACCAGTATCTCTCCCCGAGAACTGGGGAACATTCGGTTTAGGGTTCATACCCACTGTCGATGACGTGATAAAGGCCAGAAAGTTGAAACACAAGGCATGGGATCTTCCAAAACCAGTCCCACATCTGTCAAAGTCTTTTGTCAAGACCGGTGCTAAAAATCGCCCGATAACAACAATTCCTAAATCCCGGGTCAATCCTGAGGAGGAATTGATTGAAAGATTCGAGAAATTGTTTGATGATGTGAATATGTTGGAAAGCGGAGAAGGGTGTAAGCAACGCAGAAGTTCAATTCGTTGGGCCAGAAACAAAGCTTAATAATTGGAAAGCCACTCCTCTCCCCATTCGAAAGGAGTCTTGGTAGTTTATTTTGATTTTCTTTCAAGTTTGTTTGGGTTGCTTCAGGGTTGTAATCCCAAAGCTTATCTTACAGTTTGTTTGAAGTGTGCAAAACCTTGTTATCTTTCATCATCCAATAAAAAGCAGTTTCCTTTTTATTATCATTCCTGATAGTTTTCTTTTCTTTTTCTTCTTTCCTGTACAGTTCTTTTTACGCTGGCTCTAGTGATATGGCATGCATGAGGAATCCTCAGCCCAGTCTTAAAAATCAATCTGGTTCCGAAATATTAATTCAAGAAATATATTGTGATTATGAATCAGAATATGATGAAGATGAGGTTTTTGAAGAGATTAGTAAAGAGTTAATTCACTTTGAGGAAAAAATCAAACCTAACTTGAGTGATACCGAGGACATCAATATAGGGGACACGAGTAATATCCGGGAAACTAAAATAAGTGTCCATCTCGAACCAAAGATCCGAGAAGAGTTAATTAAAGCACTCATAGAATTCAAAGATGTTTTTGCATGGTCATATGACGACATGCCGGGCCTGAGCACTGATTTAGTGGTTCACAAATTGCCCACCGATCCAACGGTGCCTCCTGTCAAGCAGAGGCTGAGAAAATTCAAGCCTGATATGAGTGTGAGAATTAAGGAAGAAATCACCAAACAATTGGAAGCAAAGGTCATTCGAGTCACTCGATATCCTGTTTGGTTGGCTAATATCGTTCCTGTACCAAAGAAAGACGGCAAAATTAGAGTATGCGTCGACTATCGCAATCTCAACAAAGCAAGTCCAAAGGATAATTTCCCATTACCCAATATCCATATTTTGATCGACAATTGTGCCAAGCATGATATAGGGTCTTTCGTGGATTGTTATGCCGGGTATCATCAAATTCTAATGGATGAAGAAGATGCAGAAAAGACGGCATTCATCACACCATGGGGAACTTATTGCTACCGGGTAATGCCATTCGGTTTGAAGAACGCCGGAGCAACCTACATGAGAGCGATGACCACAGTGTTTCATGATATGATACACAAGGAGATTGAGGTATACGTGGACGATGTGATCATAAAATCAAAGCATCAGGCCGACCACGTTGGGGATTTGAGGAAATTTTTCTTAAGACTTCGCAGGTACAACCTCAAGCTTAACCCTTGCCAAATGCGCATTTGGAGTTCCATCTGGAAAATTGCTGGGATTCATAGTCAGTCGACGAGGTATCGAGCTAGACCCATCAAAAATCAAAGCCATCCAAGAATTGCCACCTCCAAAGAACAAAACTGAAGTAATGAGTTTGTTGGGAAGGTTAAATTACATCAGCAGGTTTATTGCTCAGCTCACAACAACCTGTGAGCCAATTTTCAAATTGTTGAAAAAGGATGTTGCGGTCAAATGGACCGATGAGTGTCAAGAAGCGTTCAATAAGATAAAAGGGTACTTATCGAACCCACCCGTATTGGTCCCGCCAGAGCCAGGAAGACCTTTGATTCTTTACTTGACGGTCTTGGAAAATTCATTTGGTTGTGTATTGGGGCAACATGACCTCACTAGCAGAAAAGAACATGCCATCTACTACCTTAGCAAGAAATTCACAACTTATGAGGTTAAGTATACTCATCTAGAGAAGACATGTTGCGCCCTGACTTGGGTAGCTCAAAAATTGAAACACTATTTGTCATCTTACACTACTTACCTCATTTCTCGTCTGGATCCATTGAAATATATTTTTCAAAAGCCTATGCCAACGGGAAGACTTGCAAAGTGGCAGATATTGCTCACAGAATTTGACATCATCTATGTGACTCGAACCTGCAATGAAGGCCCAAGCACTGGCCGATCATTTAGCCGAAAACCCGGTCGATGAGGAATACGAACCATTGAAAACCTATTTTCCTGATGAAGAAATAATGCACATCGACGAGGTGGAGCGAATTGAAAAACCTGGCTGGAAACTTTTCTTTGATGGAGCCGCTAACATGAAAGGAGTCGGGATAGGAGCTGTAATCATCTCTGAAACAGGGCATCACTATCCTGTTACGGCTCAACTGCGATTTTATTGCACCAATAATATGGCTGAATATGAAGCTTGTATTATGGGTTTAAGGCTAGCCGCAGACATGGGTATCCAAGAAATCTTAGTCATGGGAGATTCGGATCTTCTGGTACATCAAATTCAAGGAGAATGGGAAACCCGAGACTTAAAGCTCATACCATACCGACAATGTCTACATGATCTTTGTCAGCGGTTTCAATCAGTGGAATTCCGGCATATTCCAAGGATTCATAATGAGGTTGCCGATGCATTGGCTACTTGGCATCAATGTTGCACCATCCAGACAAAGCTTATGTGGATCCATTACATATTCGAGTCTACGATCAGCACGCTTATTGCAATATGGTTGAAGAAGAATTTGATGGTGAACCATGGTTCCACGACATCAATGAGTATATCAGGATGGGGATATATCCCGCACAAGCCACAGGAGATCAAAAGAGGACCATTAGGCGATTGGCAAATGGATTCCTCTTAAGCGGAGGAGTTTTGTATAAAAGAACACCAGATCTTGGATTATTAAGATGCATAGATGCCAGAAAAGCTACAGCTGTCATGTCTGAAGTACATTCGGGAGTTTGCGGACCCCACATGAGCGGATATGTGTTGGCAAAGAAAATCCTCCGAGCTGGTTACTATTGGCTTACCATGGAGCGAGATTGTATCAGTTTTGTGCGCAAGTGTCATCAATGCCAGATACACGGAGATTTGATTCATTCTCCACCATCCGAGTTGCACACAATGTCGGCACCATGGCCCTTCGTTGCCTGGGGCATGGATGTGATTGGACCAATTGAGCCGGCAGCATCCAATGGGCACAGGTTCATTCTGGTAGCCATTGATTATTTTACCAAATGGGTTGAGGCCAAGACATTCAAATCGGTGACCAAGAAAGCTGTGGTCGATTTTGTCCACTCAAATATCATATGTCGATTCGGAATCCCAAAGGTGATCATCACAGATAACGGTGCTAATCTTAACAGCAACTTAATGAAGGAAGTATGTCAACAGTTTAAGATTACACATAGCAACTCTACCCCATATCGGCCAAAGGCGAATGGAGCAGTCGGGGCAGCCAACAAAAACATAAAGAAGATACTTCGGAAAATGGTTGAAGGTTCAAGACAATGGCATGAAAAATTACCATTTGCATTATTGGGATACCACACTACTGTTCGCACTTCAGTAGGAGCAACTCCTTATTTGTTGGTATATGGCACTGAAGCAGTAATTCCTGCAGAAGTTGAGATTCCTTCCCTTCGGATCATCGCCGAAGCAAAGATTGATGATGATGAATGGGTCAAAACCCGTCTAGAACAGTTAAACTTGATTGATGAAAAACGATTGACCGCAGTATGCCATGGTCAATTATATCAAAGAAGAATAGCAAGAGCATACAACAAAAAAGTGCGTCCACGGAAGTTCGAAGTGGGTCAACATGTGCTGAAACGTATTCTTCCACATCAGGTTGAGGCAAAAGGCAAATTTGCCCCGAATTGGCAAGGACCATTCATTGTGACCAGAGTATTATCGAATGGTGCACTATGCTTAACAGATATTGAAGGCAAATGCATAGACATGGCGATCAATTCTGACGCGGTAAAGAGATATTATGCATAACTTTTTGAATGTTTGTATTTAGCATTATTTCAAAGATTGGAATGACAAAGGCAATTTATTCTGCTATCCAAACACTATACCCTTTTGTTTCCTCTTCGAGCCATATTTGTTTCTTTCTTACCCTCTCTTGGAATCAATGAAAATCAAATATGTAATAAAAAAAAATCACTATCATTGGTGAACTACGTTTGACCTGATTCCTCAAAGAAGGATACGTAGGCACCTCACGGCTCGGTCATAAGGTGCACAATATACATAATGTGCACAAAAAGAAACATCAAGAGACCCCAATCAAGAAACTGGGGCAAAGAATTGTATTGGAAATAAGAAAAAGATTACAAGAGTTGTAATTTTAAACTCATACCAAAGCTATTTAGCTTTTAATACCTTTTCCATTTCCCACCACATACCAAAAAGACCTTTCGACCAATCTTAGAAAAATGCTGAGTCAAACAAATGAAGATGGTTCATAACGCTCTGGTACAAACAAGAAAAGAAGGTAAAAATGAGAGAGTCTTATAGGTGAAAACCCACACGGGCACCATAAGGCGACGAAAGTTGAGAGAAAGTAAAATGAGAGAGTCTTATTAGTGAAAACCTTCGTAGGCACCGTAAGGCGAAAAAGACGTAAGAAATGAACCAATGAGGAAGGTTTATCGGTGAAAACTCTTTGATATATTGCAAGTCCAACAGGTCTGTAAAATGAAAAATGAAGTTGGATTACGGAAATTTTGGGGGAAAACAAAAATGAGACAATTGAAAGGAGATTGATTAAAAGACTGGGTTGATTAATCCAAAATGCATACCCTGATCATTGGCACCAGTGACTCCAATCAGATAAGTTTATTCCTTTTCCAACAGTCATCCAAATTTGGATTTTTGTTTTCATTCTATAATTGTCGAAATCAGCGTGTTTCGTCACTAATAATCTTATTTTTCTAAAGCTTTGAGATAAGTTTTATTCCAAACAAATAAGAAGGAATGTCAAGGTATACTACCAAGATTCAAGGTTATATGATGCAAAATACGGCCATGAAAGGCGGGAGATAAAATAATAAGATATGGGAGGAAGAAAAGTGAAATCAAAAGTGGATCGGTAATGTTAGGAGGGACATATTATTACAGTTAAAAAGGTTTGAAGGAAAACATACAGAGGAGAATCCTATAGTCAAGGATCAATTACAAGGACAAAACAGGCTTTTTCAACCATTCTAAGGCAATAAAACAAGACGAAGAAGAAGCCCCACCATCGGCAAGAGTACCCCAGTTAATCACCCTTCTTTAAACTAACGAAGTTCTTTGATTTAAAACAGGGGCAAAAACAACATTTGTGTCAGGAGACACTTAGTGAAGAACTGAAGAAGTCAGGCGTCCACCTGGAGAATGAGGATGAGAATTGAAGAAATCAGGCGTACACCTGGAGAATGAGGATAAAAATTGAAGAAGTCAGGCGTCCACCTGGAGAACGAGGATGAAGAATTGAAGAAGTCAGGCGTCCACCTGGAGAACGAGGATGAAGAATTGAAGAAATCAGGCGTCCACCTGGAGAATGAGGATGAGAATTAAAGAAATCAGGCATCCACCTGGAGAATGAGGATGAGAATTAAAGAAATCAGGCATCCACCTGGAGAATGAGGATGAGAAAAGAAGAAATCAGGCGTCCACCTGGAGAATGAGGATGAGAATTAAAGAAATCAGGCGTCCACCTGGAGAATAAGGATGAGAAAAGAAGAAGTCAGGCGTCCACCTGGAGAATGAGGATGAAAAGAAAAGAAGTCAGGCGTCCACCTGGAGAATGAGGATGAGAATTAAAGAAATCAGGCGTCCACCTGGAGAACGAGGATGAAGATATAAAGAAGAAATCAGGCGTCCACATGGAGAATGAGGATAAGAATTGAAGAAGTCAGGCGTCCACCTAGAGAATGAGGATGAAGAATTAAAGAAGTCAGGCGTCCACCTAGAGAATGAGGATGAAGAATTGAAGAAGTCAGGCGTCCACCTGGAGAATGAGGATAAGAGTTAAAGAAGTCAGGCGTCCACCTGGAGAATGAGGATGAAAGTTAAAGAAATCAGGCGTCCACCTGGAGAATGAGGATGAGAATTAAAGAAGTCAGGCGTCCACCTGGAGAATGAGGATGAGAATTGAAGAAGTCAGGCGTCCATCTGGAGAATGAGGATGAGAAAGGAAGAAGTCAGGCGTCCACCTAGAGAATGAGGATGAGAAAAGAAGAGGTTAGGCGTCCACCTGGAGAATAAGGATAAGAATTAAAAAGTCAGGCGTCCACCTGGGGAACGAGGATGAGAATTGAAGAAGTCAGGCGTCCACCTGGAGAATGAGGATGAGAATTAAAGAAATCAGGCGTCCACCTGGAGAATGAGGATAAGAATTAAAGAAGTCAGGCGTCCACCTGGAGAATGAGGATAAGAATTAAAAAAGTCAGGCGTCCACCTGGAGAATGAGGATGAGAAAAGAAGAAGTCAGGCGTCCACCTGGAGAACGAGGATGAAGAATTAAAGAAAGAAGTTAGGCGTCCACCTGGAGAATGAGGATGAGAATTGAAGAAGTCAGGCGTCCACCTGGAGAATGAGGATGAAGAATTTGAGAAGAAATCAGGCGTCCACCTGGAGAATAAGGATGAAAGAATTGAAGAAGTCAGGCGTCCACCTGGAGAACGAGGACAAAGAATTGAAGAAGTCAGGTGTCCACCTGGAGAATGAGGATGAATCCGCAGTCAGGCACCCACCCGGAGAACAAGGGAATACAATTGAAGTATTGAAGTCAAAAGCCCGCTAATATGAGAAAGGAGCACACTTAGAATCAATAAAGCAGAGGAGTCCAACAAAATCCCCAGCAAGAAACAACAAGAGTCCCAAACAGATGAAGAAAATACGGGACACAATGAAAAGGAAAACGGAATAAGCCAAATGCCCAAGAGTCACCAAGATATCAAGACAACAAGAAACGCAAGGGCATGATCTAGATAAGATTTTTATAATTCATGTACCATAGTCTAATTTAGCTTTTTGTATTACCTTTGAAGTAAGGTGTAATAAGGAGGTCAGCAAGCAGTAAAAATAGCACGAAGCAGCAGCAACATCACAGTCCCATGGTAGTCCCAGCTACCCAAAACTTCCCGAACTACATTGACCTGATTCCTTTATAGCCAAGGATATGTAGGAAACCTTTGAAGCAGAGGTTCGGTCAAATCTTTCAAAAAATGCTTCCCACGGAGTATTTGAACGGGCAAAAATCGCTCGTATCCGCTCACTTTATCTTTGCACGAAAACTCTTCGAGTTTCCGCACAAAGAGGGGCAGCTGTGAGCACGTGATTTTTGCCTCACGAAAAACTACTCCAAAATAAATCAAAAATAAAATAAATTTCTTTTACTGTGCAATTTTTGAATTTTTGCGTGATGTTTGTTAAAAATTTGTCTTATATCCGTAAATGTTTACTTTGTCATAACAAAATGAAAATAAAATAAAAATATATGTTTCATGCATATCTAGGATTTAATTATGCATTTAATAATTGATTCAAAATAAAATCACAAAAATATGCATTTTTATTTTTATTTTTCGTCATACTAATTGTGTCATTGTGTGATTAATGTTTTATCTACGTGTTAATGGTTATTAAAAAGGTAATTAGTATTATTGTAATGATAATTTTTTTTGTTTTTATAATTTTGATTAGGATTTTATTAATTAAGAATAAATTTAGGAAATAAAAAATAGGTTGAAAACATAAAAAATATCGGACCTGGATTAAAATCCAGGCCCAAACCAAGTTACCCCCCCCACACAGCCCAAATCAAACGAGCCCAGGTCTGGTCCAGTCTAAAGGAGTCAAAACGACAGCGTTTGGTCATAGTTTATCATGGACCGTTGGATCAAATCCAACCAACGGATGAGATCTCATCACCCTAACCCATAATACTTACCCGATCCAATACCCGGTTCAACCCGTCCCCCCAAACTTAAGCCAAACGACGTCGTTTGGTTAAGTGAGTAGATCCTGGCCTTTCATTTTGATTGATCGGACGGTCAATATCAATCCACCATTCCCCTATATAAACCCATAATCCTTACCCCGGCCCCCATAGATAAACACCCCCCCTCCTCTCCTGTTCATCGTCTTCCCAAATAGACCCCTAACCCTAGCCGCCACTATTCCCCATCGCCTGAAACCCGGCGGCATCAACGCCGCCGGTCACCAAAATAACACCCTAGACTCCTCACCACTTCCTCTACACAGATCTGACCTTAGTTTCCTTCGAATCAGACCCCAACTCTTCGAATATTAAATCGAAGGTGGGTCTGAAAACTCAAACCTTTCCAATGGCTTCCAAAATAACACCAAAGCATCCCTTAGCCTACCTCGTTATGGATCTAGTGTTGGTTTGGTTCGAATCCCCTCAGAACTCTTCGAATCTTCTTTTGAAGATTCGAATGAAACCTAACCCTACTCAGATTCCTCCCAAATTAACACCAAATGACCTTTAGGCGTCCCTCACCCTTGTGCCATCTTTGGTTTCCCTCGAATCTACCCAGAAGTGTTCGGATTTAAAATCCAATATCTGAAACCCTAAATTTTCCAATCTTGGCATCTTTTTCACTTCAGACGAAAGATTGAGGTTTAATCGACCTTAGTCAAAGTATTTTCAGTAGAAAATACTTCGACTAAGGTCTTTTTGATTTCAAAAAAAGCCCGAACTCAAGTTGAGTTTGAGTCCGGTTGAATTTGAAGGTTCAGAGGTAATTTTTCTGTTTTCTTATGTGTATTCTACATGTATTCTATGTTTGTTTCATTAGTCTGATTAATTTTTCATAATTTTCTAGTCAATTCTGTTATACTGTCTCATACCCGTCTATATGATCAAAATATGAAACTGTTTCTGTTGGTTGTGATTATTTACAATGTGAGTAATCGACTCGATTAAGTTCGTCGATTAGTTATATTATGAATTCTCATTTATGATAATGCTGATTGAAACAGTCTGTTTCTTTTGTTTTAGACTGATTATGGACAAATGTTGTAAATAGTCAACTGATTAATACTCGTCAATTAAATCATGTTTGTTTGCAAATCAGTAAATTCAAATGAATGTTGTGTATATATTGTTTTCTGAACAGGGCATTGTCAGTATATTGACAATGCTCCTGTGTGTGTTGGATCTTGGTTCAATGTTTAAGTCCAGTCTGAATTGTTATAATAATTTCAGTGATATGTTGTTATGATGTTAGTTCTGAATTCAGTATGATTTTACAAACGTTGATTAGATGTAATTGTGTTAGAAGGTTACATTCTTAGTTAGGATTCAGTCCAAAACTTTAGGATTGGTTGTAGCTGTCTTAAATCAGATTAATAATCAGGTTTGAACAGATTTTAAAAATCTGTATTGTTAGATTTTAAGTTTGACAGCAGTAATAATAGTAATCACAGTAGGATTTCTGAGGGTATTTCTGGGACAGAATAGTGAGGGTAATATGATAGCATAGTGGGCTGAAAGTGAAATGTTAATGGCTATAGTTTAAGATAATAATGGGGAACAAAGGGTAATGGGGCTGCTTAAAATCAGGATAGGATCATTTAAATTATTCAAAAGCAGTTTTTAATGGAACTTTTAGATTTTAAAAGAAGAAGGGGGTCCAAGAAGCACTAAAAGAGTATAGGACCAGACCTGTATAAATACAGGGAGATGGACAGACCTTAAAGGAGGAGATTTTAAGAGAGAAGAAAAAAGAGAGAGCTTTCAGACAGAAAGAAAGGAAAGAGAGAAAGAAAAAATCTGATCTGGAGGACAGATTTTAAAACTGAAGAGAGGAAATATCAAAAGGAAATTAGGAGAAAAGATCTGATTTTAAGAGAAGAAAACATATTTTAGAGGAGTAGAAAGATCCGTTTTCAGAGAGATACATTTGAGAAAAACAGAAAGAAAGAAAGAGATAGAAATAGAATCAGAAACAGAAATTTGAAAAGAAAAAGAAACAAAAAGGAACACACACACAGTGAAGCTGAAACAGACACCAGAAAAGAAAAGAAAAATCCGAAATCTTGTTGTTCTTTTTGGAATCTGTCCGGGTCTGTGTATTGATACTATTTGGTTTTAAAATCTGAAATTCTTTAAGAAGCGTTGCTCTTGTGAATCTGGGTTTCTCGGGTCTTATTATTGCTCAATTCTGTGGAAATACTGATATTCTGCCAGTATATTGTTACTGCTGAAACTTACTTCTTCTACCTTCATTTCCAGGTACTTATCTTTTAGATTCTATGTTGGAAAGAGATTCAGCATGACGAATCAATGAAGCTTGAATTGCAATTCTATTTTTATTTTGTCTAAGTTCATTATTTTAAAAGTTCAGTCTTGTTTTGTGTTTGGTTAATATAGTAGTATGTTTGACATGATAATTAGTAGTTGATTATTCTCTTTTAAAACTCATATAAGTGCTGTAATAATATTATCTATACTAGAATTTCTCATTAGTATAGTTATATGTGAGTTGTCAAAACAGGGAGTATGGCATAAAAATGGGCCATTGATTACATCCCATAATACCTTTAGCTAAATGTAAAGTAGAATGGAAGTATTAAGAAGTTACATTAGTAGTATATCTTGTAAAAAAAATATGATTTTGTTTAGATTGATATAAGCTATTATATGGCATGATGACAGGTATATTTATAATCATATGAGTAAGGTGAGTTGGTATAGCTCGTTATGATGTTAAGAATATTATGAATGTTTAGGCGCACAACTATGTTGTATGTAATACAATTTTATTGAATCAATTCGAATAATAACTCCTTTCTCATCAATTTGATTATTTAGCGTTATAAATAAACTAAGCAATTATAATTTTGGATTAAAAACAAGTATGTGAGAATGAGATGATATGTATAAGAACAAATTGCAACACTTTATATCAATGGTAAGTAGAAATAAAACTTGCACTAAATAAAAATAATAAAAATTCTTGAAAAATATTTCTTCCCTTTATAAATCATTTTTAGTTTCATATACAATTCATTCTTTGGCATATATATATATATATATATATATATGTTGTATTTGTTAAAAATCCTATTTTTATTCTTTTCTTCGAATTTGAATAGCGGGATGAATATAATTTATACTCGGAAGTTATAATCGACGGGCAACATTTAATAGATTGTGAATTCTTTTCAAAGAATTTAAGGGCCTCTAAAATGGGAGTTCTCATGATTTTCACATAAAAATGTATGAATATAATAAACAATTTGTGGAAAATCCATAATACCATTACAAATATTTTGCGTGATTAGGGATGCGTTCGCGTACCCTGGTTATATTTTTAAAAAGCAAATTCGGATTATGCGTACGCGCAATTTCGAGCGAATATTTAAGAAAAGGATTTTTCCAAGGATGTTAAAATAATTTCATATAACCCGAGATGTGCAGTTCATTGTCTAAATACAAGGGTGATGATGTTCCTGATTTTATTTTAAATTTCGAACATATGATTTTTTTTAATAAAAACTATAACAATTTTATTGTGTACACGTATGCGTGGCACGATCCTCTGTAATTATAAAAGGTATATAATATGAATATACGTACGCGTAATTCGTCATAAACAATAAACAGAAGCGGTGACAAAATCCTGCAATATATATGTAAAAATCAAGATAAGCCAATAATAAAAACAGTTGAGCGACCGTGCTAGAACCACAGAATTCGGAAATGCCTAACACCTTCTTCCGGATTAACAGAATTCCTTACTCAGGATTTCTGGTTCGCAGAATAATAAACAGAGTCATATTCTCCTCGATTCAGGGATTAAAACCGGTGACTTGGGACGCCTTAAAATTCCCAGGTGGCGACTCTGAAATAATTAAATAAATCCCGTTTCGACTGTCCTTAAATTGGAGAAAACTCCCCACGCGCCCCGCGGGCGCGGTAAAAAGGAGGTACGACAGGCATCTCCGTGCTGCACCGTGTCTCTAAGGACACACAAATGGGGATCATGATACTACCGATCTCGGATACACTCCAATAATGAAGAGCGAGTGACTGTGCAAGCTAACACACGGCTGGGCTCAGAAACATCCAACCTCACGAACTGATTGGCCAAAGCCTGAACATCCAAAGCAAGTAGTCTCTCACCGACCGGAATATAAGCAAGACTGCCTATACTGGCTGACTTCCTACTCAAATCATCGGCCACCATATTGGCCTTTCCTGGGTGATATAAGATAGTGATATCATAATCTTTTAGTAACTACAACTACCTCTGTTGCCTCAAGTTCTACTCCTTTTGCTTGAACAAATACTGAAGACTCTGGTGATCCGTGAACACCTCACATGCCACGCCATACAGATAATGCCTCCCAATCTTCAACACATGAACAATAGCTGCCAACTCCAAATCGTTAACCGGATAGTTCTTCTCATGAATATTTAACTGCCGCGAAGCATAGGCAATGACCTTGCCATCCTGCATCAACACTGTTCCAAGCCCAATACGAGATGCATCACAATAAACTGTATAAGGCCCTGATCTTGTGGGCAAAACCAACATCGGTGCCGTAGTCAGAGATGTTTTGAGCTTCTGAAAGCCCGCCTCACACTCGTCCGACCATCTGAACTGGGCACCCTTTTGGGTCAACTGGTCATTGGGGCTGCGATAGATGAAAACCCCTCCAAAACCGATGATAGTAGCCTGCCAATCTCAATAAACTCCGAATCTATAGCTGATGCTAGTCAAGGCCAAATCTTGACCGCCTCAATCTTCTTCGGATCAACCTAAATACCCTTTCCTGATACAACATGACCCAGAAATGCAACTGAACTCAACCAGAACTCACACTTCGAGAACTTAGCATATAACTGACTATCCCTCAAGGTCAGAATAACCACTCTAAGATGCTGCTCGTGCTCCTCCCGGCTGCGGTAATATATCAAAATATCATCAATGAAGACTATCACGAGCGAATCCAAATAAGGATTAAACACTCAGTTCGTCAAATCCATAAAAGTTGTTGGGGCATTTGTCAACCCGAATGACATCACCAAGAACTCATAATGCCCGTACCGAGTGCAAAAAGCTGTCTTAGGGACATCGGATGCCCTAATCCTCAACTGATGGTAGCCAGATCGCAAGTCAATCTTCGAAAATATCTTGGTACCCTGAAGCTGATCAAACAAATCATCAATCCTCGACAATGGATACTTATTCTTGAATGTAACCTTATTCAACTGCCGGTAATCAATACGCATTCTCATCGATCCGTCCTTTTTCTTAACAAACAACACCGGCGCACCTCAAGGCGAAACACTCAGCCTAATGAAACCCTTCTCAAGCAAGTCTTGCAACTGTTCCTTCAACTCTTTCAACTCAGACGAGGCCATATGATACGGCAGGATAATAATGGGCTGAGTGCCCGGAGCCAAATCAATGCAAAAGCCAATATCACTGTCGGGTGGCATACCTGGCAAGTCTGAAGGAAAAACCTCAGGAAACTCACGAACAACGGGCACAGAATCAATACAAGGAACCTCCGCACTAGAATCACGTACATATGCCAAATAGGCCAAACACCCCTTCTCGGCCATACACGAGCCATCACATAAGAGATAACACTATGAGTAGAATGACTAGAAGTCCCTCTCCACTTTAAATGAGGCAAACCCGGCAAAGCTAAGGTCACAGTCTTGGCATGACAGTCCAAGATAGCGTGGTAAGGTGATAACCAGTCCATCCCCAATATTACACCGAAATCAAACATGTCCAGAAGATGCAAATCTATGCGAGTCTCAAGACCCCCAATCACAACTACACATGAACGATGGACTCAATCTACCACAATAGAATCACCCAACGGTGTAGACACATAAACATGAGCACTCAAAGAATCACTAGGCATGACCAGATATAATGCAAAATAAGATGACACATATGAGTATGTAGACCCTGGATAAAATAACACTGAAGCATCTCTATCACAAACCAGAATCGTACCTATAATAACCGCATCTGAAGCCTCAGCCTCGGGCCTGGCTGGAACAGTATAACATCGGGGCTGGGCCCCACCACCGTGGACTACATCTCTAGGACGGCCTGCTGCTAGCTGGCCTCCACCTCTAATGTCCTAAGCTCCACTTCTAATACCTCTACCTCCACCTCTAGCACCTCTACCCCCACCTCTAGCTAGATGGGCGGGCTGTGGGACACTTGGTGCCTGAATCATGACACGGGAACCTTGATGCTTAGAGCTACTCGGTGTTCGAGGGCAAAACCTAGCAATGTGACCCATATCACCACAAGTGTAGCAAGCCCTCGACTGCTGAGACTGCTGGCCCTGATGACCTGAATGACCACCCCAAAAACTCTGAAGCAGCGATGCACTAATAGGAGCAGGTGGTGCACTATAGGGTTGCTGATCAGAATACTACATTAGAGGACCACGACCACATGAAGTACAGTGAGAAACCTGAAGTGCTGACTCAAAAAGCCTAGGAGGATGGCCTCTACCATATGAATCCCTACCTCCAGATGAGGTACCACAGAATCAGCCTGAATGACGGAGCCTCTTGTCTGACCCATGACCACCTCCCTGTGACAGAACCATCTCCACTCTCCTGGCCACATTGGCCGCCTCCTGGAAAGATATCTCACTCCCTGCCTCCCTAGCCATCTGAAGACGAATCGGCTGAATAAGCCCATCAATGAACCTCCCCACCCTCTTTCTCTCGGTGGGAAGTATGATAATAGCATGACGAGCCAAGTCGATGAATCTGGTCTCATACTGGGTAATAGTTATAGAACCCTGTTGGAGATGCTCAAACTGCCTCCGATAGGCCTCTCTCTGAGTGATAGGGAGAAACTTCTCTAAAAATAGCTGCGTTAACTGCTCCCAAGTCAAGGCTGGCGATCCGACTGGTCTAGATAATGAATAATCTCTCCACCAAGTCTTGGTGGATCCAGATAAGCGAAAAGTAGCAAAATTGACCCCATTGGTCTCAACTATCCCATGTTCCTAAGAACCTCGTGACAGCTGTCTAGATAATCCTGGGGATCCTCAGTAGATGCACCGCCAAAAGTAGTAGTGGAGAGCTTGGTGAACCTATCCAACCTCCACAAAGCATCGGTAGACATAGTTTCTCCCTCACCGGTCTGAGCTACCACACCCAGCTAAACTGCTCCAAATGGATAAACCGTTAGAGTCTAAAACTAGGAATCTCGCATTTGCGAACTCTTAGGAAATTTGGGGTTTTTCACATTTGCGAACAAATAGTCGCATTTGCGACTACATGACCTCTCAGCATACGTCGCATTTGCAAAGGGGATTCTCGCATTTGCGATCATAGAGGACTTAGGCGGGCGTCGCATTTGCAACATATACATTGCATTTCCGAAGAAGGCTACCCAGGCCACCTCTCGCATTATGATGCAAGGCTCACATTTGTGAGCTCTCATTTGCGAGCTCGCATATGCGATGCAGGTCTGAAACACCAGCAATAAAAACCTGCAATTTCTAAGTTCAAAATGCACACTGTGGCCTATCCAAAACTCACCCAGGCCCTCGGGGTTCTAAACCAAATATACACACAACCTCAAAAATATCCTACGGAGTTGTTCGTGTACTCAAATCACAAAAATAACATCATGAACATCGAATTAAACCTCAAGATCAATGAAATTTCTCAAAACTCATTTAAACATTAATTTTTGCAATTTAGGTCTGAATCACGTCAAATGATATCCGTTTCTCACCAAATTTCACAGGATTGTCTTAAATCATATATAAGACTTTTACCGGGCATCGGAACTAAAATACGGGCCTGATACCAACATGTTCTTATTAGATTTCATTTCAAATTCCTATAAACAATTTTAGAAAATAATTTTCTTTAAAAATTCATTTCTTGGGCTTGGGACCTCGGAATTCGATTTCGAGCACACGCCTAAGTCCCATATTTTCCTACGGACCCTCCAAGACTGTCAAATCATGGCTCCGAGTCTGTTTACCTTGAACGTTGACCAAAGTCAAATTAACTCATTTTATAGTAAAGATTTATAATTTTTCACAGATTTTCGTAGATAGGCTTTCCGGCTATGCGCCTAGACTGCATATGCAAATCGAGGTGATGACCTTGGAACATAGAATATCATTTTAAGATCATGGAAAGAGTTGGGGAGGCTTCTTACATGCTTGCATTGCCTCCTATACTAGCAGGGGTACATCATGTATTTAATATTTCTATGGTTCAGAAGTACAGGTAGGATAGATCACATGTTTTGGACTTCACCACGGTGCAGCTTGATGAGAATTAGACCTTTGAGAAGGAGCCAATGGCTATTGTAGACCGACGAGTTTGAAAGTTGAGATCCAAGAGTTTTCCTTCTGTGAAAGTGCAGTGGAGAGGTCAGCTGATTAAGGAGGCTATGTGGGAGTCCAAGTCTGATATGCGGGGTAGATAACCACATCTTTTTACCAATCTAGGTACCTTTGTATTTCTATTCGAGGATGAACATTTCTTTTAGAGGTGGATAATGTGACGGCTTGATAGGTCATTCTGAGTACTAGCCTTTATTTCAGTATTCTAAGACCTCTCATAGCTTCATTTAGCTTAATTTGATGTTATATGACATGCATGTGTGGTATGTGTTGTTTTTCAAAAGATTTGACATTAAATTTTGATAAAAAGTTGTATTTGACTTAAAATAAGGTTAGATTTGACCACAGTCAATGTTTTGTGGGTAAAAGACCTCAGATCAAAATTTTGACTATTTTGGTAGGTTCGTATAATATTTTTTGACTTGTATACATATTTGGTTGGGGTGTGGGGTGGCCCGAGCATGTTTCAGCACATTATATGAAAGATTGTAAAAATGAGTTTTCAAGTAAAAAATCTTAAGTTTCGATGATTGATTCTTGTTATTTGATGTTATTTTGATGATTTGAGGTAGCGAGGAAGATTATATGATGTTATTACACTTGCGTGCATGCTTGAAAGTGAGTCCGGGGGGCTCAGGAGAGTTTCTGATTGGTTTTCGGCCATTTTTGGCCTTGTGAGTTTGCTGGTTTTCTGTTGGTTTCTCAGTACTTCACAATCGTGTTGCCACTCTCACGATCGCGAAAGGGAAAAATTGGGGCTGGGGATGGATACACTAAACCAATGCGAGAGGTGGATCATGAACGCGAGGGCTTGGGGGGCTGTCTTTCACGAACGCGTAGGCTTGGGGAGTGTTTGAGGAGGAGAGACGGTTCTTCAACGCAAACGCGACCCACTGATCGCGAATGTGGAGGCTTGGCTAGAGAATAAGATTTCCCGAACGTGATGGGAACTTTGCAAACGCAAAGGTTAATGGTCCTGTGTGAGTCGAGAATATGGCAGGTACTTTACGAACTCAAAGAACACTTGACAACCAGTTAAATAAGAGAACTAAGTTGGGATTTCATTATCTTTCACCATTTTTGAAAGTTAGAGCTCGGACTAGAGAGATTTTTGAAGAGATTTTCATCTCAACGTCATTGGTAAGTGATTTTCAACTATTTTAAATGTATTTCCATACTCACCCATTGATTTTTTACCTTAAATTTAGTGATTTCAAAGTAGAATTTGGAGGTTTTGGGTAGAATTTATGAAATTGGTAAAATTGAGCTTTATACCTAGAATTCAGGTCGGATTTCGAAACAAATCACATAACTAGACTTGGGAGTGAATAGGTAATCGGAATCTAGTTCGAATCTCAAATTTTGACCAAGCGAGCCTAGGGTTGACTTTTGTTGACTTTTGAAATTTAGTTAAAGATTTAATCTTTTTCACTCGTGGACAGTTTTTAAAGATTCTTTTGAATTAGTCGAACTATATTTGACTAGACTTGATTTGTTTGGAGGCTTGTTCTAAAGAAAAAGTCGTGGTAGTTTATTGACTTGTTTCCAAAAAGAGGTAAGCATCGTGGTTAACCTTGACTTGAGGGAATTAGGACTTTATTGGACTATTTGCTATTTTATTTATGTGTGGAAACGACATATTTATAAGATGACAAGTGTATATACATTGTCATGGGCTAATCATGCGAGGTGGGTCTTTACTATATATTTTAACTACATCATGCCTTTTACTCTGTGTTACTACTCATATCATGCCCTCGTTGTTAATTGCCTTATTTGTTAAGTACATGTTTTCTTTGTTACATTCCCTCTCTTGTTAGTTGATCCGTGCATCCATGTTTTTACTTGTTGTTCTCTTCCATTTATTATACACCTTTAATTGTTTATTTTCCTTTATTTCCTTCTAGTTCGCTATAGTTTTTTATATTGGGTTGCTTTAGAGTATTTGTTTGCTTTGGTTCCTTTATCTATGTTGAGAGATACAGCGTAGTTATTTGTAGTATTTAATATTATTGATTGTGGTTGGGTTGTGTGCCGCAATAGATACTGATATTATTGTTTGGTATCGGGTTGCATTCCACAATGATATTATAATTTTGGATCGAGTTGCGTGCTACGACGAATATTGGTATTATTATGTCGGATCGGGTTGCACACTGCAACGGATGTTGGTAGTATTATTTTGGATCAGGTTGCATGCCGCAATAGAGTGTGTGTGTGTGTATTTGGATCCGGTTATGCGCCGCAAAGAAGAAGACATATGGACTGTTCTTAACTATTGGTTTTGTATTCGTGTTGTGTTGAGAAAATTAAGCATAGATGTTATTCTGGGGCCCTCTATTATGTACTTTATGTTTCCGATTTTAATGTTAATTCTGTATTCTTTATTCTGCTATTATTTTATTTATACTCTCACAATTTTATAGTGAGTGTGTTGTTATAGCCTCGTCACTACTTCGTCGAGGTTAGACTTGATACTTATGGAGTACATGGTGCCAGTTGTAGTAATACTACAGTTATGCACTTCTATTACAGATTCTTGTGTTGGTCCCCACAGCGACTTAGTGGAGGCTCACTCGGAATATCTTCACATGCAGACTTGAGGTAGAGCTGCACAACATTCGCAGCCTACACATAGCATTAGCGCACAGGTCATCATATCCCTTTTCTACCCAATTATCCTCCCCTTAGTGGTTATATAAGCGATTCATAAGAATAACTTTAATATTTTATTGGGTGAAAACTACTAGGAAATGTGTTCTAATTAAATGTACTCTATGCGTGCATTACCCGTCCCTTACTTATGGTCCTGGAGGTGTTTAGGACATCTAGTTAAGGTGGATCTTGACTCTCCTATAGTGCTTAAAAGGATAAAATCTAAGCGACAAGAAAACAAATAAGACTGTCAGATAAGGGAACAGTTAAAGGCTCACATTTAGCTCTACAAAAAAGCAGACAATTGCATGTCTCAAACAACAGTATATCAGACACTTTAAAAATCCAATAGCAGGATATCTAGGTGAGCACAAAGTAGAACATATGCAGTGTTTTTTTTATTTAAAGCAAGGCAGAAGATACTTAATCAGTTTGCCTACTAATTTTAGGACTTGCTGAATCTGGGCAGTTCACAAACAATTAAACAAAGCATAATTTTATAATTTAGAGATTTTAGTCATCTTACAGGCTTGCCTAGCATGGATCAGATATGTCCTATAAACATGATATCTAATGGTTAATCAGAACCGCAATAAACCAGTAAATGATTTTAAGCAGGCAGTTTGGTTCATTAGGTCCTATAAGCATGATGTCTAGGTGCTGAAAATAGTCACAAATGTTACAGAACTAATTTTATATATAAGTCTGATATCTAGGTGTTAGGATTACTTTTATACTTATTTCCTATAGGCATGATTTCTACTGAAGAAACTGATTTTATACGATTTAACTGCAGGTATGATATCGAGGTGAGTGCAATAAAAGTCCTAGAATAAAGTTCCTAATGCACATAGGAGAATTTATGAACATAATTGTTAAGGCTGAATTAACAACAACTTAGAGACAGGATTTCGACCACGGATGTGAACATGCATAAATAGAACTTTAGAGCAAATAACATTATGAACCTATAAGCATGTTTTCTAAAGCACACAACAACCTATAGTCATGGTTTCTAATGCAAGTAGATAATCATAACAGTCCTAATAGCAGGATTTCTACCCGATTTCCCCACAAAACATATATAAAAGTCCCCCCCCCCCACACATTTTACTAATATCCCCAATATCCGTTTTACAAGAATTTTTATTACAGACCAAAAATGAATGAATTACAGAAATGAGACTGCTAAACTATGGGAAGCCTTGATAGGCCCAAAAAGTAAACCTGGAAAAACCAGGCCTTCAACCAAGTGTGAACATGCTAATATTCTCATAGTGCACCCAATGGTATTCTAGTGTGTCCAAGTTCCCAAGGGCTTTAGGGACTCCGGGCAATGCACACACCAGAAGAGTCTTATGGACTCCTAGGCAATGCTCACACCGGAGGGGCAGGCCCCTAGTTGTTCTAAGAGTAGGAGTTAAAAATAGGGGACAGTTTTAAGAAAATAGTTTTGGGATTTTCAGGAGGTAAGGAGCAAACAGAGTCATTCAACACTTAGAAAAAATTCCAGCAATCCAATAGTAGACAAAAATAGGATCACCTCAAGCAAAGTTTCTACTTAGTTTACTAGTAGTTACTTGGTGGGTATATGGGCATGCATTAAACAAATACATAGCATGCTGGGATCAGATTACCAATGAGATAGTCATATACAAATGGGTCGCAGGGATTGGGAGCATGGAAGTTATTAGTCTGTTAGGAGGTGAACACTTAAAATAGGATATAAAGAACACGCTAGTTGAGAAATAAGTAGACATAGGTCTAATTTACATAAAGCAAACATATAAACATGTTGAAAGCTGGAAGCACATAGGCTTAATTAAAACAGAAGTAAACATATTGAAAGTAGGAAACACATAGGTTTAATTAAAACAGAAGTAAACATGATGAAAGCAGGAAACACATAGGTTCAATTAAACAGAAGTAGACATGTTGATTATAAGGAGCACACCGATTTGATCACATAGAAGTTTGAATTGATAGCAAAAGTGAGGCATACCAGTTAAGAGATAACAATAGAAGAGTGATAAACAGGATCCAAAGGTCTAGCCTTGGCTCTCAGCCAGCTAGACAGTGCAACAAACAAAGAGTAGGAAGATTGTTATGGAGGATAAGAGCAAGAACTTTGTGTGTTTCTCTATGAATATGTGCGTGTGTGTTAAAGAAAAAGAGTGAGGCTTATATAACATTGAGTAGAGTAAAGTAAATAAGGTAAAAAAGGTTAAAAGTTTACAAATAAGGAAAAGAAAACAATTAGTCAATCAATTAGGCTTGACAAGGCCAATCAATAGGCAAAAATAATGGGATTATATCCAAAAATAACTCGAAATTGATACCAAAATAAAGTATGTGGTAAGTCTGGTAGCCAATAGAGTCATAACACCAAAAATCCGGCAAGTAATAGGGCAATTAATCACACAAATAAGGTAACACAAGTAAATTAGAGACAAATTTGGGGCTGGTAGGGCAGTTAGCCCATAAATTAAGCTTAATAGGAACAATTAAGGCAAGTAGTACCAATTAGTAGTCCCAAAACAAGGAAAGTAGACAAAAATCACAGGAAGTAATCACCTCAGTGAACAAAGCAAATTTCAAACCCTAGACAGTTTAGGTAATCAACCAATTACTCAAGAATAACGGGCAAATATTGATGCGAGCAATGAAATAAACAAACAAACTAAAACTGGAACGCCGTCATGAAAGAACCAGTGGAAAAAGATAATCAAACACATAGGAAATTTTTAGAAAAGTTTCACAGAAACAGACGAAGTGATACCCTAGTTTTTAGAGAACATTAGGATCGATTAACACCAAGGAAAATAGAAGATCATTAAAGAATAATGTTGTAGGAGCTCGAAATCTTTTCTGATCCAAAGAGATCTGAACAACAAATAACAAGGAAGCAAAACACTAATCTAGAGGGATACTAAAATCGATTAACAATAAAGAGAACAAGATATTTTAAAATAAAACTACTGGGTAAACTCAAAATCACTCCAGATATACAAAGATCTGAATAGATTCACGTTGCAAAGATGAGGGTTTTGAGAAAAGCGGCGGGGTAAAGGAAAAATCTAACCACAGCCACAAAACCAACGATGCTTACAAACGTTGATGAATACCAGGCAATGTTCATAAGGAAACGAAAAGCCTAGGTCGACTCTGAGTCAAACCTCTTCGAGGTTCCCTCAGAAAACAACGAGAATCGAACAACCAGCAAAGTTAATAAGTTAGATATGGTAGCAAAACCACAAATAACCCCATATTTGGTCAGGGATCGAAGGGGTTTGGGACATTTAGGGGTGACGGTGCATCTAGGGTTTGGGTGGTCTTAGAGAGAAGAGAGAATATAGGGATTTAGGGGCGGTGGTTCATGATAAATGACTAGGGTTAGGGGGTCGTTTGGATTAAAAATGGAAAGGGGGAATGTGGACCGTTGATCTCAGATATCAATGGCCATGATTAGAGGAGCTTTGGGTCGGGTAGGGGTTATTTTAATTTGGGCTGGGGCGGATTGGGCTTAGGTTAATTTGAATTGGGCTGGGGGGGGGGGGTCCCAATTTAGATATAACTAAAGGGCTATTTGTTAAATACCCAATTTATTATTTAAAATAATTTATACAAATAGCTAATTAAATGATAAAAATAATTTTTATGCATCAAAGGGATTTAAAATAATTACTTAATATTATAAAAATATAAAAAATTATTTTTGTATAGATAATGTAGTCATGCATATGTATGAGCTATTATTGCAAAATATGCACTTATAGTCTTAAAAATGCAAATGTAATTGTAAAAAATACAATTAAAATGTTTGAACACTTGTATGAACATAAATGATGAATTTATATGACTAAATCATTGTAAAGTAATATGAGGGATAATTATTAAATATTTATATAATTAAAAATGCAGAAATAAATGATTTAAGGTCTTTAAAAATTATAGAAAAATTGTAAAAACACTTGTGCATATTTGTAAATGCATGTACATATGTTGAAAGTATGTATGCATATTTAAAAATATATGAGGGAAAATTTGGGTATCAATAGGGATTTGACTTTTGTTTCGATGACTCCGAAACAGTATTTTGATGACTCTGATAGCTTCGTATGGTGTTTTTGGACTTAGGTATATGTCTGGATTCAAATTTGGAGGTTTGTGGGTTATTTTGGCTTGAATTGGCAAAAGTTGTCAAGTTTGGGAGGTTGATAGGTTTGACCGGGAGTTGACTTTGTTTATATCAAGTTCGGATTGTGGCTCTAAGAGTTGGTATAGGTCCGCCATGTTATTTGGGATTTGCATGCAAAATTTGAGATCATTCCGAGTTGATTTGATGTGGTTCGGTATGAGTTTTGTAAGTTGGAAATTTATTAGTTTTCTTAGGCTTGAATTGAGGTGTGATCCATAATTGTGATGTTGTTTGGTGTGATTTGGGGCTCGAGTAGGTTCGTGTTAGATTGTAGGACTTTTTTTTATGTTTGGACGGGGTCCTGGGGTGTGTTACGATTTGGTTTTGGCTTGTTTTGAGACTTAGTTACATTGCTGAAGTCTGCTGAGATCTAGTGCTTTCGCACCTATGATGATTCGGCCGCAGAAGCGGTTACTTGGATGCAAATGCGGTGATTGGCCAGAGAAGACTGGGTTTGCAGGTGCGGATATGGGAACGCAGATGCACAATCACAGAAGCTGTGCTTCTTTCTGGATGAGCATGAACCGTAGATGCGGTGCATGGTCTGCAGAAGCAAAAGCAGAAGCGTGGGTGTGCACAATGGACTGCAGATGCGGTAAGTCGGCTGATGGAGACTACTCGCATATGCGAGCTAGAGATCGCAAATGCGAAACCGCAGATGCAATTAAGTTACAACATATGTTGAATCACTAGGCTGAAATATCTTGAACGAGGGGTTTATTTTATTTATCATAATTTGAGTTAGAGAGCTCAGTTTCGAGCAATTTTTTAGGGGATTTTCACAAATTGAATTGGCGTAAGTAATTTTGAACTGGATTTGTTATTATTTCGTGATTCCTATCTTGTTTTTCTTGTTTGATTAATGATTTGAATTGGAGAAATTGTGGATTATTGTACAATCTTTTCTAAAATATAAATTGATGATTTGAAGGCCAATTTGAGGTCGAAATAGATGATTTTGGTATGGTTAGACTCGTATTGGAATGAGTGTTCCGAATTTGTGAGTTTTATCGGGGTTTGAGGTGAGGACCTAGGGTTTACTTTTCGATTTTTATTTAAAGATCAAATCTTTATTATCCGAAATTGTTTTCTATGGCTTTTATTAATGATATTAAGTTGTTTGGCTAGATTCAAGTCGTACGAATGTGGATTTGCGGGGGGAAGGGCTTATGAGTGGATTGATTTAGCTTGTTTGAGGTAAGTATCTAGCATAACATTGTGTGAGGGAAACTATCCCATAGGATTTGATCTAATTGCATTATTTCAATTATGGGAAAGACATGTACATGAGATAATGAGTGTGTACATGTGCTTATATGTTGTAATTAACTGGATTAGATTCTCAGGCTATTAACATATTTTTAATTGAAGTTGTTGTTGTATGGAATATCATTCATTTTTGAGTTATTTCCCGTTTCATTTTGTTGTTATTGGGATTCTTGTACACATTGTTGTCGAGCCGAGAGCTATATATTATGGTGATATTGGAATGTTTGTTTTGGCAATGTTGTAGCATGAACACGTGTGGTGCGAGTTGATTATTATGTTGTGATGAGATGTGCATGAGGCGGCATAAGGGTGGTGATATTGATACGCATGTGGCGAGATAAGGGGATTTTATGTGCGTGTTGATAGTAAGGGTAATTAGTTCATTTTAAAGAACACGCGACGAGATAAGGGGGCTAAAGCGCAGGCAGTTATTTTGAAAAAAATATTTTTTAAAATAAATGTAAGGCCCATGCGTGTCACGACGCAAAATCCAAGTAGTCATGATGGCACCTAACCCAACCCGCTAGGTAAGCCAATTAACAACTATCCAATTAATGATATTTATTAAGAGAAGTAATGATAATGCAACTGAACTTTTATACAAAAATTCCAAGAGCTGGAAGTACAAATCATGAGCTAAAATTAGAGTTTATAAAGTTTGTGTGAAATAAGTAAATCATCTGTTCGAAATGTACATAAACAGATTTTTATAAATCTAAAGCTACCGTGGATGAGAGGCAACTACAACTGGAATGCAGGCATGCCTTCAAGTCCAGCTCCCGCCATGCACAGCAACGTCAGCATCCAACATCTGCACACAAGGTGCAGAAATGTAGTATGAGTACAACCGACCACATGTACTCAATAAATAAAAAACTTAACCTTAGGTTGAGAGTAGTGGCGAGTTTGGACAACTGTCAGTGTCCAACACCAATAGCCAATAACAACTCGTAACAATATAAATAAAGCAGTACAAGTAATAACTCAAAGATATGATCCTCAGCTTCACAGTTATGGAAAATAGGGATGCTTCTCAAATAATACAGTAAGAAAAACCAAATCTTTTACTAAAATCACGAAAATATAAGTAAATCTGAGAAACTATAATATTTCCAATAACTTTCAAGAACAAGTAAGATGTTTCATTATCAAATGGCATGAGGAAAGTACATCTCTATGCCATGTCAATGTGTATGTGAAGTCATAAATGACGCAAAATTGTACAACACGGGGAAAATGCATCTATATGCCTGTATGTTAAATGTTCATGTCGAATGCAATGTAACACAGTGATAAAACCATATGCATACTCTTAGAGTATCAATTCACTCAATCCTCCCAGTCACTCAGACATCTCATTCACTCTGTCCTTCCAATCACTCGTCACTCGCGCTCGACACTTGCACTCAGTAGGTACCTATGCTCATTGTGGGTGTGTAGTCTTCGGAGGTGCAGATCCAGTCCAAGCGCTATAATATGCCAATAATGGCATGAATCAATAAAGCTTGATGCGGCGTGCGTCCCAATCCCATAAACATCCTAAAAAGCAGGCCTCGGCCTCACTCAATCATCAACCTCTCCAGTCTCTCGGGCTCACAATATCATGAAAATCAACCCAAAATGGTGATATGATGCATCAATAAATCACAATAGAGACTGAGATATGATATGACAATGAATGAGTATGTAATTTCAATTTAAGCAAATAACTCAATACAAGACATGACCTCAGTGGGTCCCAACAGAATAAGCATGTAGCATAAACATGGTTTCTAACATGGATCATAGCTCAATTACTCTACCACGTAGAGATTTCATGGATACAAATAGGATTTGGTAGCTATACAGTACCACCGAAACAATCGAGTCATAATTCACACGGTGCATGCCCATCACCTAGGATGTACGTCACCTCAACAACAACATATAACACGTATATTCAGGGGTTCATATCCTCAACACCAAGTTTAAAAGTATTACTTACCTTGAACAAGCCGAATCTAATACCGATCAAGCAAAACAATACTCTAGAAATGTCATTCCGCATGTATCGACCTTCTTAAGGCTAAAAACCAGTGAAAAGCAACTCAAGAACATCAAATAATGCCAAAGGAAACAAACCCATTCGATTAAGGTTGAATCTTTAATAAAAAGCCGAAAGTCAACCAAAACGTCAAATACGGGCCCGCACCTCCGAACCCGACAAAACTCACAAAATTCGACTACCCTTCAATTACAAGTCCAACCATACTAGTTTCACTTAAATTCGACTCCGAATCGATGCTCAAATCTCAAAATTTTACTTTATGAAATTTTAGACAAATCCCCCCCCCCCAAATTTAACTTTGAAATTATTTATAAAATGCTAAAAATGAAGATGGATTCATGAAATATAACCAAATCGAGTAGAGATCAATTACCCCAATGCATGTGGTGAAAACCGCCTCCAAAGTTGCCCAAATCCGAGCTCCCCAACTCAAAATATGACCAAATGTATGACCCTCAGTATTATATGTTTCTGCATAGCTGTTCTATCTCGTTTCTCGTGCCAAACAAATCTGAAACTCACTTTTGATGCATCCAATGGATTTTGTGTGAATACCAGTCAAGTTAGGCTTTTCAATCACTTCATTTAACCTTATAATGAAGGAGATATGTTTGTTTCAATATTTGGAAACATCTAACAACCCAATTTTTAGTAAAATGACAATAAATTCCTCATAAGATGTCGAAACATGATCATTCCAATTGCTATGGTTTGAAAATTATGATATGTTTCTAATGCTTCAATCAAAACCGAAAATTGGAGCTCATATCCTTAATGTGGTACTGTTTATGCTTGAAGAAACGACGTCAAAACATCAAAAACGAGCGCAACACAATCGAAACCTATCTGAAACTCACCTGAGCCCCTTGGAACCCTGTCCGAACATACAAACAAATTCCATAGCATAACACAAACTTATTTGAGGCTCAAATAAAGCATAACAACATCAAAACCATGAACTGCACCTCAAATTGAACTTAATGAACTTTGAATCTTTCAACTTCCACAACTTGTGCTGAACCTTATCAAATCAGCTCCGAATGAACTCAAATTTTGCATACAGGCCCCAAATAACATAATGAAGCTATTCCAATTCCTGAAACCATAATACGAGCTAGATATCATCAAAGTCAACTCCCGGTCAAATTTATGAACCTTCCAAACATTCAAATTTCCAACTTTCGTCAAATAGTACCGAAACCTTCTAGAAATATCCAAATGCAAATTCAGGCATAGCCCAAGTCCAAAATTCACCATCCGGACCTAACAATATCATGAAAACTCTAATACGAGGTCAAGCACTAAAAATTCAAACTTGGTCAACTCTTCCAACTTCAAGCTTCCTAGTTGAGAATCATTTTTCCAAATCAATTCAGAATAACCTGAAAACAAAAACGACGATTCATACAAGTCATAATACATCATATGAAGCTAGTCAAGACTTCAAATGTCTGAACGGAATCTCCCCCACTTAAACGTACATTTGTTCTCGAATGTGCCAGAGTCATTCCAAAGCCATCAAATCACCGTATTACCTTACCATGCACATACTCGGGGCGATCCCACGTCACCCTACTCCATATAGGCCCAACAACACAACATAACTGAAGAATATTACTTCAACCTTAGCTCATAATGCCTTAAAACCCAACTCCTAACCTCCTGAATTTCTTACAAGACTCGAATCTCGCACCTACACACTATATAAGTATGAACAAGCTGTCTCAAATCATATCCATAACCCAAGATGTAATCATATGTTATATCACATCTCGTATACTCGTAGCGATAATTTCCACCACAATAACTACTCAAAACGAACCTGGTACCAGTAATAAACCTTATATCAAACAAAACATCATTCAAAGTCTTTGCACACCACCAATGATGAAAGAAAAACACAGAAAATCATAACCACTCATTAGATAAGTCATGAAGCCCTCTCTCGTCTATCAAGAATCAAAGCCAAATCCTAAGCCGACTTCCGATATTATTCCTCCATACATCCTCTAATCAAATCCGACAGTACCCATTCTAGGTACAATGACCTCATCTCCTCAAACACAACCATTCTATTGACATGCCACCCCAATACAACCTAAAGCCACAAACCGTGCAATCTGTGCACCAATAGGCAACAATTCAAATGTGCTCAATTAGGGAAAATGAATAAAATGAGAGAACCGTCCCGCAAGCTCAAAATGTACTACAAAAATGCAATGCTACGAACCCATCACACATAGTAGGACCAAGACACGAATCTAACACAAAGGTTCATATACCAACATAGCCCCGCAGCAATGCTTGATCCATCCAAACACCGGTCAATATGAAATACCTCAAGCTACAATGCTCAAAATCAACAACTACACGAAATCCAACATCAATTACATGAAGTGCATGACCATAACCATGGAGAATCCAATAACACAATATACCACAGTCGGGAAAGAACATAACCAAGGAGAAATCAACCATTGAACACCCCAATAATCATCTGGCTCGAATTTCGCTGCAAGGCACAAATATAATCGCATCATGTGTGCATATAACTAGCAAATCACCACCCTTCACAGCATAGAAAAGTAACACAAAACACATATCAGAACACAAACAAGCTGAACTCTAACCAAATAACTCAACCCTCAACACTAAAAGTTCTGAGTTAGTAAATCCGACCTAATGTAGAATACACGTCCTCATTGGGCCTATCAGTGGGCCCCTAAATCAACTCTTGTCATCCCCAAATAGATAAATGGCCCTCCAAAAGTACACAATGATCTAACCATTGCACGTACTACTAGCTAGCTAACCTTGGTGATATCTTCATAGTCCACAACTACAAAACAATTTGCTTCTGAAGACTCCCAGTCTCCAAATCCATAGAACTCATAAATCACCATAGCTGATCCCAACTCCACCACTGAATGTCTAGAACATCCCCCATACAAAATCATCCCACGAGAAGTTCTTCCATAATTCTTCCATGCCACATAGAAAAATTTGAACATCAGTAGTCGATCAACTAAGCGAGGACCACAATAACAATGAAACATCCGTAAGTGAAAACACAGTGTGCCTTCTGAAATATGTACCTTTCTTATGCAATACCAAGTACTAATAGCATTCATCAAGTCATCTAAAACTGTCCATGTTATATAAGAATTCATGAGCATACCCGATCAGTCAGAAACTTTCCATTTGATCTCATACAGGAGAAAATCACAAAACGCAATATGCTCCTCACGTCGGTAAGAAATATCCACCTCAATCCATGGCAATAGCATTCATCAAGTAATCTAAAACCCTCCATGTTATATAGGAATTTATGAGCATACCCGATCAGTCAAAAACATTCTATTTGATCTCATACAGGAGAAAATCACAAAATGCAATATGCTACTCACGCATGTAGGAAATATCCACCTCAAACCATGGTAGAGACCATCGAGAACTCTTCGAAAGACATTCGCACATAACCAAGACATTAGAACTGAATCTCTCCAACTCAACCAAGACATGCAGGTTGACAAACCTAAGAGTATTACCATAAAACACCTGTAGAGACTCACCACACCATAAGTACCTAAATAACCGATCATATCCATTACTGTGGTGATCCCAACCTATTACCAAGCTGTCCTATTCTCTAAATTCCTTCATAATTACCCTCAAATTGACATTTCTCCTTGCTAGAACACCACGATCCTTACCCAAAGCTCATCACAAGAGTTCCTAAAATAAGACCACATTGTCCTAAAGCCCACAAGCCAATGTATTCCTTATTAAGAACCCCCAAAAGTACCACAACTGAGACACCCACTCTGAAGAGATCTTCTATGAATCAAAAGTTGTTTCCCACCTTCCTGATACTAAAATGTAGAATATATAATGATATTGAAATAACACGAGTCTCGATACCATCCAATGAAAATTTCAGAATCTAGCCATATACAAATTTGGAAATTCTTAATTGCCACATATACATCTTGAATCCATTAGAACCTTCTCGAGAGTCATCCGCTCTGCTCAATCGAGTGAATTTCTACTATATGCGTACTACATCCTTCACGAATAACAACTCAATCATTCCATGATTCTCATATACCCGTAATGTGTAATACACCATGCATCAAGAAATTTTCTTGCTTAAGTAATCCTCAAAACTAGTCTCTGCAACTCATAACTGATCCACATGTCCGCCTCAAAACGAAACCAATACACCACGTAACCATGCAATTAAATCGCCAATAGCAGACTCCCCCACTTGGCTCAAAACCATAGGTCAAAAAACTCGTTAACTAACAATGCCAATACTTTTATACTGTCATAATACCATAGTGAGATTCAACTAAATCCTTCATAAGCTCACATAACACAAATCATACAACACCTCAAATCATCTGCTAAGCTCACATTCATCCTCGTAACAGTCAATCCAACTTCCTCAAGTGATTGAAACTCAAGTTGTAACACATATAATCCACTGATAAGAGAAAAATATCCATAGAAACAACATAGGGATCACACAACCTCAGGACATCCCGTAGGAGATTACTCACCTTCTTAGCCTCAAACTGGCATCTCTTACATCCTACCATATCCATAACCACTAAGCATTCACTAAATCTTCCCGAGTCTAAGCTCGTTAACAGAACATAAGAATCTACTTCATCCCATGAATAAATAACATGACACTTCCCTCAACACGCTCATAACTCGAGATTGTACAACACATCAAGACAGAAATTAAACACCCAATAGTCTTTTTCACATCCCAGACAGACCTTCTCGTCGCATCTAATCCATTTGAACACATCTTGTAGTCACATCATACTCATTATATAACTATCCAACAACTCACCAAGCCATAATCCCCACTTCTAGGGACACTACGAGACATAAAAGTCCAAAAACACATGCTCATACAACTAAAACCACCGAGTCCAAGCTACAGTCAAAACCCAGCCTTAAGTCCTCTAGACTTTCCCAACTCCAAACACAGAAGAATGCATCTTGTACCTTAGCCATGGAACCATAAGCCCTCGATGCACAGCTGATACCAAGCACTCACATATGGATACGAGTGAGTGGAAAGAATTCAAAAAGGTACGCTTCAAGCAGAATCAATCCCGCACAATGAGGAAAGAAATATGAGAGATTTATCCTAAATGCCTTGTAGCCTCTCGAAGATAGGTATGGACGTCATCATACCGATCCACAAGACTCTACTAGACACTGGCTCATAACTCGTAGAACCTATGAATCTAGAGCTTTGCTACCAACTTGTCACAACCCAAAATCCAGTTGGTCCTTATGGCACCTAACCCAACTTACTAGGTAACCCAATTAAAAACTATTCAATTAATGAGATTTACAAAGAGAAGTAATGATAATATAACTGAACTTTATACAAAAATCCCAAAGGCTGGTAGTACAAATCGTGAGCTTCTAAGATTAGAGTTTGTAAAACTGGTATGAATTAAATATATCATATGTTCGAAATGTACATAAATATATTTTATAAATCTAAAGCTACCATAGACAAGAGGCAGCTACAACCGAAATGCAGGTACGTCTTCATATCCAGCTCCTGCCATGCACAACAACATCAACATCTAAAATTTGCACGCAATGTGCAGAAGTGTATTATAAGTACTACTTACCCCATGTACTCAATAAGTAACAAACCTAACATTATGTTGAGAGCAGTGATGAGCTTGTACAACGGTCAGAGTCCAACACCAATAGCAAAGAACAACTCGTAATAATATAAATAAAGCAGTACAAATAATAACTCAAAGATATGATGCTCAACTCGTTCACAGGTATAGAAAATAGGCATGTTTATCAGATATAACCGTAAAGAAACCCAAATCTTTTACTGAAATCACCAAAAAATGAGTAAATCTTAGAAAAAAATGCTTTTTCCCAAAACTTTCAACAACAAGTAAGATATTTCAGTATCAAATGGAACGAGGAAAGTACATCTCTATGACTACATATCAATGTGCATGTGAAGTCATGAATGACGCAATACCATACAACATAAGGAAAATACAACTCTATGCTTGTATGTCAAGTGTGCATGTCGAATTCAATGAAACACAGTGATAAAACCTGCATACTCTTAGAGTACCAATTCACTCAGTCCTCACATTCACTCAGTCCTCCCAATCACTCGGCACTCGCGCTTAGACTCGCACTCGGCACTCGCGCTCAATAGGTACTTGCGCTCACTATGAGTGTGCAGACTACAGAGGGGAAGATCGAGCCCAAGCGCTATAGTAATCCAATCATCGCATGAATTAATAAAGCTTGATGCGGCGTGTAGCTCGATCCCATAAACACCCTCACAATCAGGTCCTCGGCATCACTCAGCCATCAATCTCTCTAGTCTCTCGGACTCACAATGTCATGAAAACCATCTCAAAATTATAATATGATGTATCAATAAATCGCAGCAGAGACTTAGATATGATATGCTAATGAATGAGTATGACTGGGTATGTAGCTGCAATTTAAGCAAATAACGCAATACCAAAAATAACCTCAGTGGGTCCCAACAGAATAAGCATGTATCCTAAACATGGTTTCTAACATGGACACAGCTCAATTGCTCTAGTACATAGAGATTTCATGGATAAAACTATGAATAGGTAGCTATACAGTACCACACAAAAAAACTGAGTCATTATTCACACGGTGCATGCCCACACGCCCGTCACCTAGCATGTGTGTCAACTCAACACCAACACATAACACGTATATTCAGGGGTTTATACCCTTAGCACCAAGTTTAGAAATGTTACTTACCTCGAACAAGCCGAATCCAATACCGAGCAAGCAAAACAATGCTCTAGAAATGCCATCCCGCGTGTATCGATCTCTGAACTACTCAAAACCAGCCAAACGCAACTCAAGAACATCAACTATTGCCAAAGGAAAGAAACACATTCGATAAAGGTTGAATCTTTAATCAAAAGCCTAAAGTCAACGAAAAGTGCACCTCAAAACCCGACGAAACTCTCAAAGTTCGACAACTCATTTAATTACGAGTCCAACCATACTAGTTTCACTCAAATCCGACTCTGAATCAATATTCAAAACTCAAAATTCACTTTATGACATTTTAGACAAAAACCTCCAAATTTCGCTTTGAAATTATGAATCAAATGCAAAAAATGAAGGTGGATCTATAAAATATAACAAAAACCGAGCAAATAATATATACCCCAATCCATGTGGTGAAAATCGCCTCCAATATTTCCCAAATCCGAGCTCTCCAACTCAAAATATGACCAAATAAACAAACTCTCGATATTATATATTTAGGTGTCCTGCCTCATTTCTCAAGCTAAACAATCCTGAAACTCGCCTTTGATGCCTCCAATGGATTCCTTGTGACATCCCAGTCAAGTTAGCCTTTTGAATTACTCCATTTGACTTTATAATGAAAGAGATATGTTGGTTTTAATATTTTGAAATAGTGCAGATTTTTAAATACGTTTTCAGTAGCAATTTCGTAATTAATCTGAAAAAATCTAGCAACCCAATTCTTGGTAAAATGACCATAAATTTCTCATACGATGTCGAAACTTGATGATTCCAGTTTCTATGATTCCAAAATTATGATACGATCTAATGCTTCAATCAAAATAGAAAATGAAACTCATTTGCTTAATGTGGTATCATTTATGCTTGAAGAAACGACATTGAAATATAAAAAAAATGAGTCCAACACAACCCAAACCTATCTGAACTAACCCTAGCCTCTTGGGATCCCACCCGAACATATCAAAAAATTCCATAATATAACACGGACTTATTCGATGCCTCAAATCACGCATAACAATATCAAAATCAAGAATATCCAAATGCAAATCTAGATAGTACTAAAATCTTCTAGAAATATCCAAATGCAAATTCAGGCCCACGCCAACATCCAAAATCACTATCCGGACATAAAAGAACTATCAAAACTCTGATTCGAGGTCAAGTAAAGTCAAACCTCTCTATAACATTATCCCCCATATAACAACACTTCACTATGAAAGCCAAATTTTTCTGGAATTAATTTTTATGTTATGTTATAATATATGTTCTCTATAACAACATTTCGCTATACCATTCAAAAATATTCGGAACAAACTAGGTTAGTGTAGAGAGGTTTGACTGTACTAAATAGTCAAACTTGGTCAATTCTTGCAACTTAAAGCTTCCTAGTTGAGAATCATTTTTCTAAATCAATTCTGAATAGCCTAAAAACCAAAACCGGCGATTCATACAAGCCATAATACATCATATTAAGTTACTCAAGACTTCAAACTACGGAATACAAATATTCAAAACGACCCGTGGGGACATTACAACGCGGCTTATAAGGAAGATTTAAATTTGTGACTTGTCATTGATGATTATGAGGTGTCGTACCTCGTGGTGATTCTTGATGTAAACCCTTGTGTTTAAGCAAATTGTCATTTGGACTGTCATTTACATTCCTTAATTGATTTTACTTGTATTTTAACTATGTCTTAATTATTTTGTTGTTTTATCACATGTTTACACCTTGTTGCCATTTATAGCTTTTATTTTCCATCGTTAGCTTTATATTGATATTCTTTCCTGTGTTAGATTTATATTAATATCCGTTTCCATTGTTAGATTTATATAAATATTCTTTATATTTTTAGCTTTATATTAATATTTTGCACAAGTTTTATATCTAGTGAGTGTCTTGACTTGTACCTCATCACTATTTCACTGAGGTTACTCTTCATACGTACTGGTTACGGTTGTGGTGTACTCATTTAGTCTTTATACGTACTGGTTACGGTTGTGGTGTACTCATACTATATTTTTGTATATTTTTTTGCAGATCCAGGTACCTCTGAGCATGTTTACACCTTGTTGCCATTTATTGCTTTTATTTTCCATTGTTAGCTTTATATTGATATTCTTTCCATTGTTAGCTTTATATTAATATTCATTTCCATTGTTAGCATTATATAAATATTCTTTCTATTTTTAGCTTTATATTAATATTTTGCATAAGTTTTATATCTAGTGAGTGTCTTGACTTGTACCTCGTCACTATTTCACCAAGGTTAGTCTTTATACGTATTGGCTACGGTTGTGGTGTACTCATACTATATTTTTGTATATTTTTTCTGCAGATCCAGGTACCTCTGAGCATGCCGGACGTTAGATAGTTGTTTGAGCTACTGAGGAAACTTCAATGTATACTTGCCACTCCGGTGTCACCTTCTATTGGCTTCATTACTACTGTTTACTGTAAGCACGTGATTTTTGCTCCACGGACAATCACTTCAAAATACAATCATTGACACCTCGCTGTACAATTTTTTGATTTTACGTGATATGTGCCGGTAGTCATTTGTGGTTCTGTCCATTTTTTCATTTTTATCAAGCAAAATACAAAATATGTATGTCATGTTAATTAAGCCATAATTCAGTCATTAAAAGAAAATTCACAAAATATGCGTCTTTTATTTTAGGATGTGATTTAACCATTTAAAGAATTTGTAATATGTGTGTGATAATTGTGTTAAGTGTTGATTAATGTGTGTTTTAAACTCATTTTAATTTCATTGTATTTTAAAATTAGAAAACAAAGGAAAAAAGTGCAAATTGTTTAGAAAATCGGATTGGGCCTATTTGTTTCAAAATTTTAAGGCCCAGAAGCAGCCCAAAACCAGCACCCCGGTCCGATTCAGACCAGGCCTGCCCAAGCATGGACCCCAAACGACGTCGTATCAGCATCCCTGTTGGAACCATTGATCTGATTCAAACAGACGGTCTTGATCAGGCTGCTCATTTACCCAAACAACGCCGTCTTAGGCAATTGATCTGAGCCGTCCAACCCCTTTGATCCAACGGATCCAGGCCTTCCCCTAGACCCGTCAAAATTTGACCCGATCCAGTCCCCCACCCGGTCGCACCTACCACACACCTAAACGACATCGTTCTTCCCAAGTGAATAGATCCTGGCCATAGATCTCACTTGATCCAACGGCCAGGATCTAAACCCTCAATGCATATATAAACCTAACCCTTTTACCCCGCCCCCCTACCCAAACACACACCCTCGTTCCTTCGTCTCTCTCAGAAGGGACCCCAAATCCCCGAAACCCTAGCATCCGCCCTGGTGCCCTTTCAGCATAAATCCGGCGGCCAGGATGCCGGTGGCTACCATAGTTACACCACTGGACCTACGAGCCCCCCTGAACACAAATCCCTAATCACCTAACTTCGAATCACCTCCCAGGTGCTCGAATCTTCGATCAAAGATTCGAGCCAAAACCTTAAGTCACCGGATGAGTCCCAAATTCACCCTAGTCACTCCCCTAACATCCCTCATACCCTAATAAGCTTTGGTTCCGGTCGAATATAAGCAGAACTCTTTGAATCCCAAATCTGAGATCAAGAACCCTAAAAAACCAAACCTGTTTCGTTTGAGGTAAATGTCCTATGTAATCGTCTTTTCTTTCCTCTTGTTTAGGTTTATGCATGTATTTGTGGATTTGTTTTAGATTTGTTTTTGATTATTTTCTGTCCATCTTTAAAGACCCTTTTGTTTGGTCGATTTCTTTTCTCAAATATTAATTGAAGTGCTATAAGACGTTTAGTCGCCTCGATTGATATTGACGACCAGTTAAGTTTCATAAACTCTATGTTAAATGCCCCGAGTTTGGAAATAAATTGGTGCTTTGTTTAGTCTGTGATGCTTGTCGATTAATTGTTACGTATATTAGTTCGTATAATCGACCTGAGTAACGTCGTCAAATAATTAAGTGTTGTAAAGTTCCATTGTTGTCCGAAAAAGGCCTGAGACACTTAGTTTGTTTCTGTTTTAAGTTTAGTCGATTAGCGGCTAATTAGTATACGTTATAACTCGCAAAGTCGACTCGACACATGTTTGATGTTAGTTTCACAGTATTAAATAATAAACGACCTAACTGAGTAATTTAGGTTAGTTTCACAGCCAGTTACTGGCTGATTTTGTTGAATGCTTGTGTTGGACTGATTATAGGTTGGTTTGTTAGCTGTGGGAGGGGGATTCGAACTAGTAACTGGCAGATACAATAGAAGGAAAGGGTGAGGCAAGACAGCAATGATCAAGGGTCTGTGGGATAATTTTGGTTGGGGAAAAGACTGATTAAATATTCAGGATTAATGGGCTATCAGTTGTTTAATCAGAAATACTATTAATCTAGTATTAGTGGGGACAAAACATAAGAGTATGGGAGTTTAATACTTAACTAAACCCATGACCCTTGAATAGGGCAATAGGTCAGGCGTGGGGAACAAAAATGACCTGCATCAAGAAGATGCTTAGGCGTGGGAAATGAAGGGGATGGGCAGTCACTGAGGCTGTGAAGTTCTAGGCAGCCCTTAGGGGTTCCCATTCAGATATAAATAGAGTTGTTTTTAGTTAAGAAAGGGCTGGACTTTTAGTCTTCAGAGAGAAAAAAAGAAGAAATTTCAGAATACTGTGAATGAGTATCATCTGAAAACTGTGTAAGAGTTCAAGTTGGTCAAGCTGTCTTTGCTAATTGCTGTTGGTTGTTTGCTGAGCTTTTGTGGTTATTGAATTTCTGCTGCTAGTGCATTGAACATTCTGGTTTTCTCGGCTGCATTTTACTACTCTTTTTCCTGGGTTTGGTTTGCTTGGTGCTCGACCACTTGTGAGCTTCATCACTGTGGTTGGTTGTTGTTTGCTGTGTTGCTTGCTGTTTGGTTGCCTGTTGCTGATACTTTTCTTCATCTCCTTCTTATTGTTCAAACATCCAGGTACCCATTCTAAATTCATTGATGTAAATGGTGAAGTTTGTAGTTGAATAAGAGCATGAGAAGTATTGCAGTCCAAACACTAGCATAGTTACCACTTTTCTGTTGTTTGTAGTTTAGAATACTTATATGTTCAACATGTAAAGTTTGGTTTTCAAACTATGTAACGAAACAATTTTTAGCCTTATTGAGTTTGGTCTGTAACCTGTTGTTGTATGTAAATCAGAAAAGAGGTTAGCTGGAGAATAGTGATACTCGGCCAACAAGGGTTTCACATAAGGTCTGTTTAAAATAAATACAGTGGTCACATTTGTGTCATCTTAATTCACCAGTAGGTAATGTGTATTTCGAAGGCATATTAGGCCATTTGGATTATAGCAAAAAGAAAAAATAGTATAGCTAAACACATGGCAATACCGTTAAGTCAAACAGGGTTAGTTTCAGTTGTTCCGTTTTTTTAGTGTCAAGCATGTAAGAAGTAATTAACTGAACTTCGTACGTATGCCCGTCAATGAATAAGGTCGAATACGTCCGAATATTTCGCCTAAGAATAATCTGTTTCGATATTATTGTGCGTCAATATCATGTCTCAGTCTCCTTGAGTAATAGAATATAGAACGAAAGCAATCCCTTTTGTACACACTCTGCTGCAAGTTTTCATTTGTGTTAGTCACAAACTAATAACTAACAAATTACGTTTTTTTCAGCATGTAATTAATTAAGAGTTTTCTTTATTTTAGAGACGAACTTAATAGAAAATGTAGTTGCTGTAGGTTTATCCTTAAAATAAAACGAGATGAGCCTTGCCAAATAAAAATGCAAATCGCGGGGCCCTCAATAATTAGTCATAATAAATACTTAGATTTTGGGATAGATCGTTTAGTGAATTTCACCGCCTTCCCCAAAGATAATAACTCGTTATCCTCTTCAGACGCGACTTAATTAAATTACTTTCTTAAACTCGGGTGCACATTTATGTAACCCAAATCCAAATCTCAACGGAGTCGAAATGCGTCTCTAATCACGGGTACATTGATTGTGGCGTGGTCTGAGATCCATTTCCATGACGTTGCAAATTCTTTTTTATAAGGAATGAGACGAGCCTCGACAAACAAAAATGTACAAAGTGCGGGGCCCTCTAAATGTATCTATATTAAAACACATAGAATTCGGGACAGGCCGTTTAGCGAATTTTACGGCCTTCCCCAAAATGACAATACGCTAGTTGCGTTAGGCACGCCTTTAATAATTTATCTTCCTAAACTCGGGTGCACATTTATGTGACCCAAATCCCAATCTCAACAGAGTTGAAATGTAGCTCTAACCACGGGTATATTGATTGTGATGTGGTTCGAGATGTGTTTCCACGATATTGCAATTCTTGATAAAAATAACAATAAATGATAAAAGTGGTTAAAAGACAAAATTTGCACATAAGTTCATATTTGTATAAAAATCAGATAATCAAGCCAAATATAACAGTTGAGCGACCGTGCTAGAACCACGGAACTCGGGAATGCCTAACACCTCCTCCTCCCGGGTTAACAGAATTCCTTATCCGGATTTCTGGTACGCAGACTGTAATATGGAGTCATTCTTTTCCTCGATTAGGGATTAAAATTGGTGACTTGGGACACCCTAAATCTCCCAAGTTGCGACTCTGAAATAAACAAATAAATCTCGTTTTGATTGTCCTTTAATTGGAAAAAACTCCCTTGTACCCTCTCGGGTATGTAAAAAGGAGGTGTGACAGCTCTGGCGACTCTGCTGTGGACATTGACCCAGAACCACTGGTTCAGGGTTAGAAATTTGAGCTTAGATAAATTGTTATATTTGGTTTTATCTGCTTTTTACATGTTTGAGCCTAATGTGCTAAATGCTGCTTTTACTGCTTTGATATTATTTGAACTGTACATATAAACTGTGTTGAAACCCTTCTCTTCTTACCTCCAGGAAGAAGCTCGCTGGTCGAGACTCCCTATTCTGTTAGTGTCAATACCTGAAATAAGAAAGAGGCCGGATAAGTTACAAAGCCGGACGATCCCGCGGGTCCCCAGTACGTAGCCCCCTCCTCGACTCGAGTTGTCCGCTCGGGTACACAGTCTAGAACAAATACCCATGTTTGAACCTAGAATAACTCAGCTTCATGCCAGATCCCTAGTAGGAACGTTTATTTGCATCACGTTGCATTTTGACTTAGGGGCTCAACACAGGGGTTGGGCACGTCCAGGAATAGCAACCTGAAACAAAGAAAGAGAGACCATCATGTGGCATTTTGTCTGTTATCGCATTTAATTTGCTTCAAATTTGCATGTTAACCGGCTGGTGATAACAGGAGTTTCGATAGCATAAATAAAAATGAAAAAAAAAGCAATGTCCAAGTATTTTTCATTTTTATAAAATTGGTGATTTAGATAAATTTCTTACCCGAACTACGTCGGTTTGATTCCCACCGGATGTGGGATACGTAGGCAACCCTTATCGGGTCCAACTCCCCGATTTTGTTTTACCAATAATTATATATACATATATATATATATATAGGTACCCATATACATTTCTTTCAAAAAAAAAAATGATTGGAGTCAAAATAAAATTCTTTTCTTTCTTGTCTAAAGTCACCTTAATAAACGTGCAGAATGAGCACAAAGAGGAGTTCATCTGAGGCCATTATAAACAAAGTTCCTCTGGGCTTACGCATGTGGTGGAGCGACTTGGGAGGATCCGGGCAAGATACGGTAAAAATATACTTGGGAAATTTGGTTGGATTGCTGGACATCGATCCGCGAGGGGACATTATCAGGGCTCTAATTTCATTTTGGGACTCGGCCCACAACGTATTTCACTTCTCAGATTTCGAACTCACCCCGACACTGGAGGAGTTGGCAGGGTACATTGGATGTCCTAACATCCCTATGAAAGAGCAGTATCTCATTACACCCAGGGCCGTAACCATACACAAATTCCTGGATATCGTAAAGATCCGCAGAATGGTACATAACCCAGAGTTATCAAAAGGGTTTTGTAGTTTTGCATTTCTGTACGACCGATATGGTCATCTGGGAGGGTTCAACAATCCCGAGAGTAAGATCTGCAGTGTGGAGAACTGGTTGGAATGGGAGAAGCACAGATGTATTGCTTTTATGATAGCCTTTCTGGGTTTTTTGGTGTTCCCTAAAAGAGACGGAAAAATTAACATCCAAATTGCTGGGGTCGTCAATACTTTGATCAGACAAGAAAATAGCACTCTGGCACCACTGATAATTGCGGAAATTTTCCGTGCGCTCACCTTTTGCAAAACCGGAGGAAATTTCTTTGAAGGATGTAATATGCTGCTACAAATGTGGATGATAGAGCATCTATGTTATCGCCCTCAAATTCTGAAGTATGGGTCATCACAAAAGACTTGTATAGAAGAGTTTCCCACCAGGATCAACGTGTTCAGATTGCTGGAAGGGGTCGACGAATAGGTCACGCTACTGCACTCTGTTTCAGCAAACCAGATAGAGTGGGCATTCGAGTGGCTACCCCTAGATTAGGTCATACACATGGCGGCCACCGAATCTTATTTGCTATTGATGGGTCTCCAAAGTATCCAGCCCTACGCACTATGCAGGGTGTTGAGGCAGTTGGGACGATACCAAGTAATCCCGAAGGAAGAAGATCTCAGTAGCCAGGTGATTGAAATCGGACCTAGTGGGCAGTTCCCTGAAGCATTCGTTCGGAGGATCTAGAATGAATGTCAAACCTTGAAGGTAAATACCTGTGTACGAGATCGGGCTAAAGGCGAAGTGTCTCCGAAATACCTCCCGTGGTACAGAAGGGAGCTTGAACATCACAGACCAACTAAGAGAGCTCACATCCAGGGCTTTGACGAATCCTCACAGGCAGAATGGGGCTGGTTAAAAAGAGAAGAAGGCTACCGGGCTAAAATCGGAAAGCTAAAGCAACAAGTCGAGAGGCTTATATTTGAGAACAACGTGCAAGTCGCCTCGGAGCAGGGCGAAAAGAACAAGCTAGCCCAAAAGAACCAGACACTAAAGGCCCGCCTACGCCAAGCCAGCAAAAGTAACCTTGACCGACAGAAACGTCGCTCCGACGAAAGGTTAATAGCAAGTTTGAAAAATCAGGTCATCCAAAACCAAGAAGAAGTAGAACAATCAGAAGCTCGCATAACAGGGATGAAGGTCAGATGGGCGAAATGCACAATGGCCCGGAGGCAGCGTCTGCAACATGTCATAAGGGATTATGAAATGAGCATCGGGATATTAAGGGAAACGAACTCCACGCTACATGATCGGATCATCAAACAAGCATGAGACGCTCAGGCCGACAGGAGACATTGTTATGATGCAATGGCCTGCATGGAAAGGCAAATGGAGCTGTTCCAAGATCGACTTGCCGACAATGCTCAAGCACTGGGAGTGAAGAACCGACAAATCAGGCAATTTTTCATTGAAAGGGACAACATTCGAGGAATGATCGACGAAATTGGGCACTACATCTACATGAAATGCCTAGCAGGGGAACAAATACCTCGGAAAACCCTCCTTGTTTCCATCATGGGCTGCGTCCACCGAATTATGAATGAGTTGAAGAGCTTGCGGAGGGACCTCACACCAAGGGCCGCGGAAAGGCCGAATGATGCCTCGCGGGCCCTTAAGTTGGAAAATTAATCTTTGATCGAGTCTTGTTTATTTAGGCTTTGTTGTTTTCCCATATGTTGTTTTCTTTTCTTTTTAGTCAAATTGGGTCAAGAACTGTGGAGTCTGTAATATTGTTATTCTTTGTTTGAAGTAACTTGTAATAGCAAAATTTTGAGAATGAATTTAATGATTCCAAAAGAATTTTGCATTTCTTTGTTTTATGGCAGAACTACACCTGGTCTGATTCGCGCGGGGACGTGATACGTAGGCAATCCCCATAAGATTCGACCGCTTTTAATAAAGAAAGAAAAGAAAATATAAAAATAGAATAAAATACAGGGTTTCCCAAAATACATTAAAAAGGACAAATGAGCAAGCCGGGATGACACATGTTGTTTGAAGCGAAGCATGTAGAAACGGTTAACTGCCTAGGAGCATTGCATCCTCTATTGTGTTATGATCAAATCTGTTAAGCTCTAACGCTAACAAAGTTCGTTGTTGTCTGAATCCAGACAGTTAGTTGTTAAAGAATTCTGGCAACATACCCTTACCAAACCAGATCCAAAGGACCAGTAGCAACAAGCATGACTACTTCAGAGAATAGTAACGAGGAAGAAAGGCCGATGAGCCAGTTGTTAAAAGAAGTGATGGAAAAGATTGAAAGGATAGGACTAGAGATGAATGCAATGCAGCTGGCTCTGGCCAAAGCACAAAAGAGCCCTGAGCCACTGGGGCACATGCCGGAATACCCTCACTACGGCCCTTCAACAAGCCTCCCAAATCCCCGTTATCATCAGGAAATAAAGCCTACATGATTCCCAAGCTCCACCACCCCATCAACCTCTCCCAACACCAAATATTCCCACTTTTGTGGGACCCACATCAGCCACCCTGCAAAGAACGACCAGTGAGCCATTGTTTCAGGCTCACGATACGCAATACTATCCCCCTAAGCCCACATTTCATGCCCCCGAACCACAGGCCTACAACCCGCACTTGGAGGTACCGGCAGAGATTGAAAAGCCGGTTAAAACCCCCGAACAGGATGAGGTATTGAGGAAGTTCAAAAGCCTGGAGCAGTCCTTTAGGAACCTGCACGGATTGGGCAACCAAGTCAGCATGGCTTACAAAGATCTATGCCCTTTTCCGGACGTCCAACTCCCGGCTGGGTTCAAGATGCCTAAGTTCGATTTATATGAAGGGCACGGTGATCCCATGGCACATTTGCAGGATTCTGTAGCAAAATGAGAGGGGCAGGCGGCAAAGATGAGCTGCTGATAGCTTATTTCGGCCAAAGTCTGAGCGGATCTGCACTAGAATGGTATACCAGGAAGGATTCCAGTAGATGGTACACTTGGGATGATCTGGCGCAGGCTTTCGCGGGTCATTTCCAATACAATCTCGAGATAGTCCCTGACCGTCTCACATTATTAAGGACCGGGTTCCGCTGGAGAGAGAAAGCGGCCAGAGTCGATCCTCCCATGAGAGAGGGAGAGATGGTGGACTATTTCTTGCAAATATTGGATCCAACTTACTTTGGTCACTTGGTGACGACGGTTGGAAAATCCTTCAACGAGGTGGTGAAGATAGGGGTCATGATAGAAGAGGGTCTGAGGTCTGACAAAATCCTGAATTACTCAGCACTCACAGCAACGACCCAGGCTATTCAGAACGGCACGGGAGGTGCGCTGAGAAGAAAGAAAGAAGAAGTTGCCACGATCGAGGCAGGCAGTTGGTCCGGGTCTGGCAAGCCACATTACAACCAACCCAGACCTCACAGGTCAAACTACCCATACAACCCACCACATCACTGCTATCCCCCCCCCAAGAACCTCATTTCACCGTCCATCAAGCCCAGATATACACCCAACCTCCGGTTCGCCCACAATGGCGTGTGCCAGCTCCCCACAATACATACCCAGCTCCACATAATACCTACCCACCACCACAAAGTACCTACCCTCCACCCAGAGCATACAGGAACCCTCCAGGGACAGGCTTTCGAGGGAGTCAAGCTGCTAAGAATGATAGGCTACAAAAACATAGAGCCTTTACTGAGCTGGGAGAGTCCTATACCGCCGTATTCCACAAATTGAGACGGTTGGGTTTGGTGAGTCCTGTTGAACCTAGAGAGCAAAACCCCCCATCCCAAAATATGAACAAGTCAATAAGCTGTGAGTACTGCTCAAGAATGCTGGGACATGAAACTGAAAAATGTTGGAGACTGAAGCAGGCGATACAAGACCTCATTGATGCTAACAAAATCGAGGTCCAGACGCCGGAGGCACCTAACATCAATCAGAACCCACTGCCAGCGCACCACGAGACTCACATGATCGAGTTGGTGTATGAGGGAGGAGAGTTGAGACAGCCCTCACAGACAGTGATGATGATCCAGGCTGCTCCGAAAGAAGGATCGACCAATGGAGGGACGGGGGTACAATCGCAGTGAGAATGCGTCAAGCCAGTAGTGATATTGGGAAAGAGCCCGTCCGCCATAACAAGCAAACTCGAGCCAAACAAGTTGGTAATATCAGGGACTCCACCCACGCCTGTAGTTGTGTTGAAAGGGGTGTACAGGGAACTGGTCACTATAAAGACTGTAGTCCAGCTGCCGATGATTGATAGCAAGGCTGTGCCTTGGAAATACGAGAAGGCAGTAGTGATGTACAAAGGAAAACAGGTGGAGGAAGTTAGTTGTGAAGCGCAAGGGCTGACTCGATCAGGTCGATGTTTTGCTCTGGTGGAGCTGAGAAGAACCAACCCAGCTGCAACCAAGAAACCTGTGTCCGAAGAAGAGGCTAAGGAGTTCCTGAGGAAGATGAAAGTGCAGGACTACTCCGTGGTCGAACAGTTGAGGAAAACATCGGCCCAGATCTCGCTGCTGTCATTACTAATCCATTCTGAGGAGTATCGTCGGGCCTTGATAAAGATATTAAATGAAGCTCACGTGCCCAACGAGATTTCTGTGAACCACCTGGAAACCATTGCCAACAAGATTTTCGAGGTGAATAGGGTAACATTCTCAGATGATGACCTACCAATGGAAGGTACGGAGCATAATAAAGCTCTCTACCTAACTGTCAAAAATGTGAAAACTCGATAGTTACTCGGGTATTGGTGGATAACGGTTCAAGTGCCAATATCTGCCCATTATCCACTCTGAACCAGTTAAAGATCGACCACGGAAAAATCCGCAAGAATAGCATCTGTGTTCGAGGATTTGACGGAAATGGAACAGCCAGTGTAGGGGATGTTGTACTTGAATTGACCATCGGTCCAGTCCTATTCACCATGGAGTTCCAGGTGTTAGATGCCACAGTATCTTATAACCTTTTGTTAGGACGACCATGGATTCATGCAGCCAAAGTAGTGCCCTCCACCCTACATCAGATGGTGAAGTTCGAGTGGGAAAGACAAGAGGTCGTGATACACGGCGAGGACACGGCGTGCACCATGGGTGGCGCCATTGTACCTTTCATAGAGACCGATGATGACAAAGGTCCTTGGATCTACCAGATTTTCGATACAGTGTCGGCAAACAAAATTTCTGAAGGAGAAATCATCCCGCACCCTAGGGTATCTGCCGCGACAGTCATGATGGTCTCAGAAATGCTGGGTAATGGATTCGTGCCGGGAAAAGGCCTGGGAGTCGAGCTTCAGGGGATTGTCCAACCTGTCTCCCTGCCTAAAAATCTGGAAACTTTCGGATTGGGGTTCAAACCAACCACAACAGATGTAAAACAAGCGCAGAAAATGAAGAAGAAAGTCTGGTATCTTCCCAAACCCGTGCCACGTCTTTCAAGATCTTTTGTCAGAGCAAGCGCCAAAGGGCCACCGGTCCCAAAGATTCTAGGACCATTGATTGGTATGGATGGGGACTTAAATCAAAGTTTTGAGAGGCTATTCGCTGATGTCAGTATGGTAGAGGCTGGAGAAGGTTCCAGCAGAGCAGAGATACAGTTTGTGGGGCCTGAGGCCAAAACCAACAATTGGACGGTTACTCCTCTTCCTGTCCGAGGGGAGCCTTGGTAGTAGGCTTTGATTTATGTTTTGTTTGTTTTGTTTTATTCGGATTATTCCAGGGTGTAATCCAAATTTTACTTTTGTTTTGTAAAAGTATGAACCCTTTTATCCCGCAAGTTTAATAAAGTTCTCTTCTTTTGTCCCATTTTAATTTTGTTTAGTTCTTTTTCTTTCTGAACAGTTTTCTTTTTACTGGTTCTAACGACATGGCATGCACTGCGGATCTTCGACTTAGTCTAATAAATCAATCTGAATCCGACTTAATGACACAAGAGGTCGTTTGCAATGATGAATCTGAATATGACGAAGATAAAGCCTTCGAAGAGATAAACCGAGAACTGTGCCAATTTGAAGAAAAACCCAAACCTAACCTAAATGACACTGAGGCTGTGAATCTAGGGGACGCTGATAATGTCCGAGAAACCAAAATCAGCATCCATATTGAGCCGAATGTCAGGGAAGAATTGATCAAAACCCTCGTGGAATTCAAAGATGTTTTTGCATGGTCATATGATGATATGCCGGGATTAAGCACCAATTTAGTGGTTCACAAATTGCCCACTGACCCGGCATACCCTCCGGTCAAGCAAAAGCTAAGGAAATTTAAAACAAGAAATGAGTGTAAAGATCAAAGAAGAGGTGATTAAGCAGTTGCAGGCGAAGGTCATTCGGGTCACTCGATATCCCGAGTGGTTGGCCAATGTGGTACCAGTTCCAAAGAAGGACGGGAAAATCAGGGTGTGCGTCGACTACCTCAATCTCAACAAAGCAAGTCCCAAGGACAATTTTCCGTTGCCCAACATCCATATCCTGATCGATAATTGCGCTGGGCGCGAGATCGGATCCTTTGTGGATTGCTATGCGGGATATCATCAGATCCTGATGGATGAGGAAGATGCGGAAAAGACGGCTTTTATTATGCCATGGGGAACTTACTGCTATCGGGTAATGCCGTTCGGACTGAAGAATGTCGGGGCAACGTACATGCGAGCAATGACTGCCGTGTTTCACGACATGATACACAAAGAAATTGAGGTGTACGTAGATGATGTGCTCATAAAGTCTTGGTGTCAGGAAGACCATGTAGAAGACCTAAGGAGATTCTTTCAAAGACTCCGAAGGTATGATATCAAGCTTAACTCGGCCAAATGCGCATTCGGGGTTCCATCAGGAAAGCTGTTAGGATTCATCTTCAGTCGACGGGGTATTGAGCTGGACCCATCAAAGATCGAATCCATCCGAGATTTGCCACCGCCAAAGAACAAAACAGAGATAATGAGTTTGTTGGGTAGACTCAATTACATCAGCAGGTTCATCGCTCAACTCACGGCGACTTGTGAGCCCATATTTCGGTTGCTGAAAAAGGATGTTGCGGTAAGTTGGACGGCAGAATGTCAAGAGGCTTTCAACCAAATCAAAGGGTATCTATCTAATCCACCCGTGTTGGTCCCGCCTAAGCCAGGGAATCCCTTAATTCTTTATCTAACGGTCCTGGAAAATTCATTTGGTTGTGTACTGGGGCAACATGATGACATAGGAAGGAAGGAGCAGGCCATTTACTATCTCAGTAAGAAATTCACAGTATATGAGGTCAAGTACACTCAACTCGAGAAAACATGTTGCGCCCTAACTTGGGTGGCTCAGAAGTTGAAACACTACTTGTCCTCGTATACCACTTATCTCATATCCCGTTTGGACCCATTAAAGTATATCTTTCAAAAACCTATGCCCACAGGAAGGTTGGCAAAATGGCAAATTCTACTCACAGAGTTTGATATCGTCTATGTGACGAGGACAGCCATGAAAGCCCAAGCGATAGCAGACCATTTGGCAGAGAATCCCGTTGATGAAAAATACGAGCCTTTAAGAACGTATTTTCCCGACGAAGAAGTGATGCATGCAAGTGAGCTGGAGTTACCCGAGGAACTGGGTTGGAAGCTTTTCTTCGATGGAGCCGTGAACGCGAAAGGGGTTGGAATTGGAGCAGTACTCATTTCTGAAACAGGACGCCATTATCCTGTTACGGCTCAACTACGCTTTTATTGCACCAATAATATGGCCGAGTATGAAGCTTGCATTTTGGGTCTGCGATTGGCGGCGGACATGGATGTCCAAGATGTTTTGGTCTTGGGAGACTCGGACCTCTTGGTACATCAGATTCAGGGTGAATGGGAAATGCGGGATCTGAAACTCATACCATATCGACAATGCTTGCACGATCTGAGCAAGCGATTTCGGTCGGTGAAGTTCAAACATATCCCGAGAGTTCATAACGAGGTTGCGGATTCATTGGCCACCTTAGCATCAATGCTGCACCACCCTGACAAAATGTATGTTGATCCTCTGCACATCCAGGTCCGTGATCAGCACGCTTATTGCAACGCCGTAGAAGAGGAAGCAGATGGCGAGCCCTGGTTTCATGATATCAAGGAATACCTCAGAATGGAGATATATCCGGAACAGGGCACTAGAGACCAAAAAAGAGCCCTTCGGCGTTTATCGAATGGTTTCTTCCTCAACGGAGGAGTTTTGTACGAAAGAACCCGGATTTGGGATTGTTGAGATGTATAGATGCCGGTCAAGCCACGACGGTTATGGCAGAGGTACATGCTGGAGTTTGCGGGCCACATATGAGCGGATATGTATTGGCAAGGAAGATCCTTCGAGCAGGGTATTATTGGCTCGCCATGGAGCATGACTGCATCACTTTCGTGAGGAAATGCCATTAGTGTCAGATACATGGAGATCTGATTCACGCTCCGCCAACAGAGCTACATGCGATGTCAGCACCCTGGCCGTTTGTGGCATGGGGCATGAATGTCATTGGACCTATCGAGCCGGCGGCATCCAACGGTCATAGGTTCATTCTAGTAACCATTGATTACTTTACCAAATGGGTTGAGGCTAAAACTTTCAAGTCGGTAACTAAAAAGGCAGTGGTGGATTTTGTTCACTCCCATATCATCTGCAGATTTGGGATCCCAAAAGTGATCATTACGGACAACGGTGCGAACCTTAACAGCAGTCTGATGAGAGAGGTATGCCAACAATTCAAGATTACACACCGCAATTCCACCCCATATCGCCCCAAGGCGAATGGAGCGGTCGAAGCAGCCAATAAAAACATTAAGAAGATACTACGAAAGATGGTGGAAGGATCTAGACAATGGCACGAGAGATTACCCTTCGCTTTGTTGGGTTATCGCACTACCGTCCGGACTTCCATAGGTGCAACTCCTTATTTGTTGGTATACGGAACTGAGGCCGTAATACCAGCGGAGGTCGAAATTCCGTCCCTCCGGATTGTCGCTGAAGCCGAAATTGATGATGATGAATGGGTCAAAGCTCGACTAGAATAGTTGAGCTTGATAGACGAGAAAAGATTGGCAGCAGTGTGTCATGGTCATCTATATCAGAAGAGAATGGCAAGGGCATACAATAAGAAGGTACGCTCCAAGAAGTTTGAAATAGGGCAGCAGGTATTGAAGAAGATTCTCCCACATCAGGTCGAGGCAAAAGGCATGTTCGCCCCAAATTGGCAAGGGCCTTATATCGTGACCAGAGTATTATCCAACGGTGCTTTGTATTTGACAGATATCGAGGGAAGATGTGTTGACATGGCTATCAATTCGGATAAAGTCAAGAGATATTATGCGTAATTTCTTTGATTGTGGCAATTATTGGTTCGTTTGTTTGTACTTGGTACTTATTGGATAATGAAACGACGGAGGCAATTCTTTCTTCTATCCAAACACTTTTTACCCTTGTTTCCCCCTTTTGAGCCTTAAGTTATTCTTTCATATCCCTCTTTTGGAATCACTAATGGAAAAGATATGAAAAAGAAAAAAAAAAAGAAAAAGAAAAGAAAAATTATAAAAGAAAATGAAAAAAAGAGAGATAAAAATCACAAGAAATACAAAACCGTGGGAACTACGTTTGACCTGATTCCTCAAAGAGGATACGTAGGCGCCTCACGGCTCGGTCATAGTGTGCATAATGTCCATAAGTGTGCATAATAGGCACAATGTGCATAACGCACATAGCTCAACATAGTGTAAAAATAAAATCCCCCAAGCAAGAAAACTGGGACAGAGGTTATGTTTTAAGGTTTTAACAAAGGTTTGATTCCAAAAGTCGTAGCGTATCACCCATCAAGTTATTTCATTTTGATAGCCTTTCTTTTAGCCCCACACCAAAACCCACATCGACGTCCAAAAGACCTCCCGATCAATATCCAAGAGGTGCCAAGTCAGGCAAATAAAGCCGAGAATAATACACTGATCCCCGGCAAAGAAGAGGAGCATAAAACTGGAAATGAATTGATATTCCAAAGGAATCTCCAGAAGAGAGGGTCATATCGACAGCACTCCAATCCTCCGTTGAAAAATAAAATGAGAGAGTCTTGGCGGTGAAAACCTTCGCAGGCACCACAAGGCGACGAAAGATGAGGGATATAAAATGAGAGAGTCTTATCGGTGAAAACCTTCACAGGCACCATAAGGCACCGGGAGCTGAGAGAAAAGAGAGAGTCTCATTAGTGAAAATCCCTCGAAGGGCACTATGAGGCGACAAGACAGATCAACAAAAGGATCCACGTTCACAAAGAAATGGATGCCCATTTATCCCCAGCAAGTAAGGTCATCAGGCAAGTTGATTGATACAAATAGACTGGGTCGGGAATCTATGGTGCACGTCATGATCACAAGGACCAGTCATGTTATCCAGATAAGTTCTTCTCTTTTCCTTTTTCCACCAAGTATTGGTTCAGAAAGATTTTCCTCCTTTTCTATCTTTTTCATTTTTTCTTTCTAAGAATTCATTTTGGAAAAGATTTTTCAAAGTTTACTACCAGAGGCCGAAGGGTTATGAAAGTAAAATACGAAAAGGGTAGGCCAAGAGCCGAGGCAATAAGACAAAAGGAATCTGCTGCGAAACCAAAGGACGAATTGTGTAGAAAGAAGGGTGACATAAAGAGAGCGGAAAATGATGGGTGAAGGACTTGTGGACCAAGTTCCGAAAAGGTTTCCCCGCAGAATGTTGATAAATCCCGGACCCGAATCCAAAGTGGTCAGACGCCACAAGAAAGGGAAATCAATCCGGTGCAAGATATCCCCGGGCAATGCAATTCTATGCCTTGCAGTTCCGGGAGGAAGTAAACTCCTGAAGGGAGTAGTTTCGGGATTAAAAGCAGACTCCCACAGCATGTCCTGAAAAGAGAAAGCAGAAAGGGGGATAAATGGAAAACTACCCCCAGCAAGCAGCGTCGTCCACCAACCAGTTGTTGGAGCATAGAGCTAGGGGAAGAAAAGGGAAAAATCATCCCCCATCGGAAAGGCCACGTCGCCCCACCATGATTAAAACTAACTAAATCCTTTTGTCTGCTGCAGGAAAATGAAGGTTGATGATGGCAGAAGGACACGATACCAGAAAGGTCACCAAAACCGGGGCAGAAAATTTTCTACCATTGCCAAATATTTTCTCGGAGGAACGAGAAAACAAAATCAAATATGTCTTAGTTTAAATAGGCGCCCACCTGTAAAACGAGAGGAATAATTTTCGGTCTTAGTTTAAATAGGCGCTCGCCTGTATAACGAAAGGAATACTTTTCAGTCTTAGTTTAAATAGGCGTCCACCTGTATAACGAGAGGAATACTTTTCGGTCTTAGTTTAAATAGGCGCCCACCTGTATAACGAGAAGAATACTTTTCGGTCTTAGTTTAAATAGGCGCCCACCTGTATAACGAGAGGAATAATTTTCGGTCTTAGTTTAAATAAGCGCCCACCTGTATAACGAGAGGAATAATTTTCCGTCTTAGTTTAAATAGGCGCCCACCTGTATAACGAGAGGAATAATTTTCAGTCTTAGTTTAAATAGGCGCCCACCTGTATAACGAGAGGAATAATTTTCAGTCTTAGTTTAAATAGGCGCCCACCTGTATAACGAGAGGAATACTTTTCAGTCTTAGTTTAAATAGGCGCCCACCTGTATAACGAGAGGAATACTTTTCAGTCTTAGTTTAAATAGGCGCCCACCTGTATAACGAGAGGAATAATTTTCAGTCTTAGTTTAAATAGGCGCCCACCTGTTTAACGAGAGGAATACTTTTCAGTCTTAGTTTAAATAGGCGCCCACCTGTATAACGAGAGGAATACTTTTTAGTCTTAGTTTAAATAGGCGCCCACCTGTATAACGAGAGGAATACTTTTCAGTCTTAGTTTAAATAGGCGCCCACCTGTATAACGAGAGGAATACTTTTCAGTCTTAGTTTAAATAGGCGCCCACCTGTATAACGAGAGGAATAATTTTCGGTCTTAGTTTAAATAGGCGCCCACCTGTATAACGAGAGGAATAATTTTCATGTCTTAGTTTAAATAGGCGCCCACCCGTATAACGAGAGGAATACTTTTCAGTCTTAGTTTAAATAGGCGCCCACTTGTATAACGAGAGGAATAATTTTCGGTCTTAGTTTAAATAGGCGCCCACCTGTATAACGAGAGGAATAATTTTCCGTCTTAGTTTAAATAGGCGCCCACCTGTATAACGAGAGGAATAATTTTCAGTCTTAGTTTAAATAGGCGCCCACCTGTATAACGAGAGGAATAATATTCAGTCTTAGTTTAAATAGGCGCCCACCTGTATAACGAGAGGAATACTTTTCAGTCTTAGTTTAAATAGGCGCCCACCTGTATAACGAGAGGAATAATTTTCGGTCTTAGTTTAAATAGGCGCCCACCTGTATAACGAGAGGAATAATTTTCATGTCTTAGTTTAAATAGGCGCCCACCCGTATAACGAGAGGAATACTTTTCAGTCTTAGTTTAAATAGGCGCCCACCTGTATAACGAGAGGAATAATTTTCGGTCTTAGTTTAAATAGGCGCCCACCTGTATAACGAGAGGAATAATTTTCCGTCTTAGTTTAAATAGGCGCCCACCTGTATAACGAGAGGAATAATTTTCAGTCTTAGTTTAAATAGGCGCCCACCTGTATAACGAGAGGAATAATATTCAGTCTTAGTTTAAATAGGCGCTCACCTGTATAACGAGAGAAATACTTTTCAGTCTTAATTTAAATAGGCGCCCACCTGTATAACGAGAGGAATACTTTTCAGTCTTAGTTTAAATAGGCGCCCACCTGTATAACGAGAGGAATAATTTTCAGTCTTAGTTTAAATAGGTGCCCACCTGTATAACGAGAGGAATACTTTTCAGTCTTAGTTTAAATAGGCGCCCACCTGTATAACGAGAGGAATAATTTTCAGTCTTAGTTTAAATAGGCGCCCACCTGTATAACGAGAGGAATAATTTTCATGTCTTAGTTTAAATAGGCGCCCACCTGTATAACGAGAGGAATAATTTTCAGTCTTAGTTTAAATAGGCGCCCACCTGTATAACGAGAGGAATAATTTTCAGTCTTAGTTTAAATAGGCGCCCACCTGTATAACGAGAGGAATAATTTTCAGTCTTAGTTTAAATAGGCGCCCACCTGTATAACGAGAGGAATAATTTTCAGTCTTAGTTTAAATAGGCGCCCACCTGTATAATGAGAGGAATACTTTTCAGTCTTAGTTTAAATAGGCGCCCACCTGTATAACGAGAGGAATACTTTTCAGTCTTAGTTTAAATAGGCGCCCACCTGTATAACGAGAGGAATACTTTTCAGTCTTAGTTTAAATAGGCGCCCACCTGTATAACGAGAGGAATACTTTTCAGTCTTAGTTTAAATAGGTGCCCACCTGTATAACGAGAGGAATACTTTTCAGTCTTAGTTTAAATAGGCGCTCACCTGTATAACGAGAGGAATAATTTTCAGTCTTAGTTTAAATAGGCGCCCACCTGTATAACGAGAGGAATACTTTTCAGTCTTAGTTTAAATAGGCGCCCACCTGTATAACGAGAATAATACTTTTCAGTCTTAGTTTAAATAGGCGCCCACCTGTATAACGAGAGGAATAATTTTCAGTCTTAGTTTAAATAGGCGCCCACCTGTTTAACGAGAGGAATACTTTTCAGTTTTAGTTTAAATAGGCGCCCACCTGTATAACGAGAGGAATACTTTTTAGTCTTAGTTTAAATAGGCGCCCACCTGTATAACGAGAGGAATACTTTTCAGTCTTAGTTTAAATAGGCGCCCACCTGTATAACGAGAGGAATACTTTTCAGTCTTAGTTTAAATAGGTGCCCACCTGTATAACGAGAGGAATAATTTTCGGTCTTAGTTTAAATAGGCGCCCACCTGTATAACGAGAGGAATACTTTTCAGTCTTAGTTTAAATAGGCGCCCACCTGTATAACGAGAGGAATACTTTTCAGTCTTAGTTTAAATAGGTGCCCACCTGTATAACGAGAGGAATACTTTTCAGTCTTAGTTTAAATAGGCGCCCACCTGTATAACGAGAGGAATAATTTTCAGTCTTAGTTTAAATAGGCACCCACCTGTATAACGAGAGGAATACTTTTCAGTCTTAGTTTAAATAGGCGCCCACCTGTATAACGAGAGGAATACTTTTCAGTCTTAGTTTAAATAGGCGCCCACCTGTATAACGAGAGGAATAATTTTCAGTCTTAGTTTAAATAGGCGCCCACCTGTATAACGAGAGGAATACTTTTCAGTCTTAGTTTAAATAGGCGCCCACCTGTATAACGAGAGGAATACTTTTCAGTCTTAGTTTAAATAGGCGCCCACCTGTATAACGAGAGGAATACTTTTTAGTCTTAGTTTAAATAGGCGCAAACCTGTATAACGAGAGGAATAATTTTCGGTCTTAGTTTAAATAGGCGCCCACCTGTATAACGAGAGGATTAATTTTCCGTCTTAGTTTAAATAGGCGCCCACCTGTATAACGAGAGGAATAATTTTCAGTCTTAGTTTAAATAGGCGCCCACCTGTATAACGAGAGGAATAATTTTCAGTCTTAGTTTAAATAGGCGCCCACCTGTATAACGAGAGGAATACTTTTCAGTCTTAGTTTAAATAGGCGCCCACCTGTATAACGAGAGGAATAATTTTCGGTCTTAGTTTAAATAGGCGCCCACCTGTATAACGAGAGGAATAATTTTCATGTCTTAGTTTAAATAGGCGCCCACCCGTATAACGAGAGGAATAATTTTCAGTCTTAGTTTAAATAGGCGCCCACCTGTATAACGAGAGGAATACTTTTCAGTCTTAGTTTAAATAGGCGCCCACCTGTATAACGAGAGGAATACTTTTCAGTCTTAGTTTAAATAGGCGCCCACCTGTATAACGAGAGGAATAATTTTCGGTCTTAGTTTAAATAGGCGCCCACCTGTATAACGAGAGGAATAATTTTCATGTCTTAGTTTAAATAGGCGCCCACCCGTATAACGAGAGGAATACCTTTCAGTCTTAGTTTAAATAGGCGCCCACCTGTATAACGAGAGGAATACTTTTCAGTCTTAGTTTAAATAGGCGCCCACCTGTATAACGAGAGGAATAATTTTCGGTCTTAGTTTAAATAGGCGCCCACCTGTATAACGAGAGGAATACTTTTCAGTCTTAGTTTAAATAGGCGCCTACCTGTATAACGAGAGGAATAATTTTCAGTCTTAGTTTAAATAGGCGCCCACCTGTATAACGAGAGGAATAATTTTCAGTCTTAGTTTAAATAGGCGCCCACCTGTTTAACGAGAGGAATACTTTTCAGTCTTAGTTTAAATAGGCGCCCACCTGTATAACGAGAGGAATACTTTTTAGTCTTAGTTTAAATAGGCGCCCACCTGTATAACGAGAGGAATACTTTTCAGTCTTAGTTTAAATAGGCGCCTACCTGTATAACGAGAGGAATAATTTTCAGTCTTAGTTTAAATAGGCGCCCACCTGTATAACGAGAGGAATACTTTTCAGTCTTAGTTTAAATAGGTGCCCACCTGTATAACGAGAGGAATAATTTTCGGTCTTAGTTTAAATAGGCGCCCACCTGTATAACGAGAGGAATACTTTTCAGTCTTAGTTTAAATAGGCGCCCACCTGTATAACGAGAGGAATACTTTTCAGTCTTAGTTTAAATAGGTGCCCACCTGTATAACGAGAGGAATACTTTTCAGTCTTAGTTTAAATAGGCGCCCACCTGTATAACGAGAGGAATAATTTTCAGTCTTAGTTTAAATAGGCACCCACCTGTATAACGAGAGGAATACTTTTCAGTCTTAGTTTAAATAGGCGCCCACCTGTATAACGAGAGGAATACTTTTCAGTCTTAGTTTAAATAGGCGCCCACCTGTATAACGAGAGGAATAATTTTCAGTCTTAGTTTAAATAGGCGCCCACCTGTATAACGAGAGGAATACTTTTCAGTCTTAGTTTAAATAGGCGCCCACCTGTATAACGAGAGGAATACTTTTCAGTCTTAGTTTAAATAGGCGCCCACCTGTATAACGAGAGGAATACTTTTTAGTCTTAGTTTAAATAGGCGCAAACCTGTATAACGAGAGGAATAATTTTCGGTCTTAGTTTAAATAGGCGCCCACCTGTATAACGAGAGGATTAATTTTCCGTCTTAGTTTAAATAGGCGCCCACCTGTATAACGAGAGGAATAATTTTCAGTCTTAGTTTAAATAGGCGCCCACCTGTATAACGAGAGGAATAATTTTCAGTCTTAGTTTAAATAGGCGCCCACCTGTATAACGAGAGGAATACTTTTCAGTCTTAGTTTAAATAGGCGCCCACCTGTATAACGAGAGGAATAATTTTCGGTCTTAGTTTAAATAGGCGCCCACCTGTATAACGAGAGGAATAATTTTCATGTCTTAGTTTAAATAGGCGCCCACCCGTATAACGAGAGGAATACTTTTCAGTCTTAGTTTAAATAGGCGCCCACCTGTATAACGAGAGGAATACTTTTCAGTCTTAGTTTAAATAGGCGCCCACCTGTATAACGAGAGGAATAATTTTCGGTCTTAGTTTAAATAGGCGCCCACCTGTATAACGAGAGGAATACTTTTCAGTCTTAGTTTAAATAGGCGCCTACCTGTATAACGAGAGGAATACTTTTCAGTCTTAGTTTAAATAGGCGCCCACCTGTATAACGAGAGGAATAATTTTCAGTCTTAGTTTAAATAGGCGCCCACCTGTTTAACGAGAGGAATACTTTTCAGTCTTAGTTTAAATAGGCGCCCACCTGTATAACGAGAGGAATACTTTTTAGTCTTAGTTTAAATAGGCGCCCACCTGTATAACGAGAGGAATACTTTTCAGTCTTAGTTTAAATAGGCACCCACCTGTATAACGAGAGGAATACTTTTCAGTCTTAGTTTAAATAGGCGCCCACCTGTATAACGAGAGGAATACTTTTCAGTCTTAGTTTAAATAGGCGCCCACCTGTATAACGAGAGGAATAATTTTCAGTCTTAGTTTAAATAGGCGCCCACCTGTATAACGAGAGGAATACTTTTCAGTCTTAGTTTAAATAGGCGCCCACCTGTATAACGAGAGGAATACTTTTCAGTCTTAGTTTAAATAGGCGCCCACCTGTATAACGAGAGGAATAATTTTCGGTCTTAGTTTAAATAGGCGCCCACCTGTATAACGAGAGGAATAATTTTCATGTCTTAGTTTAAATAGGCGCCCACCCGTATAACGAGAGGAATACCTTTCAGTCTTAGTTTAAATAGGCGCCCACCTGTATAACGAGAGGAATAATTTTCGGTCTTAGTTTAAATAGGCGCCCACCTGTATAACGAGAGGAATAATTTTCGGTCTTAGTTTAAATAGGCGCCCACCTGTATAACGAGAGGAATACTTTTCAGTCTTAGTTTAAATAGGCGCCTACCTGTATAACGAGAGGAATAATTTTCAGTCTTAGTTTAAATAGGCGCCCACCTGTATAACGAGAGGAATAATTTTCAGTCTTAGTTTAAATAGGCGCCCACCTGTTTAACGAGAGGAATACTTTTCAGTCTTAGTTTAAATAGGCGCCCACCTGTATAACGAGAGGAATACTTTTTAGTCTTAGTTTAAATAGGCGCCCACCTGTATAACGAGAGGAATACTTTTCAGTCTTAGTTTAAATAGGCACCCACCTGTATAACGAGAGGAATACTTTTCAGTCTTAGTTTAAATAGGCGCCCACCTGTATAACGAGAGGAATACTTTTCAGTCTTAGTTTAAATAGGCGCCCACCTGTATAACGAGAGGAATAATTTTCAGTCTTAGTTTAAATAGGCGCCCACCTGTATAACGAGAGGAATACTTTTCAGTCTTAGTTTAAATAGGCGCCCACCTGTATAACGAGAGGAATACTTTTCAGTCTTAGTTTAAATAGGCGCCCACCTGTATAACGAGAGGAATACTTTTTAGTCTTAGTTTAAATAGGCGCCCACCTGTATAACGAGAGGAATAATTTTCGGTCTTAGTTTAAATAGGCGCCCACCTGTATAACGAGAGGATTAATTTTCCGTCTTAGTTTAAATAGGCGCCCACCTGTATAACGAGAGGAATAATTTTCAGTCTTAGTTTAAATAGGCGCCCACCTGTATAACGAGAGGAATAATTTTCAGTCTTAGTTTAAATAGGCGCCCACCTGTATAACGAGAGGAATACTTTTCAGTCTTAGTTTAAATAGGCGCCCACCTGTATAACGAGAGGAATACTTTTCAGTCTTAGTTTAAATAGGCGCCCACCTGTATAACGAGAGGAATAATTTTCAGTCTTAGTTTAAATAGGCGCCCACCTGTTTAACGAGAGGAATACTTTTCAGTCTTAGTTTAAATAGGCGCCCACCTGTTTAACGAGAGGAATACTTTTTAGTCTTAGTTTAAATAGGCGCCCACCTGTATAACGAGAGGAATACTTTTCAGTCTTAGTTTAAATAGGCGCCCACCTATATAACGAGAGGAATACTTTTCAGTCTTAGTTTAAATAGGCGCCCACCTGTATAATGAGAGGAATAATTTTCGGTCTTAGTTTAAATAGGCGCCCACCTGTATAACGAGAGGAATAATTTTCATGTCTTAGTTTAAATAGGCGCCCACCCGTATAACGAGAGGAATACTTTTCAGTCTTAGTTTAAATAGGCGCCCACCTGTATAACGAGAGGAATAATTTTCGGTCTTAGTTTAAATAGGCGCCCACCTGTATAACGAGAGGAATAATTTTCTGTCTTAGTTTAAATAGGCGCCCACCTGTATAACGAGAGGAATAATTTTCAGTCTTAGTTTAAATAGGCGCCCACCTGTATAACGAGAGGAATAATATTCAGTCTTAGTTTAAATAGGCGCTCACCTGTATAACGAGAGAAATACTTTTCAGTCTTAATTTAAATAGGCGCCCACCTGTATAACGAGAGGAATACTTTTCAGTCTTAGTTTAAATAGGTGCCCACCTGTATAACGAGAGGAATACTTTTCAGTCTTAGTTTAAATAGGCGCCCACCTGTATAACGAGAGGAATAATTTTCAGTCTTAGTTTAAATAGGCACCCACCTGTATAACGAGAGGAATACTTTTCAGTCTTAGTTTAAATAGGCGCCCACCTGTATAACAAGAAGAATACTTTTCAGTCTTAGTTTAAATAGGCGCCCACCTGTATAACGAGAGGAATAATTTTCAGTCTTAGTTTAAATAGGCGTCCACCTGTATAACGAGAGGAATACTTTTCAGTCTTAGTTTAAATAGGCGCCCACCTGTATAACGAGAGGAATACTTTTTAGTCTTAGTTTAAATAGGCGCCCACCTGTATAACGAGAGGAATACTTTTTAGTCTTAGTTTAAATAGGCGCCCACCTGTATAACGAGAGGATTAATTTTCCGTCTTAGTTTAAATAGGCGCCCACCTGTATAACGAGAGGAATAATTTTCAGTCTTAGTTTAAATAGGCGCCCACCTGTATAACGAGAGGAATAATTTTCAGTCTTAGTTTAAATAGGCGCCCACCTGTATAACGAGAGGAATACTTTTCAGTCTTAGTTTAAATAGGCGCCTACCTGTATAACGAGAGGAATACTTTTCAGTCTTAGTTTAAATAGGTGCCCACCTGTATAACGAGAGGAATAATTTTCAGTCTTAGTTTAAATAGGCGCCCACCTGTTTAACGAGAGGAATACTTTTCAGTCTTAGTTTAAATAGGCGCCCACCTGTATAACGAGAGGAATACTTTTTAGTCTTAGTTTAAATAGGCGCCCACCTGTATAACGAGAGGAATACTTTTCAGTCTTAGTTTAAATAGGCGCCCACCTATATAACGAGAGGAATACTTTTCAGTCTTAGTTTAAATAGGCGCCCACCTGTATAACGAGAGGAATAATTTTCGGTCTTAGTTTAAATAGGCGCCCACCTGTATAACGAGAGGAATAATTTTCATGTCTTAGTTTAAATAGGCGCCCACCCGTATAACGAGGAGGAATACTTTTCAGTCTTAGTTTAAATAGGCGCCCACCTGTATAACGAGAGGAATAATTTTCGGTCTTAGTTTAAATAGGCGCCCACCTGTATAACGAGAGGAATAATTTTCCGTCTTAGTTTAAATAGGCGCCAACCTGTATAACGAGAGGAATAATTTTCAGTCTTAGTTTAAATAGGCGCCCACCTGTATAACGAGAGGAATAATATTCAGTCTTAGTTTAAATAGGCGCTCACCTGTATAACGAGAGAAATACTTTTCAGTCTTAATTTAAATAGGCGCCCACCTGTATAACGAGAGGAATACTTTTCAGTCTTAGTTTAAATAGGCGCCCACCTGTATAACGAGAGGAATAATTTTCAGTCTTAGTTTAAATAGGTGCCCACCTGTATAACGAGAGGAATACTTTTCAGTCTTAGTTTAAATAGGCGCCCACCTGTATAACGAGAGGAATACTTTTCAGTCTTAGTTTAAATAGGCGCCCACCCGTATAACGAGAGGAATACTTTTAATTCTTAGATTAAATAGGCGCCCACATGTATAGTGAGAGGAATAATTTTCGGTCTTAGTTTAAATAGGCGCCCACCTGTATAACGAGAGGAATAATTTTCAGTCTTAGTTTAAATAGGCGCCCACATGTATAACGAGAGGAATAATTTTCAGTCTTAGTTTAAATAGGCGCCCACCTGTATAACGAGAGGAATAATTTTCAGTCTTAGTTTAAATAGGCGCCCACCTGTATAATGAGAGGAATACTTTTCAGTCTTAGTTTAAATAGTCGCCCACCTGTATAACGAGAGGAATACTTTTCAGTCTTAGTTTAAATAGGCGCCCACCTGTATAACGAGACGAATACTTTTCAGTCTTAGTTTAAATAGGCGCCCACCTGTATAACGAGAGGAATACTTTTCAGTCTTAGTTTAAATAGGTGCCCACCTGTATAACGAGAGGAATACTTTTCAGTCTTAGTTTAAATAGGCGCCCACCTGTATAACGAGAGGAATAATTTTCAGTCTTAGTTTAAATAGGCGCCCACCTGTATAACGAGAGGAATACTTTTCAGTCTTAGTTTAAATAGGCGCCCACCTGTATAACGAGAAGAATACTTTTCAGTCTTAGTTTAAATAGGCGCCCACCTGTATAACGAGAGGAATAATTTTCAGTCTTAGTTTAAATAGGCGCCCACCTGTTTAACGAGAGGAATACTTTTCAGTCTTAGTTTAAATAGGCGCCCACCTGTATAACGAGAGGAATACTTTTTAGTCTTAGTTTAAATAGGCGCCCACCTGTATAACGAGAGGAATACTTTTCAGTCTTAGTTTAAATAAGCGCCCACCTGTATAACGAGAGGAATACTTTTCAGTCTTAGTTTAAATAGGTGCCCACCTGTATAACGAGAGGAATAATTTTCGGTCTTAGTTTAAATAGGCGCCCACCTATATAACGAGAGAAATAATTTTCATGTCTTAGTTTAAATAGGCGCCCACCCGTATAACGAGAGGAATACTTTTCAGTCTTAGTTTAAATAGGCGCCCACCTGTATAACGAGAGGAATAATTTTCGGTCTTAGTTTAAATAGGCGCCCACCTGTATAACGAGAGGAATACTTTTCAGTCTTAGTTTAAATAGGCGCCCACCTGTATAACGAGAGGAATACTTTTCAGTCTTAGTTTAAATAGGTTCCCACCTATATAACGAGAGGAATACTTTTCAGTCTTAGTTTAAATAGGCGCCCACCTGTATAACGAGAGGAATAATTTTCAGTCTTAGTTTAAATAGGCGCCCACCTGTATAACGAGAGGAATACTTTTCAGTCTTAGTTTAAATAGGCGCCCACCTGTATAACGAGAAGAATACTTTTCAGTCTTAGTTTAAATAGGCGCCCACCTGTATAACGAGAGGAATAATTTTCAGTCTTAGTTTAAATAGGCGCCCACCTGTATAACGAGAGGAATACTTTTCAGTCTTAGTTTAAATAGGCGCCCACCTGTATAACGAGAGGAATACTTTTTAGTCTTAGTTTAAATAGGCGCTCACCTGTATAACGAGAGGAATACTTTTCAGTCTTAGTTTAAATAAGCGCCCACCTGTATAACGAGAGGAATACTTTTCAGTCTTAGTTTAAATAGGTGCCCACCTGTATAACGAGAGGAATAATTTTCGGTCTTAGTTTAAATAGGCGCCCACCTATATAACGAGAGAAATAATTTTCATGTCTTAGTTTAAATAGGCGCCCACCCGTATAACGAGAGGAATACTTTTCAGTCTTAGTTTAAATAGGCGCCCACCTGTATAACGAGAGGAATAATTTTCGGTCTTAGTTTAAATAGGCGCCCACCTGTATAACGAGAGGAATACTTTTCAGTCTTAGTTTAAATAGGCGCCCACCTGTATAACGAGAGGAATACTTTTCAGTCTTAGTTTAAATAGGTGCCCACCTGTATAACGAGAGGAATACTTTTCAGTCTTAGTTTAAATAGGCGCCCACCTGTATAACGAGAGGAATAATTTTCAGTCTTAGTTTAAATAGGCGCCCACCTGTATAACGAGAGGAATACTTTTCAGTCTTAGTTTAAATAGGCGCCCACCTGTATAACGAGAAGAATACTTTTCAGTCTTAGTTTAAATAGGCGCCCACCTGTATAACGAGAGGAATAATTTTCAGTCTTAGTTTAAATAGGCGCCTACCTGTTTAACGAGAGGAATACTTTTCAGTCTTAGTTTTAATAGGCGCCCACCTGTATAACGAGAGGAATACTTTTTAGTCTTAGTTTAAATAGGCGCCCACCTGTATAACGAGAGGAATACTTTTCAGTCTTAGTTTAAATAGGCGCCCACCTGTATAACGAGAGGAATACTTTTCAGTCTTAGTTTAAATAGGTGCCCACCTGTATAACGAGAGGAATAATTTTCGGTCTTAGTTTAAATAGGCGCCCACCTGTATAACGAGAGAAATAATTTTCATGTCTTAGTTTAAATAGGCGCCCACCAGTATAACGAGAGGAATACTTTTCAGTCTTAGTTTAAATAGGCGCCCACCCGTATAACGAGAGGAATAATTTTCGTTCTTAGTTTAAATAGGCGCCCACCTGTATAACGAGAGGAATAATTTTCCGTCTTAGTTTAAATAGGCGTCCACCTGTATAACGAGAGGAATAATTTTCAGTCTTAGTTTAAATAGGCGCCCACCTGTATAACGAGAGGAATAATTTTCAATCTTAGTTTAAATAGGCGCCCACATGTATAACGAGAGGAATAATTTTCAGTCTTAGTTTAAATAGGCGCCCACCTGTATAACGAGAGGAATAATTTTCAGTCTTAGTTTAAATAGGCGCCCACCTGTATAATGAGAGGAATACTTTTCAGTCTTAGTTTAAATAGTCGCCCACCTGTATAACGAGAGGAATACTTTTCAGTCTTAGTTTAAATAGGCGCCCACCTGTATAACGAGACGAATACTTTTCAGTCTTAGTTTAAATAGGTGCCCACCTGTATAACGAGAGGAATACTTTTCAGTCTTAGTTTAAATAGGTGCCCACCTGTATAACGAGAGGAATACTTTTCAGTCTTAGTTTAAATAGGCGCCCACCTGTATAACGAGAGGAATAATTTTCAGTCTTAGTTTAAATAGGAGCCCACCTGTATAACGAGAGGAATACTTTTCAGTCTTAGTTTAAATAGGCGCCTACCTGTATAACGAGAAGAATACTTTTCAGTCTTAGTTTAAATAGGCGCCCACCTGTATAACGAGAGGAATAATTTTCAGTCTTAGTTTAAATAGGCGCCCACCTGTTTAACGAGAGGAATACTTTTCAGTCTTAGTTTAAATAGGCGCCCACCTGTATAACGAGAGGAATACTTTTTAGTCTTAGTTTAAATAGGCGCCCACCTGTATAACGAGAGGAATACTTTTCAGTCTTAGTTTAAATAGGTGCCCACCTGTATAACGAGAGGAATAATTTTCGGTCTTAGTTTAAATAGGCGCCCACCTGTATAACGAGAGAAATAATTTTCATGTCTTAGTTTAAATAGGCGCCCACCCGTATAACGAGAGGAATACTTTTAAGTCTTAGTTTAAATAGGCGCCCACCTGTATAACGAGAGGAATAATTTTCGGTCTTAGTTTAAATAGGCGCCCACCTGTATAACGAGAGGAATACTTTTCAGTCTTAGTTTAAATAGGCGCCCACCTGTATAACGAGAGGAATACTTTTCAGTCTTAGTTTAAATAGGTGCCCACCTGTATAACGAGAGGAATAATTTTCAGTCTTAGTTTAAATAGGCGCCCACCTGTATAACGAGAGGAATACTTTTCAGTCTTAGTTTAAATAGGCGCCCACCTGTATAACGAGAAGAATACTTTTCAGTCTTAGTTTAAATAGGCGCCCACCTGTATAACGAGAGGAATAATTTTCAGTCTTAGTTTAAATAGGCGCCCACCTGTTTAACGAGAGGAATACTTTTCAGTCTTAGTTTTAATAGGCGCCCACCTGTATAACGAGAGGAATACTTTTTAGTCTTAGTTTAAATAGGCGCCCACCTGTATAACGAGAGGAATACTTTTCAGTCTTAGTTTAAATAGGTGCCCACCTGTATAACGAGAGGAATAATTTTCGGTCTTAGTTTAAATAGGCGCCCACCTGTATAACGAGAGAAATAATTTTCATGTCTTAGTTTAAATAGGCGCCCACCCGTATAACGAGAGGAATACTTTTCAGTCTTAGTTTAAATAGGCGCCCACCTGTATAACGAGAGGAATAATTTTCGGTCTTAGTTTAAATAGGCGCCCACCTGTATAACGAGAGGAATACTTTTTAGTCTTAGTTTAAATAGGCGCCCACCTGTATAACGAGAGGAATACTTTTCAGTCTTAGTTTAAATAAGCGCCCACCTGTATAACGAGAGGAATACTTTTCAGTCTTAGTTTAAATAGGCGCCCACCTGTTTAACGAGAGGAATAATTTTCGGTCTTAGTTTAAATAGGCGCCCACCTGTATAACGAAAGGAATAATTTTCATGTCTTAGTTTAAATAGGCGCCCACCCGTATAACGAGAGGAATACTTTTCAGTCTTAGTTTAAATAGGCACCCACCTGTATAACGAGAGGAATAATTTTCGGTCTTAGTTTAAATAGGCGCCCACCTGTATAACGAGAGGAATACTTTTCAGTCTTAGTTTAAATAGGCTCCCACCTGTATAACGAGAGGAATACTTTTCAGTCTTAGTTTAAATAGGCGCCCACCTGTATAACGAGAGGAATACTTTTCAGTCTTAGTTTAAAGAGGCGCCCACCTGTATAACGAGAGGAATACTTTTCAGTATTAGTTTAAATAGGCGCCCACCTGTATAACGAGAGGAATACTTTTAATTCTTAGTTTAAATAGGCGCCCACATGTATAACGAGAGGAATAATTTTCGGTCTTAGTTTAAATAGGCGCCACCTGTATAACGAGAGGAATAATTTTCGGTCTTAGTTTAAATAGGCGCCCACCTGTATAACGAGAGGAATACTTTTTAGTCTTAGTTTAAATAGGCGCCCACCTGTATAACGAGAGGAATACTTTTCAGTCTTAGTTTAAATAAGCGCCCACCTGTATAACGAGAGGAATACTTTTCAGTCTTAGTTTAAATAGGTGCCCACCTGTATAACGAGAGGAATAATTTTCGGTCTTAGTTTAAATAGGCGCCCACCTGTATAACGAGAGAAATAATTTTCATGTCTTAGTTTAAATAGGCGCCCACCAGTATAACGAGAGGAATACTTTTCAGTCTTAGTTTAAATAGGCACCCACCTGTATAACGAGAGGAATAATTTTCGGTCTTAGTTTAAATAGGCGCCCACCTGTATAACGAGAGGAATACTTTTCAGTCTTAGTTTAAATAGGCTCCCACCTGTATAACGAGAGGAATACTTTTCAGTCTTAGTTTAAATAGGTGCCCACCTGTATAACGAGAGGAATAATTTTCAGTCTTAGTTTAAATAGGCGCCCACCTGTATAACGAGAGGAATACTTTTCAGTCTTAGTTTAAATAGGCGCCCACCTGTATAACGAGAGGAATACTTTTCAGTCTTAGTTTAAATAGGCGCCCACCTGTATAACGAGAGGAATAATTTTCATGTCTTAGTTTAAATAGGCGCCCACCTGTTTAACGAGAGGAATACTTTTCAGTCTTAGTTTTAATAGGCGCCCACCTGTATAACGAGAGGAATACTTTTTAGTCTTAGTTTAAATAGGCGCCCACCTGTATAACGAGAGGAATACTTTTCAGTCTTAGTTTAAATAGGCGCCCACCTGTATAACGAGAGGAATACTTTTCAGTCTTAGTTTAAATAGGTGCCCACCTGTATAACGAGAGGAATAATTTTCGGTCTTAGTTTAAATAGGCGCCCACCTGTATAACGAGAGAAATAATTTTCATGTCTTAGTTTAAATAGGCGCCCACCAGTATAACGAGAGGAATACTTTTCAGTCTTAGTTTAAATAGGCGCCCACCTGTATAACGAGAGGAATAATTTTCGTTCTTAGTTTAAATAGGCGCCCACCCGTATAACGAGAGGAATAATTTTCCGTCTTAGTTTAAATAGGCGCCCACCTGTATAACGAGAGGAATACTTTTCAGTCTTAGTTTAAATAGGCGCCCACCTGTATAACGAGAGGAATAATATTCAGTCTTAGTTTAAATAGGCGCCCACCTGTATAACGAGAGAAATAATTTTCATGTCTTAGTTTAAATAGGCGCCCACCAGTATAACGAGAGGAATACTTTTCAGTCTTAGTTTAAATAGGTGCCCACCTGTATAACGAGAGGAATAATTTTCATGTCTTAGTTTAAATAGGCGCCCACCTGTATAACGAGAGGAATGATTTTCAGTCTTAGTTTAAATAGGCGCCCACCTGTATAACGAGAAGAATACTTTTCAGTCTTAGTTTAAATAGGCGCCCACCTGTATAACGAGAGGAATAATTTTCAGTCTTAGTTTAAATAGGCGCCCACCTGTTTAACGAGAGGAATACTTTTCAGTCTTAGTTTTAATAGGCGCCCACCTGTATAACGAGAGGAATAATTTTCAGTCTTAGTTTAAATAGGCGCCCACCTGTATAACGAGAGGAATACTTTTCAGTCTTAGTTTAAATAGGCGCCCACCTGTATAACGAGAGGAATACTTTTCAGTCTTAGTTTAAATAGGCGCCCACCTGTATAACGAGAGGAATAATTTTCATGTCTTAGTTTAAATAGGCGCCCACCTGTTTAACGAGAGGAATACTTTTCAGTCTTAGTTTTAATAGGCGCCCACCTGTATAACGAGAGGAATACTTTTTAGTCTTAGTTTAAATAGGCGCCCACCTGTATAACGAGAGGAATACTTTTCAGTCTTAGTTTAAATAGGCGCCCACCTGTATAACGAGAGGAATACTTTTCAGTCTTAGTTTAAATAGGTGCCCACCTGTATAACGAGAGGAATAATTTTCGGTCTTAGTTTAAATAGGCGCCCACCTGTATAACGAGAGAAATAATTTTCATGTCTTAGTTTAAATAGGCGCCCACCAGTATAACGAGAGGAATACTTTTCAGTCTTAGTTTAAATAGGCGCCCACCTGTATAACGAGAGGAATACTTTTCAGTCTTAGTTTAAATAGGCGCCCACCTGTATAACGAGAGGAATAATTTTCAGTCTTAGTTTAAATAGGCGCCCACCTGTTTAACGAGAGGAATACTTTTCAGTCTTAGTTTAAATAGGCGCCCACCTGTATAACGAGAGAAATAATTTTCATGTCTTAGTTTAAATAGGCGCCCACCAGTATAACGAGAGGAATACTTTTCAGTCTTAGTTTAAATAGGCGCCCACCTGTATAACGAGAGGAATACTTTTCAGTCTTAGTTTAAATAGGTGCCCACCTGTATAACGAGAGGAATAATTTTCATGTCTTAGTTTAAATAGGCGCCCACCTGTATAACGAGAGGAATACTTTTCAGTCTTAGTTTAAATAGGCGCCCACCTGTATAACGAGAGGAATACTTTTCAGTCTTAGTTTAAATAGGCGCCCACCTGTATAACGAGAGGAATAATTTTCAGTCTTAGTTTAAATAGGCGCCCACCTGTTTAACGAGAGGAATACTTTTCAGTCTTAGTTTTAAATAGGCGCCCACCTGTATAACGAGAGGAATAATTTTCAGTCTTAGTTTAAATAGGCGCCCACCTGTATAACGAGAGGAATACTTTTCAGTCTTAGTTTAAATAGGCGCCCACCTGTATAACGAGAGGAATACTTTTCAGTCTTAGTTTAAATAGGCGCCCACCTGTATAACGAGAGGAATAATTTTCATGTCTTAGTTTAAATAGGCGCCCACCTGTATAACGAGAGGAATAATTTTTAGTCTTAGTTTAAATAGGCGCCCACCTGTTTAACGAGAGGAATACTTTTCAGTCTTAGTTTTAATAGGCGCCCACCTGTATAACGAGAGGAATACTTTTTAGTCTTAGTTTAAATAGGCGCCCACCTGTATAACGAGAGGAATACTTTTCAGTCTTAGTTTAAATAGGCGCCCACCTGTATAACGAGAGGAATACTTTTCAGTCTTAGTTTAAATAGGTGCCCACCTGTATAACGAGAGGAATAATTTTCGGTCTTAGTTTAAATAGGCGCCCACCTGTATAACGAGAGAAATAATTTTCATGTCTTAGTTTAAATAGGCGCCCACCAGTATAACGAGAGGAATACTTTTCAGTCTTAGTTTAAATAGGCGCCCACCTGTATAACGAGAGGAATAATTTTCGTTCTTAGTTTAAATAGGCGCCCACCTGTATAACGAGAGGAATAATTTTCCGTCTTAGTTTAAATAGGCGCCCACCTGTATAACGAGAGGAATACTTTTCAGTCTTAGTTTAAATAGGCGCTCACCTGTATAACGAGAGAAATACTTTTCAGTCTTAATTTAAATAGGCGCCCACCTGTATAACGAGAGGAATACTTTTCAGTCTTAGTTTAAATAGGCGCCCACCTGTATAACGAGAGGAATAATTTTCAGTCTTAGTTTAAATAGGCGCCCACCTGTATAACGAGAGGAATACTTTTCAGTCTTAGTTTAAATAGGCGCCCACCTGTATAACGAGAGGAATACTTTTCAGTCTTAGTTTAAATAGGCGCCCACCTGTATAACGAGAGGAATACTTTTAATTCTTAGTTTAAATAGGCGCCCACATGTATAACGAGAGGAATAATTTTCGGTCTTAGTTTAAATAGGCGCCACCTGTATAACGAGAGGAATAATTTTCGGTCTTAGTTTAAATAGGCGCCCACCTGTATAACGAGAGGAATACTTTTCAGTCTTAGTTTAAATAGGCGCCCACCTGTATAACGAGAGGAATACTTTTCAGTCTTAGTTTAAATAGGTGCCCACCTGTATAACGAGAGGAATAATTTTCATGTCTTAGTTTAAATAGGCGCCCACCTGTATAACGAGAGGAATGATTTTCAGTCTTAGTTTAAATAGGCGCCCACCTGTATAACGAGAAGAATACTTTTCAGTCTTAGTTTAAATAGGCGCCCACCTGTATAACGAGAGGAATAATTTTCAGTCTTAGTTTAAATAGGCGCCCACCTGTTTAACGAGAGGAATACTTTTCAGTCTTAGTTTTAATAGGCGCCCACCTGTATAACGAGAGGAATACTTTTTAGTCTTAGTTTAAATAGGCGCCCACCTGTATAACGAGAGGAATACTTTTCAGTCTTAGTTTAAATAGGCGCCCACCTGTATAACGAGAGGAATACTTTTCAGTCTTAGTTTAAATAGGTGCCCACCTGTATAACGAGAGGAATACTTTTCAGTCTTAGTTTAAATAGGCGCCCACCTGTATAACGAGAGGAATAATTTTCGTTCTTAGTTTAAATAGGCGCCCACCTGTATAACGAGAGGAATAATTTTCCGTCTTAGTTTAAATAGGCGCCCACCTGTATAACGAGAGGAATAATTTTCAGTCTTAGTTTAAATAGGCGCCCACCAGTATAACGAGAGGAATAATATTCAGTCTTAGTTTAAATAGGCGCTCACCTGTATAACGAGAGAAATACTTTTCAGTCTTAATTTAAATAGGCGCCCACCTGTATAACGAGAGGAATACTTTTCAGTCTTAGTTTAAATAGGCGCCCACCTGTATAACGAGAGGAATAATTTTCAGTCTTAGTTTAAATAGGCGCCCACCTGTATAACGAGAGGAATACTTTTCAGTCTTAGTTTAAATAGGCGCCCACCTGTATAACGAGAGGAATACTTTTCAGTCTTAGTTTAAATAGGCGCCCACCTGTATAACGAGAGGAATACTTTTCAGTCTTAGTTTAAATAGGCGCCCACCTGTATAACGAGAGGAATACTTTTCAGTCTTAGTTTAAATAGGCGCCCACCTGTATAACGAGAGGAATAATTTTCAGTCTTAGTTTAAATAGGCGCCCACCTGTATAACGAGAAGAATACTTTTCAGTCTTAGTTTAAATAGGCGCCCACCTGTTTAACGAGAGGAATACTTTTCAGTCTTAGTTTTAATAGGCGCCCACCTGTATAACGAGAGAAATACTTTTCAGTCTTAGTTTAAATAGGCGCCCACCTGTATAACGAGAGGAATACTTTTCAGTCTTAGTTTAAATAGGCGCCCACCTGTATAACGAGAGGAATACTTTTTAGTCTTAGTTTAAATAGGCGCCCACCTGTATAACGAGAGGAATACTTTTCAGTCTTAGTTTAAATAGGTGCCCACCTGTATAACGAGAGGAATAATTTTCGGTCTTAGTTTAAATAGGCGCCCACCTGTATAACGAGAGAAATAATTTTCATGTCTTAGTTTAAATAGGCGCCCACCAGTATAACGAGAGGAATACTTTTCAGTCTTAGTTTAAATAGGCGCCCACCTGTATAACGAGAGGAATAATTTTCGTTCTTAGTTTAAATAGGCGCCCACCTGTATAACGAGAGGAATAATTTTCCGTCTTAGTTTAAATAGGCGCCCACCTGTATAACGAGAGGAATAATTTTCAGTCTTAGTTTAAATAGGCGCCCACCAGTATAACGAGAGGAATAATATTCAGTCTTAGTTTAAATAGGCGCTCACCTGTATAACGAGAGAAATACTTTTCAGTCTTAATTTAAATAGGCGCCCACCTGTATAACGAGAGGAATACTTTTCAGTCTTAGTTTAAATAGGCGCCCACCTGTATAACGAGAGGAATAATTTTCAGTCTTAGTTTAAATAGGCGCCCACCTGTATAACGAGAGGAATACTTTTCAGTCTTAGTTTAAATAGGCGCCCACCTGTATAACGAGAGGAATACTTTTCAGTATTAGTTTAAATAGGCGCCCACCCGTATAACGAGAGGAATACTTTTAATTCTTAGTTTAAATAGGCGCCCACATGTATAACGAGAGGAATAATTTTCGGTCTTAGTTTAAATAGGCGCCACCTGTATAACGAGAGGAATAATTTTCAGTCTTAGTTTAAATAGGCGCCCACCTGTATAACGAGAGAAATAATTTTCAGTCTTAGTTTAAATAGGCGCCCACCTGTATAACGAGAGGAATAATTTTCAGTCTTAGTTTAAATAGGCGCCCACCTGTATAACGAGAGGAATACTTTTCAGTCTTAGTTTTAATAGGCGCCCACCTGTATAACGAGAGGAATACTTTTTAGTCTTAGTTTAAATAGGCGCCCACCTGTATAACGAGAGGAATACTTTTCAGTCTTAGTTTAAATAGGTGCCCACCTGTATAACGAGAGGAATAATTTTCGGTCTTAGTTTAAATAGGCGCCCACCTGTATAACGAGAGAAATAATTTTCATGTCTTAGTTTAAATAGGCGCCCACCTGTATAACGAGAGGAATACTTTTCAGTCTTAGTTTAAATAGGCGCCCACCTGTATAACGAGAGGAATACTTTTCAGTCTTAGTTTAAATAGGCGTCCACCTGTATAACGAGAGGAATACTTTTCAGTCTTAGTTTAAATAGGCGCCCACCTGTATAACGAGAGGAATAATTTTCAGTCTTAGTTTAAATAGGCGCCCACCTGTATAACGAGAGGAATACTTTTCAGTCTTAGTTTAAATAGGCGCCCACCTGTATAACGAGAGGAATAATTTTCAGTCTTAGTTTAAATAGGCGCCCACCTGTATAACGAGAGGAATACTTTTCTGTCTTAGTTTAAATAGGCGCCCACCTGTATAACGAGAAGAATACTTTTCAGCCTTAGTTTAAATAGGCGCCCACCTTTATAATGAGAGGAATAATTTTCAGTCTTAGTTTAAATAGGCGCCCACCTGTATAACGAGAGGAATACTTTTCAGTCTTAGTTTAAATAGGCGCCCACCTATATAACGAAAGGAATACTTTTCAGTCTTAGTTTAAATAGGCGCCCACCTGTATAACGAGAGGAATACTTTTCAGTCTTAGTTTAAATAGGCGCCCACCTGTATAACGAAAGGAATACCTTTTAGTCTTAGTTTAAATAGGCTCCCACCTGTATAACGAGAGGAATAATTTTCGGTCTTAGTTTAAATAGGCGCCCACCTATATAACGAGAGAAATAATTTTCATGTCTTAGTTTAAATAGGCGCCCACCCGTATAACGAGAGGAATACTTTTAATTCTTAGTTTAAATAGGCGCCCACATGTATAACGAGAGGAATAATTTTCGGTCTTAGTTTAAATAGGCGCCACCTGTATAACGAGAGGAATAATTTTCAGTCTTAGTTTAAATAGGCGCCCACCTGTATAACGAGAGAAATAATTTTCAGTCTTAGTTTAAATAGGCGCCCACCTGTATAACGAGAGGAATAATTTTCAGTCTTAGTTTAAATAGGCGCCCACCTGTATAACGAGAGGAATACTTTTCAGTCTTAGTTTAAATAGGCGCCCACCTGTATAACGAGAGGAATACTTTTCAGTCTTAGTTTAAATAGGCGTCCACCTGTATAACGAGAGGAATACTTTTCAGTCTTAGTTTAAATAGGCGCCCACCTGTATAACGAGAGGAATAATTTTCAGTCTTAGTTTAAATAGGCGCCCACCTGTATAACGAGAGAAATAATTTTCATGTCTTAGTTTAAATAGGCGCCCACCAGTATAACGAGAGGAATACTTTTCAGTCTTAGTTTAAATAGGCGCCCACCTGTATAACGAGAGGAATAATTTTCGTTCTTAGTTTAAATAGGCGCCCACCTGTATAACGAGAGGAATAATTTTCCGTCTTAGTTTAAATAGGCGCCCACCTGTATAACGAGAGGAATAATTTTCAGTCTTAGTTTAAATAGGCGCCCACCAGTATAACGAGAGGAATAATATTCAGTCTTAGTTTAAATAGGCGCTCACCTGTATAACGAGAGAAATACTTTTCAGTCTTAATTTAAATAGGCGCCCACCTGTATAACGAGAGGAATACTTTTCAGTATTAGTTTAAATAGGCGCCCACCTGTATAACGAGAGGAATAATTTTCAGTCTTAGTTTAAATAGGCGCCCACCTGTATAACGAGAGGAATACTTTTCAGTCTTAGTTTAAAGAGGCGCCCACCTGTATAACGAGAGGAATACTTTTCAGTATTAGTTTAAATAGGCGCCCACCCGTATAACGAGAGGAATACTTTTAATTCTTAGTTTAAATAGGCGCCCACATGTATAACGAGAGGAATAATTTTCGGTCTTAGTTTAAATAGGCGCCACCTGTATAACGAGAGGAATAATTTTCAGTCTTAGTTTAAATAGGCGCCCACCTGTATAACGAGAGAAATAATTTTCAGTCTTAGTTTAAATAGGCGCCCACCTGTATAACGAGAGGAATAATTTTCAGTCTTAGTTTAAATAGGCGCCCACCTGTATAACGAGAGGAATACTTTTCAGTCTTAGTTTAAATAGGCGCCCACCTGTATAACGAGAGGAATACTTTTCAGTCTTAGTTTAAATAGGCGTCCACCTGTATAACGAGAGGAATACTTTTCAGTCTTAGTTTAAATAGGCGCCCACCTGTATAACGAGAGGAATAATTTTCAGTCTTAGTTTAAATAGGCGCCCACCTGTATAACGAGAGGAATACTTTTCAGTCTTAGTTTAAATAGGCGCCCACCTGTATAACGAGAGGAATAATTTTCAGTCTTAGTTTAAATAGGCGCCCACCTGTATAACGAGAGGAATACTTTTCTGTCTTAGTTTAAATAGGCGCCCACCTGTATAACGAGAAGAATACTTTTCAGCCTTAGTTTAAATAGGCGCCCACCTTTATAATGAGAGGAATAATTTTCAGTCTTAGTTTAAATAGGCGCCCACCTGTATAACGAGAGGAATACTTTTCAGTCTTAGTTTAAATAGGCGCCCACCTATATAACGAAAGGAATACTTTTCAGTCTTAGTTTAAATAGGCGCCCACCTGTATAACGAGAGGAATACTTTTCAGTCTTAGTTTAAATAGGCGCCCACCTGTATAACGAAAGGAATACCTTTTAGTCTTAGTTTAAATAGGCTCCCACCTGTATAACGAGAGGAATAATTTTCGGTCTTAGTTTAAATAGGCGCCCACCTATATAACGAGAGAAATAATTTTCATGTCTTAGTTTAAATAGGCGCCCACCCGTATAACGAGAGGAATACTTTTAATTCTTAGTTTAAATAGGCGCCCACATGTATAACGAGAGGAATAATTTTCGGTCTTAGTTTAAATAGGCGCCCACCTGTATAACGAGAGGAATAATTTTCAGTCTTAGTTTAAATAGGCGTCCACCTGTATAACGAGAGGAATACTTTTCAGTCTTAGTTTAAATAGTCGCCCACCAGTATAACGAGAGGAATACTTTTCAGTCTTAGTTTAAATAGGCGCCCACCTGTATAACGAGAGGAATAATTTTCGTTCTTAGTTTAAATAGGCGCCCACCTGTATAACGAGAGGAATAATTTTCCGTCTTAGTTTAAATAGGCGCCCACCTGTATAACGAGAGGAATAATTTTCAGTCTTAGTTTAAATAGGCGCCCACCTGTATAACGAGAGGAATAATATTCAGTCTTAGTTTAAATAGGCGCTCACCTGTATAACGAGAGAAATACTTTTCAGTCTTAATTTAAATAGGCGCCCACCTGTATAACGAGAGGAATAATTTTCAGTCTTAGTTTAAATAGGCGCCCACCTGTATAACGAGAGGAATACTTTTCAGTCTTAGTTTAAAGAGGTGCCCACCTGTATAACGAGAGGAATACTTTTCAGTATTAGTTTAAATAGGCGCCCACCCGTATAACGAGAGGAATACTTTTAATTCTTAGTTTAAATAGGCGCCCACATGTATAACGAGAGGAATAATTTTCGGTCTTAGTTTAAATAGGCGCCACCTGTATAACGAGAGGAATAATTTTCAGTCTTAGTTTAAATAGGCGCCCACCTGTATAACGAGAAGAATACTTTTCAGTCTTAGTTTAAATAGGCGCCCACCTGTTTAACGAGAGGAATACTTTTCAGTCTTAGTTTTAATAGGCGCCCACCTGTATAACGAGAGGAATACTTTTTAGTCTTAGTTTAAATAGGCGCCCACCTGTATAACGAGAGGAATACTTTTCAGTCTTAGTTTAAATAGGTGCCCACCTGTATAACGAGAGGAATAATTTTCGGTCTTAGTTTAAATAGGCGCCCACATGTATAACGAGAGGAATAATTTTCGGTCTTAGTTTAAATAGGCGCCACCTGTATAACGAGAGGAATAATTTTCAGTCTTAGTTTAAATAGGCGCCCACCTGTATAACGAGAGAAATAATTTTCAGTCTTAGTTTAAATAGGCGCCCACCTGTATAACGAGAGGAATAATTTTCAGTCTTAGTTTAAATAGGCGCCCACCTGTATAACGAGAGGAATACTTTTCAGTCTTAGTTTAAATAGGCGCCCACCTGTATAACGAGAGGAATACTTTTCAGTCTTAGTTTAAATAGGCGTCCACCTGTATAACGAGAGGAATACTTTTCAGTCTTAGTTTAAATAGGCGCCCACCTGTATAACGAGAGGAATAATTTTCAGTCTTAGTTTAAATAGGCGCCCACCTGTATAACGAGAGAAATAATTTTCATGTCTTAGTTTAAATAGGCGCCCACCAGTATAACGAGAGGAATACTTTTCAGTCTTAGTTTAAATAGGCGCCCACCTGTATAACGAGAGGAATAATTTTCGTTCTTAGTTTAAATAGGCGCCCACCTGTATAACGAGAGGAATAATTTTCCGTCTTAGTTTAAATAGGCGCCCACCTGTATAACGAGAGGAATAATTTTCAGTCTTAGTTTAAATAGGCGCCCACCAGTATAACGAGAGGAATAATATTCAGTCTTAGTTTAAATAGGCGCTCACCTGTATAACGAGAGAAATACTTTTCAGTCTTAATTTAAATAGGCGCCCACCTGTATAACGAGAGGAATACTTTTCAGTCTTAGTTTAAATAGGCGCCCACCTGTATAACGAGAGGAATAATTTTCAGTCTTAGTTTAAATAGGCGCCCACCTGTATAACGAGAGGAATACTTTTCAGTCTTAGTTTAAATAGGCGCCCACCTGTATAACGAGAGGAATACTTTTCAGTATTAGTTTAAATAGGCGCCCACCCGTATAACGAGAGGAATACTTTTAATTCTTAGTTTAAATAGGCGCCCACATGTATAACGAGAGGAATAATTTTCGGTCTTAGTTTAAATAGGCGCCACCTGTATAACGAGAGGAATAATTTTCAGTCTTAGTTTAAATAGGCGCCCACCTGTATAACGAGAGAAATAATTTTCAGTCTTAGTTTAAATAGGCGCCCACCTGTATAACGAGAGGAATAATTTTCAGTCTTAGTTTAAATAGGCGCCCACCTGTATAACGAGAGGAATACTTTTCAGTCTTAGTTTAAATAGGCGCCCACCTGTATAACGAGAGGAATACTTTTCAGTCTTAGTTTAAATAGGCGTCCACCTGTATAACGAGAGGAATACTTTTCAGTCTTAGTTTAAATAGGCGCCCACCTGTATAACGAGAGGAATAATTTTCAGTCTTAGTTTAAATAGGCGCCCACCTGTATAACGAGAGGAATACTTTTCAGTCTTAGTTTAAATAGGCGCCCACCTGTATAACGAGAGGAATAATTTTCAGTCTTAGTTTAAATAGGCGCCCACCTGTATAACGAGAGGAATACTTTTCTGTCTTAGTTTAAATAGGCGCCCACCTGTATAACGAGAAGAATACTTTTCAGCCTTAGTTTAAATAGGCGCCCACCTTTATAATGAGAGGAATAATTTTCAGTCTTAGTTTAAATAGGCGCCCACCTGTATAACGAGAGGAATACTTTTCAGTCTTAGTTTAAATAGGCGCCCACCTATATAACGAAAGGAATACTTTTCAGTCTTAGTTTAAATAGGCGCCCACCTGTATAACGAGAGGAATACTTTTCAGTCTTAGTTTAAATAGGCGCCCACCTGTATAACGAAAGGAATACCTTTTAGTCTTAGTTTAAATAGGCTCCCACCTGTATAACGAGAGGAATAATTTTCGGTCTTAGTTTAAATAGGCGCCCACCTATATAACGAGAGAAATAATTTTCATGTCTTAGTTTAAATAGGCGCCCACCCGTATAACGAGAGGAATACTTTTAATTCTTAGTTTAAATAGGCGCCCACATGTATAACGAGAGGAATAATTTTCGGTCTTAGTTTAAATAGGCGCCCACCTGTATAACGAGAGGAATAATTTTCAGTCTTAGTTTAAATAGGCGTCCACCTGTATAACGAGAGGAATACTTTTCAGTCTTAGTTTAAATAGTCGCCCACCAGTATAACGAGAGGAATACTTTTCAGTCTTAGTTTAAATAGGCGCCCACCTGTATAACGAGAGGAATAATTTTCGTTCTTAGTTTAAATAGGCGCCCACCTGTATAACGAGAGGAATAATTTTCCGTCTTAGTTTAAATAGGCGCCCACCTGTATAACGAGAGGAATAATTTTCAGTCTTAGTTTAAATAGGCGCCCACCTGTATAACGAGAGGAATAATATTCAGTCTTAGTTTAAATAGGCGCTCACCTGTATAACGAGAGAAATACTTTTCAGTCTTAATTTAAATAGGCGCCCACCTGTATAACGAGAGGAATAATTTTCAGTCTTAGTTTAAATAGGCGCCCACCTGTATAACGAGAGGAATACTTTTCAGTCTTAGTTTAAAGAGGTGCCCACCTGTATAACGAGAGGAATACTTTTCAGTATTAGTTTAAATAGGCGCCCACCCGTATAACGAGAGGAATACTTTTAATTCTTAGTTTAAATAGGCGCCCACATGTATAACGAGAGGAATAATTTTCGGTCTTAGTTTAAATAGGCGCCACCTGTATAACGAGAGGAATAATTTTCAGTCTTAGTTTAAATAGGCGCCCACCTGTATAACGAGAAGAATACTTTTCAGTCTTAGTTTAAATAGGCGCCCACCTGTTTAACGAGAGGAATACTTTTCAGTCTTAGTTTTAATAGGCGCCCACCTGTATAACGAGAGGAATACTTTTTAGTCTTAGTTTAAATAGGCGCCCACCTGTATAACGAGAGGAATACTTTTCAGTCTTAGTTTAAATAGGTGCCCACCTGTATAACGAGAGGAATAATTTTCGGTCTTAGTTTAAATAGGCGCCCACCTGTATAACGAGAGAAATAATTTTCATGTCTTAGTTTAAATAGGCGCCCACCAGTATAACGAGAGGAATACTTTTCAGTCTTAGTTTAAATAGGCGCCCACCTGTATAACGAGAGGAATAATTTTCGTTCTTAGTTTAAATAGGCGCCCACCTGTATAACGAGAGGAATAATTTTCCGTCTTAGTTTAAATAGGCGCCCACCTGTATAACGAGAGGAATAATTTTCAGTCTTAGTTTAAATATGCGCCCACCTGTATAACGAGAGGAATAATATTCAGTCTTAGTTTAAATAGGCGCTCACCTGTATAACGAGAGAAATACTTTCCAGTCTTAATTTAAATAGGCGCCCACCTGTATAACGAGAGGAATACTTTTCAGTCTTAGTTTAAATAGGCGCCCACCTGTATAACGAGAGGAATAATTTTCAGTCTTAGTTTAAATAGGCGCCCACCTGTATAACGAGAGGAATACTTTTCAGTCTTAGTTTAAAGAGGTGCCCACCTGTATAACGAGAGGAATACTTTTCAGTATTAGTTTAAATAGGCGCCCACCCGTATAACGAGAGGAATACTTTTAATTCTTAGTTTAAATAGGCGCCCACATGTATAACGAGAGGAATAATTTTCGGTCTTAGTTTAAATAGGCGCCACCTGTATAACGAGAGGAATAATTTTCAGTCTTAGTTTAAATAGGCGCCCACCTGTATAACGAGAGAAATAATTTTCAGTCTTAGTTTAAATAGGCGCCCACCTGTATAACGAGAGGAATAATTTTCAGTCTTAGTTTAAATAGGCGCCCACCTGTATAACGAGAGGAATACTTTTCAGTCTTAGTTTAAATAGGCGCCCACCTGTATAACGAGAGGAATACTTTTCAGTCTTAGTTTAAATAGGCGTCCACCTGTATAACGAGAGGAATACTTTTCAGTCTTAGTTTAAATAGGCGCCCACCTGTATAACGAGAGGAATAATTTTCAGTCTTAGTTTAAATAGGCGCCCACCTGTATAACGAGAGGAATACTTTTCAGTCTTAGTTTAAATAGGCGCCCACCTGTATAACGAGAGGAATAATTTTCAGTCTTAGTTTAAATAGGCGCCCACCTGTATAACGAGAGGAATACTTTTCTGTCTTAGTTTAAATAGGCGCCCACCTGTATAACGAGAAGAATACTTTTCAGCCTTAGTTTAAATAGGCGCCCACCTGTATAATGAGAGGAATAATTTTCAGTCTTAGTTTAAATAGGCGCCCACCTGTATAACTAGAGGAATACTTTTCAGTCTTAGTTTAAATAGGCGCCCACCTATATAACGAAAGGAATACTTTTCAGTCTTAGTTTAAATAGGCGCCCACCTGTATAACGAGAGGAATACTTTTCAGTCTTAGTTTAAATAGGCGCCCACCTGTATAACGAAAGGAATACTTTTTAGTCTTAGTTTAAATAGGCTCCCACCTGTATAACGAGAGGAATAATTTTCGGTCTTAGTTTAAATAGGCGCCCACCTATATAACGAGAGAAATAATTTTCATGTCTTAGTTTAAATAGGCGCCCACCCGTATAACGAGAGGAATACTTTTAATTCTTAGTTTAAATAGGCGCCCACATGTATAACGAGAGGAATAATTTTCGGTCTTAGTTTAAATAGGCGCCCACCTGTATAACGAGAGGAATAATTTTCAGTCTTAGTTTAAATAGGCGTCCACCTGTATAACGAGAGGAATACTTTTCAGTCTTAGTTTAAATAGTCGCCCACCTGTATAACGAGAGGAATAATTTTCAGTCTTAGTTTAAATAGGCGCCCACCTGTATAACGAGAGTAATACTTTTCAGTCTTAGTTTAAATAGGCGCCCACCTGTATAACGAGAGGAATACTTTTCAGTCTTAGTTTAAATAGGCGCCCACCTGTATAACAAGAGGAATACTTTTCAGTCTTAGTTTAAATAGGCGCCCACCTGTATAACGAGAGGAATAATTTTCAGTCTTAGTTTAAATAGGCGCCCACCTGTATAACGAGAGGAATACTTTTCAGTCTTAGTTTAAATAGGCGCCCACCTGTATAACGAGAGGAATAATTTTCAGTCTTAGTTTAAATAGGCGCCCACCTGTATAACGAGAGGAATACTTTTCAGTCTTAGTTTAAATAGGCGCCCACCTGTATAACGAGAGGAATACTTTTCAGTCTTAGTTTAAATAGGCGCCCACCTGTATAACGAGAGGAATACTTTTCAGTCTTAGTTTAAATAGGCGCCCACCTGTATAACGAGAGGAATACTTTTCAGTCTTAGTTTAAATAGGCGCCCACCTGTATAACGAGAGGAATAATTTTCGGTCTTAGTTTAAATAGGCGCCAAACCTGTATAACGAGAGAAATAATTTTCATGTCTTAGTTTAATTAGGCGCCCACCCGTATAACGAGAGGAATACTTTTAATTCTTAGTTTAAATAGGCGCCCACATGTATAACGAGAGGAATAATTTTCGGTCTTAGTTTAAATAGGCGCCCACCTGTATAACGAGAGGAATAATTTTCAGTCTTAGTTTAAATAGGCGCCCACCTGTATAACGAGAGGAATAATTTTCAGTCTTAGTTTAAATAGGCGCCCACCTGAATAACGAGAGGAATACTTTTCAGTCTTAGTTTAAATAGTCGCCCACCTGTATAACGAGAGGAATACTTTTCAGTCTTAGTTTAAATAGGCGCCCACCTGTATAACGAGAGGAATAATTTTCAGTCTTAGTTTAAATAGGCGCCCACCTGTATAACGAGAGGAATACTTTTCAGTCTTAGTTTAAATAGGCGCCCACCTGTATAACGAGAGGAATACTTTTCAGTCTTAGTTTAAATAGGCGCCCACCTGTATAACGAGAGGAATACTTTTCAGTCTTAGTTTAAATAGGCGCCCACCTGTATAACGAGAGGAATAATTTTCGGTCTTAGTTTAAATAGGCGCCCACCTGTATAACGAGAGGAATAATTTTCATGTCTTAGTTTAAATAGGCGCCCACCCGTATAACGAGAGGAATACTTTTCATTCTTAGTTTAAATAGGCGCCCACGTGTATAACGAGAGGAATAATTTTCGGTCTTAGTTTAAATAGGCGCCCACCTGTATAACGAGAGGAATAATTTTCAGTCTAAGTTTAAATAGGCGCCCACCTGTATAATGAGAGGAATACTTTTCAGTCTTAGTTAAAATAGGCGCCCACCTATATAACGAGAGGATTACTTTTCAGTCTTAGTTTAAATAGGCGCCCACCTGTATAACGAGAGGAATAATTTTCGGTCTTAGTTTAAATAGGCGCCCACCTGTATAACGAGAGGAATAATTTTCATGTCTTAGTTTAAATAGGCGCCCACCTGTATAACGAGAGGAATACTTTTCAGTTTTAGTTTAAATAGGTGCCCACCTGTATAACGAGAGGAATACTTTTCCGTCTTAGTTTAAATAGGCGCCCACCTGTATAACGAGAGGAATACTTTTCAGTCTTAGTTTAAATAGGCGCCCACCTGTATAACGAGAGGAATAATTTTCAGTCTTAGTTTAAATAGGCGCCCACCTGTATGACGAGAGGAATACTTTTCAGTCTTAGTTTAAATAGGCGCCCACATGTATAACGAGAGGAATACTTTTCAGTCTTAGTTTAAATAGGCGCCCACCTGTATAACGAGAGGAATACCTTTCAGTCTTAGTTTAAATAGGCGCCCACCTGTATAACGAGAGGAATACTTTTCAGTCTTAGTTTAAATAGGCGCCCACCTGTATAACGAGAGGTATAATTTTCGGTCTTAGTTTAAATAGGCACCCGCCTGTATAACGAGAGGAATAATTTTCATGTCTTAGTTTAAATAGGCGCCCACCTATATAACGAGAGGAATACTTTTCAGTCTTAGTTTAAATAGGCGCCCAGCTGTATAACGAGAGGAATAATTTTCGTTCTTAGTTTAAATAGGCGCCCGCCTGTATAACGAGAGGAATAATTTTCATGTCTTAGTTTAAATAGGCGCCCACCTATATAACGAGAGGAATACTTTTCAGTCTTAGTTTAAATAGGCGCCCAGCTGTATAACGAGAGGAATAATTTTCGTTCTTAGTTTAAATAGGCGCCCGCCTGTATAACGAGAGGAATAATTTTTATGTCTTAGTTTAAATAGGCGCCCACCTATATAACGAGAGGTACTTTTCAGTCTTAGTTTAAATAGGCGCCCACCTATATAACGAGAGGAATACTTTTCAGTCTTAGTTTAAATAGGCGCCCACCTGTATAACGAGAGGAATACTTTTCAGTCTTAGTTTAAATAGGCGCCCACATGTATAACGAGAGGAATAATTTTCGGTCTTAGTTTAAATAGGCGCCCACCTGTATAACGAGAGGAATAATTTTCAGTCTTAGTTTAAATAGGCGCCCACCTGTATAACGAGAGGAATAATTTTCAGTCTTAGTTTAAATAGGCGCCCACCTGTATAACGAGAGGAATACTTTTTAGTCTTAGTTTAAATAGGCGCCCACCTGTATAACGAGAGGAATACTTTTCAGTCTTAGTTTAAATAGGTGCCCACCTGTATAACGAGAGGAATAATTTTCGGTCTTAGTTTAAATAGGCGCCCACCTGTATAACGAGAGGAATAATTTTCATGTCTTAGTTTAAATAGGCGCCCACCTGTATAACGAGAGGAATACTTTTCAGTTTTAGTTTAAATAGGCGCCCACCTGTATAACGAGAGGAATAATTTTCGGTCTTAGTTTAAATAGGCGCCCACCTGTATAACGAGAGGAATAATTTTTAGTCTTAGTTTAAATAGGCGCCCACCTATATAACGAGAGGAATAATTTTCAGTCTTAGTTTAAATAGGCGCCCACCTGTATAACGAGAGGAATACTTTTCAGTCTTAGTTTAAATAGGCGCCCACCTGTATAACGAGAGGAATACTTTTCAGTCTTAGTTTAAATAGGCGCCCACCTGTATAACGAGAGGAATACTTTTCAGTCTTAGTTTAAATAGGCGCCCACCTGTATAACGAGAGGAATACTTTTCAGTCTTAGTTTAAATAGGCGCCCACCTGTATAACGAGAGGAATACTTTTCAGTCTTAGTTTAAATAGGCGCCCACCTGTATAACGAGAGGAATACTTTTCAGTCTTAGTTTAAATAGGCGCCCACCTGTATAACGAGAGGAATACTTTTCAGTCTTAGTTTAAATAGGCGCCCACCTGTATAACGAGAGGAATACTTTTCAGTCTTAGTTTAAATAGGCGCCCACCTGTATAACGAGAGGAATACTTTTCAGTCTTAGTTTAAATAGGCGCCCACCTGTATAACGAGAGGAATACTTTTCAGTCTTAGTTTAAATAGGCGCCCACCTGTATAACGAGAGGAATACTTTTCAGTCTTAGTTTAAATAGGCGCCCACCTGTATAACGAGAGGAATACTTTTCAGTCTTAGTTTAAATAGGCGCCCACCTGTATAACGAGAGGAATACTTTTCAGTCTTAGTTTAAATAGGCGCCCACCTGTATAACGAGAGGAATACTTTTCAGTCTTAGTTTAAATAGGCGCCCACCTGTATAACGAGAGGAATACTTTTCAGTCTTAGTTTAAATAGGCGCCCACCTGTATAACGAGAGGAATACTTTTCAGTCTTAGTTTAAATAGGCGCCCACCTGTATAACGAGAGGAATACTTTTCAGTCTTAGTTTAAATAGGCGCCCACCTGTATAACGAGAGAAATAATTTTCAGTCTTAGTTTAAATAGGCGCCCACCTGTATAACGAGAGGAATAATTTTCAGTCTTAGTTTAAATAGGCGCCCACCTGTATAACGAGAGGAATACTTTTCAGTCTTAGTTTAAATAGGCGCCCACCTGTATAATGAGAGGAATAATTTTCAGTCTTAGTTTAAATAGGCGCCCACCAGTATAACGAGAGAAATACTTTTCAGTCTTAGTTTAAATAGGCGCCCACCTGTATAATGAGAGGAATAATTTTCAGTCTTAGTTTAAATAGGCGCCCACCTGTATAACGAGAGGAATAATTTTCGGTCTTAGTTTAAATAGGCGCCCGCCTGTATAACGAGAGGAATAATTTTCATGTCTTAGTTTAAATAGGCGCCCACCTATATAACGAGAGGAATACTTTTCAGTCTTAGTTTAAATAGGCGCCCACCTGTATAACGAGAGGAATAATTTTCGGTCTTAGTTTAAATAGGCGCCCACCTGTATAACGAGAGGAATAATTTTCATGTCTTAGTTTAAATAGGCGCCCACCCGTATTACGAGAGGAATACTTTTCAGTCTTAGTTTAAATAGGCGCCCAGCTGTATAACGAGAGGAATACTTTTCCGTCTTAGTTTAAATAGGCGCCCACCTGTATAACGAGAGGAATAATTTTCAGTCTTAGTTTAAATAGGCGCCCACCTGTATAACGAGAGGAATACTTTTCAGTCTTAGTTTAAATAGGCTCCCACCTGTATAACGAGAGGAATACTTTTCAGTCTTAGTTTAAATAGGCGCCCACCTGTATAACGAGAGGAATACTTTTCAGTCTTAGTTTAAAACACCTGTATAACGAGAGGAATACCTTTCAGTCTTAGTTTAAATAGGCGCCCACCTGTATAATGAGAGGAATACTTTTCAGTCTTAGTTTAAATAGGCGCCCACCTGTATAACGAGAGGAATAATTTTCGTTCTTAGTTTAAATAGGCGCCCGCCTGTATAACGAGAGGAATAATTTTCATGTCTTAGTTTAAATAGGCGACCACCTATATAACGAGAGGAATACTTTTCAGTCTTAGTTTAAATAGGCGCCCACCTGTATAACGAGAGGAATAATTTTCGGTCTTAGTTTAAATAGGCGCCCGCCTGTATAACGAGAGGAATAATTTTCATGTCTTAGTTTAAATAGGCGCCCACCTATATAACGAGAGGAATACTTTTCAGTCTTAGTTTAAATAGGCGCCCACCTGTATAACGAGAGGAATAATTTTCGGTCTTAGTTTAAATAGGCGCCCACCTGTATAACGAGAGGAATAATTTTCATGTCTTAGTTTAAATAGGCGCCCACCCGTATTACGAGAGGATTACTTTTCAGTCTTAGTTTAAATAGGCGCCCAGCTGTATAACGAGAGGAATACTTTTCCGTCTTAGTTTAAATAGGCGCCCACCTGTATAACGAGAGGAATAATTTTCAGTCTTAGTTTAAATAGGCGCCCACCTGTATAACGAGAGGAATACTTTTCAGTCTTAGTTTAAATAGGCTCCCACCTGTATAACGAGAGGAATACTTTTCAGTCTTAGTTTAAATAGGCGCCCACCTGTATAACGAGAGGAATACTTTTCAGTCTTAGTTTAAAACACCTGTATAACGAGAGGAATACCTTTCAGTCTTAGTTTAAATAGGCTCCCACCTGTATAATGAGAGGAATACTTTTCAGTCTTAGTTTAAATAGGCGCCCACCTGTATAACGAGAGGAATAATTTTCGGTCTTAGTTTAAATAGGCGCCCGCCTGTATAACGAGAGGAATAATTTTCATGTCTTAGTTTAAATAGGCGCCCACCTATATAACGAGAGGAATACTTTTCAGTCTTAGTTTAAATAGGCGCCCAGCTGTATAACGAGAGGAATAATTTTCGGTCTTAGTTTAAATAGGCGCCCGCCTGTATAACGAGAGGAATAATTTTCATGTCTTAGTTTAAATAGGCGCCCACCTATATAACGAGAGGAATACTTTTCAGTCTTAGTTTAAATAGGCGCCCACCTGTATAACGAGAGGAATAATTTTCGGTCTTAGTTTAAATAGGCGCCCACCTGTATAACTAGAGGAATAATTTTCAGTCTTAGTTTAAATAGGCGCCCACCTGTATAACGAGAGGAATAATTTTCAGTCATAGTTTAAATAGGCGCCCACCTGTATAACGAGAGGAATAATTTTCGGTCTTAGTTTAAATAGGCGCCCACCTGTATAACGAGAGGAATAATTTTCATGTCTTAGTTTAAATAGGCGCCCACCTGTATAACGAGAGGAATACTTTTCAGTTTTAGTTTAAATAGGCGCCCACCTGTATAACGAGAGGAATAATTTTCATGTCTTAGTTTAAATAGGCGCCCACCTGTATAACGAGAGGAATAATTTTTAGTCTTAGTTTAAATAGGCGCCCACCTATATAACGAGAGGAATAATTTTCGGTCTTAGTTTAAATAGGCGCCCACCTGTATAACGAGAGGAATAATTTTCATGTCTTAGTTTAAATAGGCGCCCACCCGTATTACGAGAGGAATACTTTTCAGTCTTAGTTTAAATAGGCGCCCAGCTGTATAACGAGAGGAATACTTTTCCGTCTTAGTTTAAATAGGCGCCCACCTGTATAACGAGAGGAATAATTTTCAGTCTTAGTTTAAATAGGCGCCCACCTATATAACGAGAGGAATACTTTTCAGTCTTAGTTTAAATAGGCGCCCAGCTGTATAACGAGAGGAATAATTTTCGGTCTTAGTTTAAATAGGCGCCCGCCTGTATAACGAGAGGAATAATTTTCATGTCTTAGTTTAAATAGGCGCCCACCTATATAACGAGAGGAATACTTTTCAGTCTTAGTTTAAATAGGCGCCCACCTGTATAACGAGAGGAATAATTTTCGGTCTTAGTTTAAATAGGCGCCCACCTGTATAACTAGAGGAATAATTTTCAGTCTTAGTTTAAATAGGCGCCCACCTGTATAACGAGAGGAATAATTTTCAGTCATAGTTTAAATAGGCGCCCACCTGTATAACGAGAGGAATAATTTTCGGTCTTAGTTTAAATAGGCGCCCACCTGTATAACGAGAGGAATAATTTTCATGTCTTAGTTTAAATAGGCGCCCACCTGTATAACGAGAGGAATACTTTTCAGTTTTAGTTTAAATAGGCGCCCACCTGTATAACGAGAGGAATAATTTTCGGTCTTAGTTTAAATAGGCGCCCACCTGTATAACGAGAGGAATAATTTTTAGTCTTAGTTTAAATAGGCGCCCACCTATATAACGAGAGGAATAATTTTCGGTCTTAGTTTAAATAGGCGCCCACCTGTATAACGAGAGGAATAATTTTCATGTCTTAGTTTAAATAGGTGCCCACCCGTATTACGAGAGGAATACTTTTCAGTCTTAGTTTAAATAGGCGCCCACCTGTATAACGAGAGGAATACTTTTCCGTCTTAGTTTAAATAGGCGCCCACCTGTATAACGAGAGGAATAATTTTTAGTCTTAGTTTAAATAGGCGCCCACCTGTATAACGAGAGGAATACTTTTCAGTCTTAGTTTAAATAGGCTCCCACCTGTTTAACGAGAGGAATACTTTTCAGTCTTAGTTTAAATAGGCGCCCACCTGTATAACGAGAGGAATACTTTTTAGTCTTAGTTTAAAACACCTGTATAACGAGAGGAATACCTTTCAGTCTTAGTTTAAATAGGCGCCCACCTGTATAATGAGAGGAATACTTTTCAGTCTTAGTTTAAATAGGCGCCCACCTGTATAACGAGAGGAATAATTTTCGTTCTTAGTTTAAATAGGCGCCCGCCTGTATAACGAGAGGAATAATTTTCATGTCTTAGTTTAAATAGGCGCCCACCTATATAACGAGAGGAATACTTTTCAGTCTTAGTTTAAATAGGCGCCCAGCTGTATAACGAGAGGAATAATTTTCGGTCTTAGTTTAAATAGGCGCCCGCTTGTATAACGAGAGGAATAATTTTCATGTCTTAGTTTAAATAGGCGACTACCTATATAACGAGAGGAATACTTTTCAGTCTTAGTTTAAATAGGCGCCCACCTGTATAACGAGAGGAATAATTTTCGGTCTTAGTTTAAATAGGCGCCCACCTGCATAACGAGAGGAATAATTTTCATGTCTTAGTTTAAATAGGCGCCCACCCGTATTACGAGAGGAATACTTTTCAGTCTTAGTTTAAATAGGCGCCCAGCTGTATAACGAGAGGAATACTTTTCCGTCTTAGTTTAAATAGGCGCCCACCTGTATAACGAGAGGAATAATTTTCAGTCTTAGTTTAAATAGGCGCCCACCTGTATAACGAGAGGAATACTTTTCAGTCTTAGTTTAAATAGGCTCCCACCTGTATAACGAGAGGAATACTTTTCAGTCTTAGTTTAAATAGGCGCCCACCTGTATAACGAGAGGAATACTTTTCAGTCTTAGTTTAAAACACCTGTATAACGAGAGGAATACCTTTCAGTCTTAGTTTAAATAGGCGCCCACCTGTATAATGAGAGGAATACTTTTCAGTCTTAGTTTAAATAGGCGCCCACCTGTATAACGAGAGGAATAATTTTCGGTCTTAGTTTAAATAGGCGCCCGCCTGTATAACGAGAGGAATAATTTTCATGTCTTAGTTTAAATAGGCGCCCACCTATATAACGAGAGGAATACTTTTCAGTCTTAGTTTAAATAGGCGCCCACCTGTATAACGAGAGGAATAATTTTCGGTCTTAGTTTAAATAGGCGCCCGCCTGTATAACGAGAGGAATAATTTTCATGTCTTAGTTTAAATAGGCGCCCACCTATATAACGAGAGGAATACTTTTCAGTCTTAGTTTAAATAGGCGCCCACCTGTATAACGAGAGGAATAATTTTCGGTCTTATTTTAAATAGGCGCCCACCTGTATAACTAGAGGAATAATTTTCAGTCTTAGTTTAAATAGGCGCCCACCTGTATAACGAGAGGAATAATTTTCAGTCATAGTTTAAATAGGCGCCCACCTGTATAACGAGAGGAATAATTTTCGGTCTTAGTTTAAATAGGCGCCCACCTGTATAACGAGAGGAATAATTTTCATGTCTTAGTTTAAATAGGCGCCCACCTGTATAACGAGAGGAATACTTTTCAGTTTTAGTTTAAATAGGCGCCCACCTGTATAACGAGAGGAATAATTTTCGGTCTTAGTTTAAATAGGCGCCCACCTGTATAACGAGAGGAATAATTTTTAGTCTTAGTTTAAATAGGCGCCCACCTATATAACGAGAGGAATAATTTTCGGTCTTAGTTTAAATAGGCGCCCACCTGTATAATGAGAGGAATACTTTTCAGTCTTAGTTTAAATAGGCGCCCACCTGTATAACGAGAGGAATAATTTTCGGTCTTAGTTTAAATAGGCGCCCGCCTGTATAACGAGAGGAATAATTTTCATGTCTTAGTTTAAATAGGCGCCCACCTATATAACGAGAGGAATACTTTTCAGTCTTAGTTTAAATAGGCGCCCAGCTGTATAACGAGAGGAATAATTTTCGGTCTTAGTTTAAATAGGCGCCCGCCTGTATAACGAGAGGAATAATTTTCATGTCTTAGTTTAAATAGGCGCCCACCTATATAACGAGAGGAATACTTTTCAGTCTTAGTTTAAATAGGCGCCCACCTGTATAACGAGAGGAATAATTTTCGGTCTTATTTTAAATAGGCGCCCACCTGTATAACTAGAGGAATAATTTTCAGTCTTAGTTTAAATAGGCGCCCACCTGTATAACGAGAGGAATAATTTTCAGTCATAGTTTAAATAGGCGCCCACCTGTATAACGAGAGGAATAATTTTCGGTCTTAGTTTAAATAGGCGCCCACCTGTATAACGAGAGGAATAATTTTCATGTCTTAGTTTAAATAGGCGCCCACCTGTATAACGAGAGGAATACTTTTCAGTTTTAGTTTAAATAGGCGCCCACCTGTATAACGAGAGGAATAATTTTCGGTCTTAGTTTAAATAGGCGCCCACCTGTATAACGAGAGGAATAATTTTTAGTCTTAGTTTAAATAGGCGCCCACCTATATAACGAGAGGAATAATTTTCGGTCTTAGTTTAAATAGGCGCCCACCTGTATAACGAGAGGAATAATTTTCATGTCTTAGTTTAAATAGGCGCCCACCCGTATTACGAGAGGAATACTTTTCAGTCTTAGTTTAAATAGGCGCCCAGCTGTATAACGAGAGGAATACTTTTCCGTCTTAGTTTAAATAGGCGCCCACCTGTATAACGAGAGGAATAATTTTCAGTCTTAGTTTAAATAGGCGCCCACCTGTATAACGAGAGGAATACTTTTCAGTCTTAGTTTAAATAGGCTCCCACCTGTATAACGAGAGGAATACTTTTCAGTCTTAGTTTAAATAGGCGCCCACCTGTATAACGAGAGGAATACTTTTCCGTCTTAGTTTAAATATGCGCCCACCTGTATAACGAGAGGAATAATTTTCAGTCTTAGTTTAAATAGGCGCCCACCTGTAACGAGAGGAATACTTTTCAGTCTTAGTTTAAATAGGCTCCCACCTGTATAACGAGAGGAATACTTTTCAGTCTTAGTTTAAATAGGCGCCCACCTGTATAACGAGAGGAATACTTTTCAGTCTTAGTTTAAAACACCTGTATAACGAGAGGAATACCTTTCAGTCTTAGTTTAAATAGGCGCCCACCTGTATAACGAGAGGAATACTTTTCCGTCTTAGTTTAAATAGGCGCCCACCTGTATAACGAGAGGAATAATTTTCGGTCTTAGTTTAAATAGGCGCCCACCTGTATAACGAGAGGAATACTTTTCAGTCTTAGTTTAAATAGGCGCCCACCTGTATAACGAGAGGAATACTTTTCAGTCTTAGTTTAAATAGGCGCCCACCTGTATAACGAGAGGAATACTTTTCAGTCTTAGTTTAAAACACCTGTATAACGAGAGGAATACCTTTCAGTCTTAGTTTAAATAGGCGCCCACCTGTATAATGAGAGGAATACTTTTCAGTCTTAGTTTAAATAGGCGCCCACCTGTATAACGAGAGGAATAATTTTCGGTCTTAGTTTAAATAGGCGCCCGCCTGTATAACGAGAGGAATAATTTTCATGTCTTAGTTTAAATAGGCGCCCACCTATATAACGAGAGGAATACTTTTCAGTCTTAGTTTAAATAGGCGCCCACCTGTATAACGAGAGGAATAATTTTCGGTCTTAGTTTAAATAGGCGCCCACCTGCATAACGAGAGGAATAATTTTCATGTCTTAGTTTAAATAGGCGCCCACCCGTATTACGAGAGGAATACTTTTCAGTCTTAGTTTAAATAGGCGCCCAGCTGTATAACGAGAGGAATACTTTTCCGTCTTAGTTTAAATAGGCGCCCACCTGTATAACGAGAGGAATAATTTTCAGTCTTAGTTTAAATAGGCGCCCACCTGTATAACGAGAGGAATACTTTTCAGTCTTAGTTTAAATAGGCTCCCACCTGTATAACGAGAGGAATACTTTTCAGTCTTAGTTTAAATAGGCGCCCACCTGTATAACGAGAGGAATAATTTTCATGTCTTAGTTTAAATAGGCGCCCACCTGTATAACGAGAGGAATACTTTTCAGTTTTAGTTTAAATAGGCGCCCACCTGTATAACGAGAGGAATAATTTTCGGTCTTAGTTTAAATAGGCGCCCACCTGTATAACGAGAGGAATAATTTTTAGTCTTAGTTTAAATAGGCGCCCACCTATATAACGAGAGGAATAATTTTCGGTCTTAGTTTAAATAGGCGCCCACCTGTATAACGAGAGGAATAATTTTCATGTCTTAGTTTAAATAGGCGCCCACCCGTATTACGAGAGGAATACTTTTCAGTCTTAGTTTAAATAGGCGCCCAGCTGTATAACGAGAGGAATACTTTTCCGTCTTAGTTTAAATAGGCGCCCACCTGTATAACGAGAGGAATAATTTTCAGTCTTAGTTTAAATAGGCGCCCACCTGTATAACGAGAGGAATACTTTTCAGTCTTAGTTTAAATAGGCTCCCACCTGTATAACGAGAGGAATACTTTTCAGTCTTAGTTTAAATAGGCGCCCAGCTGTATAACGAGAGGAATACTTTTCCGTCTTAGTTTAAATAGGCGCCCACCTGTATAACGAGAGGAATAATTTTCAGTCTTAGTTTAAATAGGCGCCCACCTGTAACGAGAGGAATACTTTTCAGTCTTAGTTTAAATAGGCTCCCACCTGTATAACGAGAGGAATACTTTTCAGTCTTAGTTTAAATAGGCGCCCACCTGTATAACGAGAGGAATACTTTTCAGTCTTAGTTTAAAACACCTGTATAACGAGAGGAATACCTTTCAGTCTTAGTTTAAATAGGCGCCCACCTGTATAACGAGAGGAATACTTTTCCGTCTTAGTTTAAATAGGCGCCCACCTGTATAACGAGAGGAATAATTTTCGGTCTTAGTTTAAATAGGCGCCCACCTGTATAACGAGAGGAATACTTTTCAGTCTTAGTTTAAATAGGCGCCCACCTGTATAACGAGAGGAATACTTTTCAGTCTTAGTTTAAATAGGCGCCCACCTGTATAACGAGAGGAATACTTTTCAGTCTTAGTTTAAAACACCTGTATAACGAGAGGAATACCTTTCAGTCTTAGTTTAAATAGGCGCCCACCTGTATAATGAGAGGAATACTTTTCAGTCTTAGTTTAAATAGGCGCCCACCTGTATAACGAGAGGAATAATTTTCGGTCTTAGTTTAAATAGGCGCCCGCCTGTATAACGAGAGGAATAATTTTCATGTCTTAGTTTAAATAGGCGCCCACCTATATAACGAGAGGAATACTTTTCAGTCTTAGTTTAAATAGGCGCCCACCTGTATAACGAGAGGAATACTTTTCAGTCTTAGTTTAAATAGGCGCCCACCTATATAATGAGAGGAATAATTTTCGGTCTTAGTTTAAATAGGCGCCCACCTGTATAACGAGAGGAATACTTTTCAGTCTTAGTTTAAAACACCTGTATAACGAGAGGAATACCTTTCAGTCTTAGTTTAAATAGGCGCCCACCTGTATAATGAGAGGAATACTTTTCAGTCTTAGTTTAAATAGGCGCCCACCTGTATAACGAGAGGAATAATTTTCGGTCTTAGTTTAAATAGGCGCCCGCCTGTATAACGAGAGGAATAATTTTCATGTCTTAGTTTAAATAGGCGCCCACCTATATAACGAGAGGAATACTTTTCAGTCTTAGTTTAAATAGGCGCCCAGCTGTATAACGAGAGGAATAATTTTCGGTCTTAGTTTAAATAGGCGCCCGCCTGTATAACGAGAGGAATAATTTTCATGTCTTAGTTTAAATAGGCGCCCACCTATATAACGAGAGGAATAATTTTCAGTCTTAGTTTAAATAGGCGCCCACCTGTATAACGAGAGGAATAATTTTCGGTCTTATTTTAAATAGGCGCCCACCTGTATAACTAGAGGAATAATTTTCAGTCTTAGTTTAAATAGGCGCCCACCTGTATAACGAGAGGAATAATTTTCAGTCATAGTTTAAATAGGCGCCCACCTGTATAACGAGAGGAATAATTTTCGGTCTTAGTTTAAATAGGCGCCCACCTGTATAACGAGAGGAATAATTTTCATGTCTTAGTTTAAATAGGCGCCCACCTGTATAACGAGAGGAATACTTTTCAGTTTTAGTTTAAATAGGCGCCCACCTGTATAACGAGAGGAATAATTTTCGGTCTTAGTTTAAATAGGCGCCCACCTGTATAACGAGAGGAATAATTTTTAGTCTTAGTTTAAATAGGCGCCCACCTATATAACGAGAGGAATAATTTTCGGTCTTAGTTTAAATAGGCGCCCACCTGTATAACGAGAGGAATAATTTTCATGTCTTAGTTTAAATAGGCGCCCACCCGTATTACGAGAGGAATACTTTTCAGTCTTAGTTTAAATAGGCGCCCAGCTGTATAACGAGAGGAATACTTTTCCGTCTTAGTTTAAATAGGCGCCCACCTGTATAACGAGAGGAATAATTTTCAGTCTTAGTTTAAATAGGCGCCCACCTGTATAACGAGAGGAATACTTTTCAGTCTTAGTTTAAATAGGCTCCCACCTGTATAACGAGAGGAATACTTTTCAGTCTTAGTTTAAATAGGCGCCCACCTGTATAACGAGAGGAATACTTTTCAGTCTTAGTTTAAAACACCTGTATAACGAGAGGAATACCTTTCAGTCTTAGTTTAAATAGGCGCCCACCTGTATAATGAGAGGAATACTTTTCAGTCTTAGTTTAAATAGGCGCCCACCTGTATAACGAGAGGAATAATTTTCGGTCTTAGTTTAAATAGGCGCCCGCCTGTATAACGAGAGGAATAATTTTCATGTCTTAGTTTAAATAGGCGCCCACCTATATAACGAGAGGAATACTTTTCAGTCTTAGTTTAAATAGGCGCCCACCTGTATAACGAGAGGAATAATTTTCGGTCTTAGTTTAAATAGGCGCCCGCCTGTATAACGAGAGGAATAATTTTCATGTCTTAGTTTAAATAGGCGCCCACCTATATAACGAGAGGAATACTTTTCAGTCTTAGTTTAAATAGGCGCCCACCTGTATAACGAGAGGAATAATTTTCGGTCTTAGTTTAAATAGGCGCCCACCTGTATAACTAGAGGAATAATTTTCAGTCTTAGTTTAAATAGGCGCCCACCTGTATAACGAGAGGAATAATTTTCAGTCATAGTTTAAATAGGCGCCCACCTGTATAACGAGAGGAATAATTTTCGGTCTTAGTTTAAATAGGCGCCCACCTGTATAACGAGAGGAATAATTTTCATGTCTTAGTTTAAATAGGCGCCCACCTGTATAACGAGAGGAATACTTTTCAGTTTTAGTTTAAATAGGCGCCCACCTGTATAACGAGAGGAATAATTTTCGGTCTTAGTTTAAATAGGCGCCCACCTGTATAACGAGAGGAATAATTTTTAGTCTTAGTTTAAATAGGCGCCCACCTATATAACGAGAGGAATAATTTTTAGTCTTAGTTTAAATAGGCGCCCACCTGTATAACGAGAGGAATACTTTTCAGTCTTAGTTTAAATAGGCGCCCACCTGTATAACGAGAGGAATACTTTTCAGTCTTAGTTTAAATAGGCGCCCACCTGTATAACGAGAGGAATACTTTTCAGTCTTAGTTTAAATAGGCGCCCACCTGTATAACGAGAGGAATACTTTTCAGTCTTAGTTTAAATAGGCGCCCACCTGTATAACGAGAGGAATACTTTTCAGTCTTAGTTTAAATAGGCGCCCACCTGTATAACGAGAGGAATACTTTTCAGTCTTAGTTTAAATAGGCGCCCACCTGTATAACGAGAGGAATACTTTTCAGTCTTAGTTTAAATAGGCGCCCACTTGTATAACGAGAGGAATACTTTTCAGTCTTAGTTTAAATAGGCGCCCACCTGTATAACGAGAGGAATAATTTTCATTCTTAGTTTAAATAGGTGCCCACCTGTATAACGAGAGGAATATTTTTCAGTCTTAGTTTAAATAGGCGCCCACCTGTATAACGAGAAGAATAATTTTCAGTCTTAGTTTAAATAGGCGCCCACCTGTATAACGAGAGGAATAATTTTCAGTCTTAGTTTAAATAGGCGTCCACCTGTATAACGAGAGGAATAATTTTCATGTCTTAGTTTAAATAGGCGCCCACCTGTATAACGAGAGGAATAATTTTCAGTCTTAGTTTAAATAGGCGCCCACCTGTATAACGAGAGGAATACTTTTCAGTCTTAGTTTAAATAGGCGCCCACTATAACGAGAGGAATAATTTTCAGTCTTAGTTTAAATAGGCGCCCACCTTTATAACGAGAGGAATACTTTTCAGTCTTAGTTTAAATAGGCGCCCACCTGTATAACGAGAGGAATAATTTTCATGTCTTAGTTTAAATAGGCGCCCACCCGTATTACGAGAGGAATACTTTTCAGTCTTAGTTTAAATAGGCGCCCAGCTGTATAACGAGAGGAATACTTTTCCGTCTTAGTTTAAATAGGCGCCCACCTGTATAACGAGAGGAATAATTTTCAGTCTTAGTTTAAATAGGCGCCCACCTGTATAACGAGAGGAATACTTTTCAGTCTTAGTTTAAATAGGCTCCCACCTGTATAACGAGAGGAATACTTTTCAGTCTTAGTTTAAATAGGCGCCCACCTGTATAACGAGAGGAATACTTTTCAGTCTTAGTTTAAAACACCTGTATAACGAGAGGAATACCTTTCAGTCTTAGTTTAAATAGGCGCCCACCTGTATAATGAGAGGAATACTTTTCAGTCTTAGTTTAAATAGGCGCCCACCTGTATAACGAGAGGAATAATTTTCGGTCTTAGTTTAAATAGGCGCCCGCCTGTATAACGAGAGGAATAATTTTCATGTCTTAGTTTAAATAGGCGCCCACCTATATAACGAGAGGAATACTTTTCAGTCTTAGTTTAAATAGGCGCCCACCTGTATAACGAGAGGAATAATTTTCGGTCTTAGTTTAAATAGGCGCCCGCCTGTATAACGAGAGGAATAATTTTCATGTCTTAGTTTAAATAGGCGCCCACCTATATAACGAGAGGAATACTTTTCAGTCTTAGTTTAAATAGGCGCCCACCTGTATAACGAGAGGAATAATTTTCGGTCTTAGTTTAAATAGGCGCCCACCTGTATAACTAGAGGAATAATTTTCAGTCTTAGTTTAAATAGGCGCCCACCTGTATAACGAGAGGAATAATTTTCAGTCATAGTTTAAATAGGCGCCCACCTGTATAACGAGAGGAATAATTTTCGGTCTTAGTTTAAATAGGCGCCCACCTGTATAACGAGAGGAATAATTTTCATGTCTTAGTTTAAATAGGCGCCCACCTGTATAACGAGAGGAATACTTTTCAGTTTTAGTTTAAATAGGCGCCCACCTGTATAACGAGAGGAATAATTTTTGGTCTTAGTTTAAATAGGCGCCCACCTGTATAACGAGAGGAATAATTTTTAGTCTTAGTTTAAATAGGCGCCCACCTGTATAACGAGAGGAATAATTTTCAGTCTTAGTTTAAATAGGCGCCCACCTGTATAACGAGAGGAATACTTTTCAGTCTTAGTTTAAATAGGCGCCCACCTGTATAACGAGAGGAATACTTTTCAGTCTTAGTTTAAATAGGCGCCCACCTGTATAACGAGAGGAATACTTTTCAGTCTTAGTTTAAATAGGCGCCCACCTGTATAACGAGAGGAATACTTTTCAGTCTTAGTTTAAATAGGCGCCCACCTGTATAACGAGAGGAATACTTTTCAGTCTTAGTTTAAATAGGCGCCCACCTGTATAACGAGAGGAATACTTTTCAGTCTTAGTTTAAATAGGCGCCCACCTGTATAACGAGAGGAATACTTTTCAGTCTTAGTTTAAATAGGCGCCCACTTGTATAACGAGAGGAATACTTTTCAGTCTTAGTTTAAATAGGCGCCCACCTGTATAACGAGAGGAATAATTTTCATTCTTAGTTTAAATAGGTGCCCACCTGTATAACGAGAGGAATATTTTTCAGTCTTAGTTTAAATAGGCGCCCACCTGTATAACGAGAAGAATAATTTTCAGTCTTAGTTTAAATAGGCGCCCACCTGTATAACGAGAGGAATAATTTTCAGTCTTAGTTTAAATAGGCGTCCACCTGTATAACGAGAGGAATAATTTTCATGTCTTAGTTTAAATAGGCGCCCACCTGTATAACGAGAGGAATACTTTTTAGTCTTAGTTTAAATAGGCGCCGAGAGGAATACTTTTTAGTCTTAGTTTAAATAGGCGCCCACCTGTATAACGAGAGGAATAATTTTCAGTCTTAGTTTAAATAGGCGCCCACCTTTATAACGAGAGGAATACTTTTCAGTCTTAGTTTAAATAGGCGCCCACCTGTATAAAGAGAGGAATATTTTTTCATGTTTTAGTTTAAATATTTCAGATTTTGAGAGCAGTAACCCCACCGGAAGGCCGAAGGTTACAGCGGGAATATCCAGCAGGAAACAACAAAAATCCCCAGCACCGGGCAGCAGAAGGTTGCAAACTTAGGCGCACGAGTCAAAAGGACGCGTAAGGACGCGTTTTGAAAGAAGCAGCTTATGAACATTAAATCATGCCCAGCATAGCAAATCTGATGAAGAGAGCCGTACCACCAGAGGAACCACTGAAAAGCTTAATGAAGAGAGCCGGGTCCCCAGCGGACCAAGCAAAATGATGAAAACCGGCATTCAGAAAGGAAGAGGACCAGTGTCATCCCCAAGTTCACAAAATAAAAGCATCGGAGGAAAACGCAAGCCGACAAGAAAGCAAGGCGATAAGAACAAGTTGAAGATAGATGAGATCTTATGATCCATAGTCTAGCCTAGCTTCTTTTTTTTTCTTTTTTTTTCTTTTGGCACAATGTAACAGGGAGATCGGTAAGCGATAACAGCATACAACAGCATGCAACAGCACACGACAACAGTGAATGTTACAGTCACACGGTAGTCCCAGCTACCGAAGCTTCCCGAACTACATTGACCTGATTCCTGTTCAGCCCAGGATATGTAGGAAACCTCGGAAGCAAAGGTTCGGTCAAATCTTTTTCAAAAAATGCTTCACATAGAGTACTCGGGCGAGCAAAAATCGCCCGCTTTGTCTTTGCGCGAAAACCCTTCGTGGCTTCGGGCAAAGAGGGGCAGCTGTAAGCACGTGATTTTTGCTCCACGGACAATCATTCCAAAATACAATCATTGACACCTCGCTGTACAATTTTTTGATTTTACGTGATATGTGCTGGTAGTCATTTGTGGTTCTTTCCATTTTTTCATTTTTATCAAGCAAAATACAAAATATGTATGTCATGTTAATTAATACATAATTCAGTCATTAAAAGAAAATTCACAAAATATGCGTCTTTTATTTTAGGCTGTGATTTAACCATTTAAATAATTTGTAATATGTGTGTGATAATTGTGTTAAGTGTTGATTAATGTGTGTTTTAAACTCATTTTAATTTAGTTGTATTTTAAAATTAGAAAACAAAGGAAAAGAGTGCAAGTTGTTTAGAAAATCGGATTGGGCCTATTTGTTTCAAAATTTTAAGGACCAGAAGCAGCCCAAAACCAGCACCCCGGTCCGATTCAGACCAGGCCCGCCCAAGCATGGACCCCAAACGACGTCGTATCAGCATCCCTGTTGGAACCGTTGATCTGATTCAAACGGACGGTCTTGATCAGGCTGCTCATTTACCCAAACGACGCCGTCTTAGGCAATTGATCTGAGCCGTCCAACCCATTTGATCCAATGGATCCAGGCCTTCCCCTAGACCCGTCAAAATTTGACCCGATCCAGTCCCCCACCCGGTCGCACCTACCACACACCTAAACGACATCGTTCTTCCTAAGTGAATAGATCCTGGCCATAGATCTCACTTGATCCAACGGCCAGGATCTAAACCCTTAATGCATATATAAACCTAACCCTTTTACCCCGCCCCCTACCCAAACACCCACCCCCGTTCCTTCGTCTCTCTCATAAGGGACCCCAAATCCCCGAAACCCTAGCAGCCACCCTGGTGCCCTTTCAGCATAAATCCGGCAGCCAGGATGCCGGTGGCTACCATAGTTACACCACTGGACCTACGAGCCCCCTGAACACAAATCCCTAATCACCTAACTTCGAATCACCTCCCAGGTGCTCGAATCTTCGATCAAAGATTCGAGCCAAAACCTTAAGTCACCGGATGAGTCCCAAATTCACCCTAGTCACTCCCCTAACATCCCTCATACCCTAATCAGCTTTGGTTCTGGTCGAATATAAGCAGAACTCTTCGAATCCCAAATCTGAATTCAAGAACCCTAAAAAACCAAACCTGTTTCGTTTGAGGTAAATGTCCTATGTAATCATCTTTTCTTTCCTCTTGTTTAGGTTTATGCATGTGTTTGTGGATTTGTTTTAGATTTGTTTTTTGATTATTTTCTATCCATCTTCAAAGACCCTTTTGTTTGGTCGATTTCTTTTCTCAAATATTAATTGAAGTGCTATAAGATGTTTAGTCGCCTCGATTGATATTGACGACCAGTTAAGTTTCATAAACTCTATGTTAAATGCCCCGAGTTTGGAAATAAATTGGTGCTTTGTTTAGTCTGTGATGCTTGTCGATTAATTGTTACGTATATTAGTTCGTATAATCGACCTGAGTAACGTCGTCAAATAATTAAGTGTTGTAAAGTTCCATTGTTGTCCGAAAAAGGCCTGAGACACTTAGTTTGTTTCTGTTTTAAGTTTAGTCGATTAGCGGCTAATTAGTATACGTTATAACTCGCAAAGTCGACTCGACACATGTTTGATGTTAGTTTCACAGTATTAAATAACAAATGACCTAACTGAGTGATTTAGGTTAGTTTCACAGCCAGTTATTGGCTGATTTTGTTGAAGGCTTGTGTTGGACTGATTATAGGTTGGTTTGTTAGCTGTGGGAGGGGGGATTCGAACTAGTAACTGGCAGATACAATAGAAGGAAAGGGTGAGGCAAGACAGCAATGATCAAGGGTCTGTGGGATAGTTTTGGTTGGGGCAAAGACTGATTAAATATTCAGGATTAATGGGCTATCAGTTGTTTAATCAGAAATACTATTAATCTAGTATCAGTGGGGACAAAACATAAGAGTATGGGAGTTTAATACTTAACTAAACTCATGACCCTTGAATAGGGCAATAGGTCAGGCGTGGGGAACAAAAATGACCTGCATCAAGAAAATGCTTAGGCATGGGAAATGAAGGGGATGGGCAGTCACTAAGGCTGTGAAGTTCTAGGAAGCCCTTAGGGGTTCCCATTCAGATATAAATAGAGTTGTTTTTAGTTAAGAAAGGGCTGGACTTTTAGTCTTCAGAGAGAAAAAAAAATTCAGAATACTGTGAATGAGTATCATCTGAAAACTGTGTAAGAGTTCAAGTTGGTCAAGGTGTCTTTGCTAATTGCTGTTGGTTGTTTGCTGAGCTTTTGTGGTTATTGAATTTCTGCTGCTACTGCATTGAACATTCTGGTTTTCTCGGCTGTATTTTACTACTCTGTTTCCTGGGTTTGGTTTGCTTGGTGCTCGACCACTTGTGAGCTTCATCACTGTGGCTGGTTGTTGTTTGCTGTGTTGCTTGCTGTTTGGTTGCCTGTTGCTGATACTTTTCTTCATCTCCTTCTTATTGTTCAAACATCCAAGTACCCATTCTAAATTCATTGATGTAAATGGTGAAGTTTGGAGTTGAATAAGAGCATGAGAAGTATTGCAGTTCAAACACTAGCATAGTTACCACTTTTCTGCTGTTTGTAGTTTAGAATACTTATATGTTCAACATGTAAAGTTTGGTTTTCAAACTATGTAACGAAACAATTTTTAGCCTTATTGAGTTTGGTCTGTAACCTGTTGTTGTATGTAAATCAGAAAAGAAGTTAGCTGGAGAATAGTGATACTCGGCCAACAAGGGTTTCACATAAGGTCTGTTTAAAATAAATGCAGTGGTCACATTTATGTCATCTTAATTCACCAGTAGGTAATGTGTATTTCGAAGGCATATTAGGCCATTTGGATTATAGCAAAAAGAAAAAATAGTATAGCTAAACACATGGTAATACCGTTAAGTCAGACAGGGTTAGTTTCAGTTGTTCCGTTCTTTTAGTGTCAAGCATGTAAGAAGTAATTAACTGAACTTCGTACGTATGCCCGTCAATGAATAAGGTCGAATACGTCCGAATGTTTCGCCTAAGAATAATCTGTTTCGATATTATTGTGCGTCAATCTCATGTCTCAGTCTCCTTGAGTAATAGAATATAGAACGAAAGCAATCCCTTTTGTACACACTCTGCTGCAAGTTTTCATTTGTGTTAGTCATAAACTAATAACTAACAAATTACTTTTTTTCAGCATGTAATTAATTAAGAGTTTTCTTTATTTAGAGACGAACTTAATAGAAAATGTAGTTGCTGTAGGTTTATCCTTAAAATAAAACGAGATGAGCCTTGCCAAATAAAAATGCAAATCGCGGGGCCCTCAATAATTAGTCATAATAAATACTTAGATTTTGGGATGGATCGTTTAGTGAATTTCACCGCCTTCCCCAAAGATAATAACGCATTAGCCTCTTTAGACGCGACTTAATTAAATTACTTTCTTAAACTCGGGTGCACATTTATGTGACCCAAATCCAAATCTCAACGGAGTCGAAATGCGTCTCTAATCACGGGTACATTGATTGTGGCGTGGTCTGAGATGCATTTCCATGACGTTGCAAATTCTTTTTTATAAGGAATGAGACGAGTCTCGACAAACAAAAATGTACAAAGTGCGGGGCCCTCTAAATGTATCTATATTAAAACACTTAGAATTCGGGACAGGCCGTTTAGCGAATTTTACGGTCTTCCCCAAAATGACAATACGCTAGTTGCGTTAGGCACGCCTTTAATAATTTATCTTCCTATACTCGGGTGCACATTTATGTGACCCAAATCCCAATCTCAACAGAGTTGAAATGTAGCTCTAACCACGGGTATATTGATTGTGACGTGGTTCGAGATGTGTTTCCACGATGTTGCAATTCTTGATAAAAATAACAGTAAATGATAAAAGCGGTTAAAAGATAAAATTTGCACATAAGTTCATATTTGCATAAAAATCAGATAATCAAGCCAAATATAACAGTTGAGCGACCGTGCTAGAACCACGGAACTCGGGAATGCCTAACACCTTCTCCCGGGTTAACAGAATTCCTTATTCGGATTTCTGGTACGCAGATTGTAATATGGAGTCATTCTTTTCCTCGATTCGGGAATAAAATTTGTGACTTGGGACACCCTAAATCTCCCAAGTGGCGACTCTGAAATAAACAAATAAATTCCATTTCGATTGTCCTTTAATTGGAAAAAACTCCCTTGTACCCTCTCGGGTATGTAAAAAGGAGGTGTATGACTCTTTATTATCGATTTTGGGGTTGTATGATAATTGTTCGGTTCAGCTATGTTATTTCATTTATCAGTTTATGTTTAGCAGTTAAGTTCATTATTTCTATTAAATCTCATCGTGTGTTAGGCTTACATAATCTTTGAGACTAGGTGTCATCACGATTCTAAAAGTGAAATTTGCTCGCGGTTGAAATTTCGGGTCATGACATTGTTTTTGTTTATACATATATACATATATATACATATACATACATACATACATATACATACATACATATATACATACATACATACATATATATATATACATACATACACACACACATATATATATATATATATATATATATATATTTGAGAATAGGTGCCATCACGATCGTAAAGGTGGAATTTGCCCGCGGTTGAAATTTCGGGTCATGACATTGTTTCTGTTTATATATATATATATATATATATATACGGTCAAACCTCTCTATAACAATCTTGTTTGTTCCGAATATTTTTGGATTATAGCGAAGTGCTGTTATAGAGAACATATATTAACATATCATAAAAATGATTTCGGAAAAACTTTGCTTTTATAGTGATGTGTTGTTATATGGGGATGATGTTATCAGAGGTGGCTTAACCCCCAGGCCGCTAAAACGGCCGCTTTAGGCCTCATAAAAATAGAGGCCTCAAAAGCTACTCTTCTTATATGTAATTTAACTATTTATGTACTTATTATGTGATCTTTCTTTTTGTAGTTGGTTGAGAAAATTCTAATGAAAGTGAAAGGTAATTAAATTTACACTTACTTTTTAGTTCTTGTCACTCTAACTTTGTAAAATATTTTCTTTTGAGGTCTCTGTACGTACTCTTCAAGCTAACTAGATCGTAAAAAGGTAGAGTTGATTTTTTTATCATCTTTGTAAATATAAATTCCCATATAATTGTTACTTTGGAATGCAATGATATATAGTGAGCTATGTTGACGGTCATGTTGCAAAAAAATTCAAAATTAAACTTTAATAATATCTTATCAAAAGTTAGGAATGTTTCGACAAAGATTAAATGGGTTGGTTACATCGTCAAGATTATATTGCATCTCAAAAAGTAAATAGAACAAACTTTAAACAAAAAATTTTAAAAATATTAAGCAACTTTAAAGCCTCTTTTTTCGGCTCGTATTTAGGCCTCAAACACCATTGAGCCGCCTCTAGCGGTTATAGAGAAGTCTGTCTATATATAGAGTGAATAAAACCTCTTTTTATCCTTACTCTAAGAATACGATAGGGAATAAATCAACAACTAATAGTACAGTATAATCCTCTTAAAAGTTCTTTTTCTAACAGAATAATTACATAAAAATTCCAAAACATAAGGCATTTTCCATATTTTGACATTTTTATTCTTGGAAATATGCAGTGACTTATTTGGCGAGCTCTGTTTTGTTCGTTAACCAATATCTTTTTTCTCATGATAATATTAATTGCATGTGAGACGTAAGATGGAAAGAAAGTGGAAAAATAGGAAACTAAATAAAATAATGTCCCCACAAACAATAAGCTAAAACAAGCATGAGATCAAAGACTAAACGGCCAGTGATTGTGAGTAATTTTATTGTTAAATATATAAAGCAACAACCATACCACGTGCTGGTGGCGTAGAATTTTGCATTTCCACTTGAGAAGAAAAACAAAAAAGAATAGTAATTACAAAGGATGGGACAAACGTGGGTTATAGTTTAACTTTTTCTTGTAGGGCTGTCCAAGAAACATGGACCCAACAAGTCGAAAGTCGTAAACATAGAGTAAGAACAGCTGCAAATATCCCGATATTATGGAAGTCGTAAACATAGAGTAAGAACAGCTGCACATATTATAATAGATTCGTCATTTAAGCAATAATTAATAGAGTTTTCCGATCCACTGCTGCACATATTATAACAAATTTGTCATTTCAACAATAATTAATAGAGTTTTCCGATCCACTTGTTTAAACCAGTTTTCAATTTATAATGAATCAACAGATGACTAATTGACTATATAAACAACAACACACCCGGTGTAATCTCACATAAGGGGCCTGAGAAGGATAGTGTATATGCAGAATCCGAACCACGGAGCCGTGATGGTGCCTAACATCCACTTGCTAGACAAATCAATGTTATCTAAAGTATTACCCAATTTTAACAATTTAAGAGCAGGATAATGATAATTGAAGATTAATAAACTCTGAAATATATGAAATAGATACATAAGTAACGCAGTCTATGCTACTCCGGGAAATCTAGAGTCACAAGTACATCAACGACTAAAATACTACAAATATGATCTGAAATGAAGTATAACTGACCGAAAGTAGATAAAGAGTAAAGACAAGGTAGAAGGGGACTTCAAGGACTATGAACGTCATGCAGCTCTATATCGAGTCACCTGAGAAAGTCGAATAGGAGCAATCTCTAGTACACGGCGTCGGGACAAGCACAGGGATCTGCACAAAAAGTGTAGAAGTGTAGTATGAGTACAACCAATCCCATGTACTCTATAAATGTCGAGCCTAACCTCGGCATAAAGGTGACGAGGTTATGGCATGACACTCACCATAAACCTGTACGAGTAATAATGATACAAAATACAGAAATATAGATAAAGCAGTAAACTCATAAGTACGGTACCCGAATGTCAAATGACAGAGGGCCCAAGACTAACATTATCTCATAACCTCATATGACTGTACAGAAATAGAGTACTACAACTACCAACAATTATAACACATCATACTTCATTTCGGCACGCAACCCGATCTCATATAAATACAATACTTGTTGCGGCGTGCAGTCTGATCCCAATATCAATTCATTTCAATACTGGAGCGTATAACCCATTCACAATTCAGCTCATTAACATAAATAACTCAACAAAATCAATAACGTAATCTCAATCCAAAAGGGGAATAAAGCGTAGAGAACATTAAGGAACTACCAGTACCAACAGAGAATAACCAATACCTCGTAATCGCAACCTCGACAATTCATTAATTCAAAAACAGCTAAATGGCTCATGTAATAGGAGAGAACGTGATAAAGCGCAACAAGTAACATAAAGGCAATAAAGGCAAATAAGGACATGAGACGATGAAGATATACAACTAATACATGTAGGATCATATAGCAGTTAAGCAGATATTGAGCGAGCAATAAATAAATCAAAACATGTAACAACTAAATGAGAGAAAATATGTAAGGCATAAATAACAAGTAAGATCATGTAGCAATCAAAGCATGTAACAAGTGGCAAAATGGAATAAGTGATGACATAAAGGTAAGTAGCCCAACCCTCATGCTATAACACGTGATAGCTACAAATGCACTCGTCACCTCGCATATACATCTTTACCACATATAATTCACATAAACAATAGTCCAACATATCCTAATTCCCTCAAGTCAAAGTTAAACGTGACACTTACCTCTTTCCATAACCAAATCAATACTCAACCACGACTTTTTGTTTAGAACAAGCCTCCAAACCAACCGAATCTAGAAAAATATCATTGAAACAATTCAACATAAGCTTTAGAAACTACTAACAAACGAAAAAGGCTCAATCTATAGCTAAACTAAAAAGGTCAATCCCAGTATTGCTTAATCAAAATTCGAGATTTGGACCAAAACTCGATTACCTATTCACCCCAAGCATGGATATGTGATTTGTTTCGAAATCTAACTTTAAAGTTGCCTCTAGAGTGTTTAGGGTTGCTGTAAGCACGTGATTTTTGCCCTATATGAGAATTACTCCCAAAAAATTCAAAATAAAATGATTTTCCTTGGTGTGCAATTTTGAGAATTTTTGTGACATTTTTGGATAATTATTTGTATTTGTCTATGCATGTTTATTTGTTAAATTAATAAAAAAATACAAAAATATGTCGCATTTTGCATGTAGGATTTAATTCTACAATTGTTAGTAATTAAGTTTGTTTTACAAAAATTAAAAATTACAAAAATAGGCATCTTTTGCATTTTTAGCATTTAATGTCCAAATATACAATTTTATGCTTAATTATTACTTAATTGTGCGTTAATTGTTATTGGGAGTTAATTTGCGCTTTTATAACTTAATTTAGTTCTTAATAATAATTTAAGGATTTTTAGAATTTAGTTTTAGAAAAATAAAAGAAGAAAAGAGAGCAAAAATACAAAAAATCGGAATTGGGCCTCTTCTTCAATTTCAAACCACAGGCCCAAAAAATTGTCCAACCTTCCCCATGACCCGGTCCATTTCAAACCGGGTCGACCCGGTCCATAACCCCAAAGACCCAACACCCCCTATCTTGCATTTCAAAAAACAAAACAAAACACAAAAACCCTAAAAAAAGCCTAAAAGGGATCCGCCCCCCCCCTCTTTCTCTCCATCTTCTCCAAGCTTCCTCACACCCCATCCATGGCTGCCCTTGCATCATCTTCTTCGACACAAACACACACACACACACAACTCCAAACCAAAAGCCAAGCAGGTTGCTTTCTTCTTCGTCGTCGAGTTCGAGCTCGAGCTCCCATGGCTGCCTTCCTCGACGAACAGCACCCTAGCACCTTGCCTTTTTCTTCATCGTCTTCTCCACCACGTCCAGTCATGGACGACCTCAAACAGCCCCAAGCAGCCATGGAATCTCCAGCTGCTTCTGCCTTCTGCCAGCAGCCCGCGTGTCGTCGCGTCCAAACGACCCTTGTCGCTGCTGCTTCCTCGTCGCAGCTGCTGCCTCTACGTCGACCTTCTCCAAACGACCAGCTGCTTCTGCCTTCTGCTTTCATCTTCTCCATCCAAGCAACAAAATGACATGCTGCGTCATCCATGGCTGACCCTTCTGTTTCTGCTTTGCTACGTCCAAACAGACCTCATACAGAAATGGGTTCGTCGCTTCAGTCCGGTCCGAAAACGAGACTCAAACCATCTCGTTTGTTCGAGCTTTGGTTGCGGTCGTCAAAACAGTCCATACGAGTTCGTCGTTGGTCAGTCATTGTTCGTCGTTTCGATCCGGTTAGTGGGTTTTGAGTTTTATTTTTGTCCGTATTTTGTTTTGATATTCTCAAAATCTAAAATCGGCAAATGTTTGTTTTGTTTCGTAATTTTTTAGTTTGTTCATGTGAAATTATTAGTTTAATGTTTGTTAGATTCAAATTAAAGTGTAATTAATTATTTTCAGTTTGTTTCATGTGTTTTATGTATTTTTTAGAAATTGTTAATGTTGTTAGATTCAAGTTTAAATTCACAATTGTTTCTTCTTCGGTTTTGTTTTGTTATTTGTCTAAAAGAATTTAGTTGTAATAGGGAAATAAGTTGGTTTAATCAATTGAATCTGTCATGTTGTTTAAAATAGATTTAATTCATGTTCATCTTTGTTTGAAGTTCATTTTTAATCCAATGATTTAATGTGAGTTTATGTTTTGTTTTTTGATTTATTGATTTAGTTTGAATCATGTATTGTGTTGTTAATATTGTTGTTTTCTTTGCTCATTCATTTTTGATTTAAGTTAACCAGGATTGGTTCCCAATATGGTTAATTTATTCACATTAATTTGATGTTGTTCAATTTGTGTTCATGTGATTTGTTGTTGAATTTGTCTAGAAATCGTGTTCTTATGATTTTGTTGTTCAATTTGTTGAGAAATTAGTCATATTGGCTATATTTTGGTTGAGATTGATTGGGTGAATTGGTTATAGCTGATGGGGTAGTTTGGTAAATTGCAGTACGTTCAGAGGTAAAATAGTAATTGTAATAAGGTCGGAGGGGTAGTTTGGGAATTGTACATTTTTGAATAATTCTTTATGTTAAGCATGGGGGACAAAATGTAATGGGGTGTGGGTGATATAATTGTTTATGTTAGGCATGGGAGACAAGAGGTAATAGGTTGGGGTTTGATATATTTATTTAATGTAGTGGGGGACAAAACATTAGGTAGTTGGTTTAAAAGGGGGATGAGTGGGAAGATAGTGAGTTTGGTAGGAGAAAGTGGTATTTTATTAATTGATTAAAGGGTTTGGGATGGTATATAAATAAGAGAACTTGATCAGATTTTTAGGACAGATAATAAGGGAAAGAATACGAAAGAGAATAGAATACAGAATAAAAAAGGAGAGACTTTTACATTTGAGAGCTGGGGACTGAAAAACGGGGAGTTTAAAAAAGAAAGAGAGTTTTAGGACTTGAACTTAGAAAGAGACTTTTACACTTGAAAAGACTAAGACTTAGAGGAGAGAGACTCGAACTTGAAAGAATCTTGAGAAATCTGAATTTAAGAGTAAAAGAGAGAGACAATTTGAACTTTCACTCGAATAATTTCCGTTTGCCTTTCCTCAAGTGTTATTCGAAGTCAGTAAACTACTACATCTTGTATCCGTCTCTCTTCTGCTTTGACTGCGATTGCACTTTGGTATTGCTGAGTTTTCAATCTGTTACTAGGTTATTCTACTGGTTGTTATTGGTTTTGCGGTGTTGCTGAATCTGCTGTTGCTGTGTTATTACTGCTGCTGACTCCTCCTTCTTTTCTTCTTGTACTGTCATTTCCAGGTACACATTTGTACACTCTCGGCTTGAAGCGAAATGAAATATTAATTAGGCTTTGTTCCTTTTGAATCCCTCCTGTTTAGATTTGTGTTTGAATATAATTTTCCTTTCTTTGTATAAAAATGTTGTCGATTAATTAATGAGTAATGAGGTTGCATATGTATAACTTCTTCATCTAATAATGTTAGTTAAAATTAATCAAATACTAGTTAATTTGTTTTGATATTATGGTATGTCAATCTCATGTTCTAGTATTATTGAATAATAGAATATAGAATGAAAGCAGTTTTTCTTTGTACAAACTCGATCGCAATTTTCCATTCGCATTAGCTGTAAACTAATAACTAATAAGTTACGTTTTTCAGCATGTAATTAATTGAGAAATTTTCTTTTATTTTTAGAGACAAACTTAATAGAAGAAATGTAGTCACTGTAGGTTTATCCTTAAAAATAAAATGAGACGAGCCTCGCCAAATAAATCACACATCGCTGGGGCCCTCAATAAATACATAACCATTGACTAGACTTTGGATTTGGCCGTTTAATGAACCTTCACGGCCTCTTCCTAAAATAGCAATACGTTAGTCTCTTTAGGACGCACCTTAATAGATCTTACCTTCTTAAACTCGGGTGCACATTTATATGACCCAAATCCATATCTCAACAAAGTCGAAATGTGTCTCTAATCACGGGTACATTGGTTGTGACATGGTTCGAGATGTATGTCCACGACGTTGCAAATTCCTTTAAAAATAAGAATGAGATGAGCCTCGCCGAATAAAAATACAAAATTGCGGGGCCCTCAGTAAATATTGGCTTAAAAATTGCTTAGACTTCGGGATGGACCGTTTAGCAAAATTCCACGGCCCTACCCAAAGAAAAATGATATGTTAGTCGCTTTAGGCGCGTATTTAATAATGTTGGCTTCTTAAACTCGGGTGCACATTTATGTGACCCAAATCCAAATCTCAACAGAATTGAAATATGCCAACAACCACGGGTGCATTGATGTGACGTGGTTCGAGATGTGTTTCCACGATATTGCAATTCTTGATAAAAATAATAATAATGACAAAAGCGGTTAAAAGTTAAAATTCGCACATAGGTTCAATATGTATTAAATCAGATAATCAAGCCAAATATGACAGTTGAGCGACCGTGCTAGAACCACGGAACTCGAGAATGCCTAACATCTTCTCCCGGGTTAACAGAATTCCTTATCCGGATTTCTGGTGCGCAGACTGTAATATGGAGCCATTCTTTTCCTCGATTCAGGATTAAAATTGGTGACTTGGGATACCCTAAATCTCCCTAGTGGCGACTCTGAAATAAATAAATAAATCCCGTTTCGATTGTCCTTTAATTGGAAAAAACTCCTTGTACCCTCGCAGGGGCGGAAAAAGGAGGTGTGACAGCTCTGGCGACTCTGCTGGGGAATAAAACTCAGAACCACTGGTTTAGGGTTAGAAATTCGAGCTTATATAAATTGTTATATTTGGTTTTATCTGGTTTTGTCACATGTTTTGGCTCAATGTGCTAATTGATTGCCTTTACCGCTTTGATATTATGTTAATTGTATATAAACTGTGCCGAAACCCTTCTCTTCTTACCTCCAGGGAGAAACTCGCTGGTCGAGACTCCCTATTCTGTTAGTGTCAGTACCTGAAATAAGAAAGAGGCCGGACAAGTTACAAAGCCGGACGATCCCGCGGGTCCCCGGTACGTAGCCCCCTCCTCGACTCGAGTTATCCGCTCGGGTACACAGTCTAGAACAAATACCCAGGTTATGAACCTAGAATAACTAAGCTTCATGTCGGATCCCTAGTAGGAACGTTTGTTTGCATCACGTGCATCTGACTTTGGAGGCTCAACACAGGGGTTGGGTCTGTCTAGGATAGGTGCACCAAAAATGAAAATGACCATCCTGATGCATCTTACTTGCTACTACTTGCGCATTTATTCGATTCGGACTTGTGTGTTACTGATTTTTGAATATCAGGAATATTGTGAAATTGAAAAAAAAAGAAAAGAAAAAGAAATAGCGGTTAGGGAATTGATTGTTTATTTTTGAAAAAACCCAATACCCAAATACTGTCAAAACTCTGCCGAAATTTTGAGAAAATGAAAAAATGTCTTATTAGTTTGTTTTATTAAAAGCAAAGGAAAAATAGAAGAAAAAAAAGTCGTTGTTCTGTCTTGTTTTTCAAAAAAAAATAGAAAAAAAATAGTTTGTCTTGCCATGAAAATGAAAATGGAAAAGAGTCTTGTTTTTAAAATGGTTTTTTATATGAAAATGCCAAAAATAAAAAAATAAAAAGAGTCGGGCGTTGAAAGTGGTTTTATTATTTGTTGCAAATATATATATATATATATATATATATATATATATATATATATATATATATATATTTTTCTTTATTTCCAATATATATATATATATATATCTCTTTATTTGTTGCAAAAAAATATTTGTCTTGCCAAAAGGTCTAGAAAAGTTTTTTAGACCCCCAATTTTCAAAAAATCCAAAAATATTTTAGACTTCTTTAAGAAAGTCTTTTTAATTATTATTTAAAAAAATAAAATAATAAAAAATATAATAAAATAAAAAATCCGAAAATATTTTCCTTCTTCTTTCAAAATTGAAAAGAAAATTCAAAATTCAAAAAATACTTTTAGAAGCATTTCTTTCATTGAAAGTAAAATTCCAAAAATATTTTCCTAGAAATCCTTCTTTGCAAAAATGCTCCCTTTCTTCTTTATAAGTCTTTCCTTCAAAAAAAAAAAAAAGTTAGTTCATTTACTTATTCATGATCTTCCCAAACTATGCGGGTTTGATTCTCACCGGATGTGAGATACGTAGGCAACCCTCATCGGGTCCAACCCCACATTTTGCTAAAATAGCCAAAAACAAATAAATAAAAAAACATGTCAAAATTTTAATTCTGTCATAAAGAAGTCGGGTGACGCTGTTTTGTCAAAACATAGCCGAATGTTCCTGAAAGGGACGCCGGAAGGCTGACTTTGCATAAACAGCCACCTTTGGGTCATTTTTTAAGATTTGGTCCAGTTGACCCACACAGCCTTAAAAATCTTCGTCCCCGAGACGTTGAAAGACCGTGTTTGCAATATTGAGTTTTCTAATTTGAAAAACAATAAAAAGAGTCATAAATAATTCGGGTGATGCTGTTTTGTCAAAAATAGCCGAATGTTCCCGAAAGGGACGCCGAAAGGCTGACTTTGCATAAACATCCACCTTTTGGGTCATGTTTAGGATTTTTGGTCCAGTTGACCCACACAGCCTTAAAAATCTTCATCCCCGAGGTGCTGAAGGGTCGTGTTTGCAACACCAGGTTTTTATTGTAATTTGAAAAAAAAAACAAAGAGTCAGAGGTCGGGTGAATACCGTTTGAATTTTTAGTCAAAAATAAGTCGAGCTAGCTTCGGCCGCGTCTTAAACCGTTCTTGCCGAAATAGCCTTAGAGTATCTTTCAGTTGTCGAAAGGTTATTTTCGTAAATGAACGGACAAGTTTGTAAAGTGTCATAAAATAATCCTCCCGGCCTCAAAATTCATGTGTAATTTGGAAGGGGCCACATTTGCAAAAATAACCGTTTGGTTGCATTTGTCAAACGGAGAAAGGGAGCTGGCTTTTTGTTTTGAGGTTATGAATCTTTTGACTAAGAATATGTGGGTTGTTTGATTTTTGAGTCTGTTGGTCACCTTTCAACCTTTGAAACCCAGTTTGTTTTATTATGAAAATTGGAAAAAAAATGTTTAGTATTGTTTATCTTTTATTGGTCCGAACTACGCAAGGTCTGATTCATGCGGGGTCATGATACATAGGCAATCTCCATAAGATTCGACCACAACGAAAAAATGAACGAAAAAATGATGGAAAAAAAATCGAAAAAAGGAAAAAAAAAAGAGAAACAAAAAAAAAGAAAAAAAGGAAAAACAAATATGTTAATAATGAGGACCGACTGAGTCCATTCTAACCTGTTTTGTTTTGAATCGCAAAGAAAGTTAAGGTGGTTGGTTTGTGGTAAGCCGGAAATACAAGACCCAGAAGCACACTTTGCGGGGATCAGGCCTGATAACAGAAGCACTCGAATCCCATTGGGACTTGTTGACTAAGGTTGATGATATTGAAGTTGGCAATGGTCTGGGCAATACTTATGCGAAGCTCAGTGGCTGAGATTCCAGTTTTGATAAAATGGGAGGACGCTCCGTTCCTTGGTTAGCAAGAGAGAAGCTTTTGGTGGCTATTTTGTTGTCATTTCTATTGTCCGGATTATTCTTAAGATTGTAATACGGATGTTGTCTTGTGTCAAACATTCCTATCTGTCCATTTTTGTCATAGCGGTTTGTTTATGTTTTGTCCAGTGTGTTTTAGAATTTTATTCTGGTCTGCGTTGTTTGTTTTTGTTATTCAAACCATTTCATCGGTCTTTTATTATTTCCATTCATCTTTTTGTTTAGTCCTTTTATCATTTTTTTGTTCAGCGCCGATTCTAGTGACATGACATGTGCACACAGTTTGAGCCTAATCTTAAAAGTTAATCATAAAACCCCGGAAAGGTGATCAGACCATTTAAAAGAAAATAAGGACGGTTGAGATTATTCGGAGCTCGAGTCATATGGAACTAGGACAAGTAAAACACAAAGAAAACCGTTTAAAAGCAAGATTCGCCAAATTGGCATAAGGGTCGGTCATGATAATGCGAGTGAGAGTGTTGCCCAACGGTGCTTTAGAGATGACAAATAAAAAGGCAAATGTATGAATATAATTGTCAAGTCCAGCACCATCAGAAGAGGCTACAAATCTTTGTTTAAACTGTGTTGTTTGCACTTGGCATGTTTTGAAGACTGGAATGACGAAGGCATTTTTTCTACTACCTAAACACTCTATCCTTCGTTACCCCTTTTGAGCCTTATTTATTTTTCTTTCATACCCCTCGTTCGGAATCATTAGCAACGACTAGAACACACAAGCATGGCAGGTAAAGAGAAAAAAAAAACAAAACGAAAAAAAAGAGAAAAAAGAAAAGAAAAATGATAACAAAAAACAAAAGAAAGTCAGAAGAAAACAGAGGAATTGGGAACTACGTTTGACCTGATTCCTCAAAGAGGATATGTAGGCGCTTCACGGCTCGGTCATAGGGTGCATGGTGTGCATAGTGTGCATGGTGTGCATGGTGTAATAAAAAGTAAAAAAAAAATAATCCCCAAGCAAGAAACTGGGGCAAGAGTTGCGCTTGTTGTAAGCAAATATGGTTCCGAAGGTTGTAATTTTGAACCCCAAATTTATTTTTGAGCCTTTAATACCCTTTCTTTCTAGCCCTATCCAAAAACCCACATTACGGTCCAAAGGAAGACCTTCTGATCAGTCTTCAAAAGAGGCCAAGTCAGACAAATGAGAGTCTTACCGGTGAACATAACACTCTGTTTCACAACAGAAAGGACTCTAATCCCTAGAAGAAAGAGTCATACTGGCAACACTCCAAATCCCCAGCTGTAAAGTGATACAACTAAGAGAGTCTTATCGGTGAAAATCTTCACAGACACCATAAAACAATGAAAGCTGAGAAAAAAAAGTGAGAGAGGCTTGATAGTGAAAACCTTTTGGGCACTACAAGTCGAATAAGATTGACAATCAGATGGGGAATCGCCAAATGAAGATCTTGAAAGATGATTGACGGTAGAGGATAGGCCACATGCGCATGTCATGACCATTAGAGTCGGTATCTGCGCTTGATAGGTTTTTATTTATAGTTTCTCTTGTTAAAGAGTCATCTTTTTCCTTTGTCTTTTATTCGGTTCCCTTTTTGTTTATCTTTATCCTTTCATAGAAACATTCCCCAGTAGAGTCTGTTTGGTTAGAACCAGTGGGAAATGACTTAAAAATAGGCCATCAACTTTCCAATCATGCAAGATGAGATCTGACCAGTACATCCAAGTGGTATAGTCAGCAAGGAACAAGCTCGAGGCCAGTGTCAAGAAAGATATCTCCAGCAAAAGGAGATTGACAAAAGGATCAACGAGTGTCAAGAGGGATATCCTTGCCAAAATCAAAGGTTATTAAACCTCAAGGCCGAGGCCCGTGGGCAAAGCAAGGAGAGCAGTGAGCATGATTTGGGGAAATTCATACTAGACTAAAAGGTCGGGGAAATGCCAGTTTCCGAGCTATGCCACAAAAGAAGAGGGATATCCCAAGCAGAAAAGGATTATTCCCAGCAAATAATATCATCCCAATAAGTTGTGGAACGCAGAGCAAGGAAGGAGAAAGGGAAAGCCATCCCCAGTAGGAGTATCACAACCAACCACCGTGTTTTAAACTAACAAATTTTGTTTGATTTGAAACAGGTAAAGGAAATGGCATTGATGACAGAAATGCATGCCACAAGAAAGATTATCAAACTGGGGCAGAAAATTTTCCTTCCATTTAGAAAATTTTCTGAAAGTCAGGTACCCATTCGGGGAAGAATAAAGATAACACCAGTCTCAAGGGAAGTGGTCTTTGAACTAGTATTGCCCCAACATAATAAGTTTCAATGGAGAAAGTTGTTCCCCAGAAGACAGAACAAAGGGATGAAACTTGTGTTCAGAAAAAGCAAAAGGCCAGTATCATTCCCAACAGCCCTCCGAAGAGTGAAGCACTAGTTTTGAAGGAATCAGAATCCCCCAGCAGTGTTATCCTCGACAGCGTTATCCCCAACTGATAAAATTTTATCCCCAACAGGTAAGTAAAAATTTCCCCAACAGTATCATCCCCAGCAGTTTCGAGGAGTCCAACACAAGTTTGGTGAAAATCGGTAACCTCAGCGGTTCCTTCCGGGGAAAGGCAAAACGAGTCTTAAGGGAGGTAGTCTTCGAAGGAAGAAGCTATGCAAAAAAAAAAGGGGAAGTAGTTTGCATAGGAATGAAACATCCTACTTAAAAGGAGGTAATTTTGGAAGGAGTAAGATAACATATACTCAGCAGAGTTATCCTCAGCAGTGTTATCCCCAGCAGGGTTACTCAGTAGTTTGCAGTGTTATCCCCAGCGGACCATCGAGATGTAGAAGCATCCTCGATAGAGTTTCGACCAAGTTTCAAGAGGGTCAGACAACCCAGAGTGGGTAAGGAAGAAAAGGAAAATTCATCCCCAGCAAAATAATCCCCAACAGTTTCGAGGGAAGACAACACAGGTAAGTAAATAATTCAGGAATAAGGAAATGGTTTACCCATAGGAGATGCATTTCCGCCTAAGTTTTTTTTTACCCATAGGAGATGCATTTCCTCCTAAGTTTGTTTTTACCCATAGGAGAGGCATTTCCTCCTAAGTTTTTTTTTACCCATAGGAGATGCATTTCCTCCTAAGTTTGATTTTACCCATCGGAGATGCATTTCCTCCTAAATGTAGTTTTACCCATACGAGAGGCATTTCCAACTAAGTTTAGTTTTACCCATAGGAGAGGCATTTCCTCCTAAGTTTTTTTTACCCATAGGAGATGCATTTCCTCCTAAGTTGTTGTTGAAATCAGGAGCCCGCCTGAAGAGAGGAGTGTCGTTTATTTTTAAAAGTTTTTGTTGAGGTCAGGAGCCCGCCTGAAGAGAGGAATGACATTTATTTTTAAAGTTGTTGTTGAAGTCAGGAGCCCGCCTGAAGAGAGAAAAGGCGTTTATTTTTCAAAGTTGTTGTTGAAATCAGGAGCCCGCCTGAAGAGAGGAAAGGCATTTTATTTTAAAAGTTGTTGAAATCTCGCCAACCTGAAGAAAGGAATGGCATTTTATTTTAAAAGTTGTTTGTTTGAAGTCAGGAGCCCGCCTGAAGAGAGGAATGGCGTTTATTTTCAAAGTTGTTGTTGAAGTCAGGAGCCGGCCTGAAGAAAGGAAAGGCGTTTTATTTTTAAAGTTGTTTAAATCTCGCCAACCTAAAGAAAGGAATGACATTTTAGTTTTCAAAATTGTTGTTGAGGTCAGGAGCCCGCCTGAAGAGAGGAATGACGTTTATTTTAAAGTTGTTGTTGAAGTCAGGAGCCCACCTGAAGAGAGGAATGACGTTTATTTTTAAAGTTGTTGTTGAAGTCAGGAGCCCGCCTGAAGAGAGGAATGGCGTTTTATTTTTAAAAAAAAGTTGTTGAAATTTCGCCAACCTTAAGAAAGGAATGGCATTTTTATTTTAAAGTTGTTATTGAAGTCAGGAGCCCGCCTGAAGAGAGGAATGACGTTTATTTTCAAAGTTATTTATTTGAAGTCAGGAGCCCGCCCGAAGAGAGTAAAGGCGTTTTATTTTCAAAGTTGTTTGTTGAAGTCAGGAGCCCGCCTGAAGAGAGGAATGGCGTTTTATTTTTCAAAATTGTTGTTGAAGTCAGGAGCCCGCCTGAAGAGAGGAAAGGCGTTTTATTTTCAGAGTTGTTTGTTGAAGTCAGGAGCCCGTCTGAAGAGAGGAAAGACATTTTATTTTTTAAAGTTGTTGAAGTCAGGAGCCCGTCTGAAGAGAGGAAAGGCGTTTTATTTTTAAAAGTTGTTGAAATCTCGCCAACCTAAAGAAAGGAATGGCATTTTATTTTTAAAGTTGTTGTTGAAGTTGGGAGCCCGCCCATAGAACAGAGGAATACATTTCAGTCTTTTCATTTCAAGCGTTGAAGTTGGGAGCCCACCCATAGAACAGAGGAATACATTTTATTTTTAAAGTTGTTGTTGAAGTTGGGAGCCCGCCCATATAACAGAGGAATACATTTCAGTCTTTTCATTTCAAGTGTTGAAGTTGGGAGCCCGCCCATAGAATAGAGGAATACATTTCAGTATTACTTTTCAAGTATTGAAGTTGGGAGCCCGCCCATAAGAACAGAGGAATACATTCAGTCTTTTCATTTCGAGTGTTGAAGTTGAGAGCCCGCCCATATAACAGAGGAATAAATTTCAGTATTACTTTTCAAGTATTGAAGTTGGGAGTCCGCCCATAAGAACAGAGGAATACATTTCAGTCTTTACTTTTCAAGTGTTGAAGTTGGGAGCCCACCCATACAACAGAGGAATACATTTCAAGATCAAGTCACAAGGCAGTAAAGCAGAAGGTTACAACAGGAATCCCCAGCAGGAAACAATAAAAATCCCCAGCACCGGGAAGCAGAAGGTTGCAACAAGAGGTCCCAGCACAAACTCAAGTGCATATGTCAAAAGGAAGAAAAGACGCATTTTGAAAGAAGTGGCATGTGAACATTAAATCATGCCCAGCATAACAAATCTGATGAAGAGAGTTGTATCCCCAGAGGAACCGCCGAAAAGCTTAATGAAGAAAGCCATATCCCCAGCGGATCGAGCAAAATGATGAAAACTGGTATTCAGAAAAGCAAAGGGCCAGTGTCATCCCCAAATTCACGGAAGAAAAGCACCGGAGGAAACACAAGCCGACAAGAAAGCAAGGCAACAAGAACAAGTTGCAGTCTAGCCTAGCTTCTTGTTTTCTTTTAAGCACGGTGTAACAAGGAGATCGGTAAGCAATGGTAATAGCATGCAACAACAGTAACCTTGCAGTCCCATGGTAGTCCCAGCTACCAAAACTTCCCGAACTACATTAACCTGATTCCCCTTTAGCCAGGGATATGTAGGAAACCTTTGAAGCAAAGGTTCGGTTAAATCTTTTTCAAAAAATGCTTCACACGGAGTACTCGGATGGGCAAAAATCGCTCACTTTATCTTTGCACGAAAACCCTTCGTGTCTTCGGGCAAAGAGGGGCAGCTGTAAGCACGTGATTTTTGCCCTATATGAGAATTACTCCCAAAAAATTCAAAATAAAATGATTTTCCTTGGTGTGCAATTTTGAGAATTTTTGTGACATTTTTGGATAATTATTTGTATTTGTCTGTGCATGTTTATTTGTTAAATTAATAAAAAAAAATACAAAAATATGTCGCATTTTGCATGTAGGATTTAATTCTACAATTGTTAGTAATTAAGTTTGTTTTACAAAAATTAAAAATTACAAAATAGGCATCTTTTGCATTTTTAGCATTTAATGTCCAAATATACAATTTTATGCTTAATTATTACTTATTTGTGCGTTAATTGTTATTGGGAGTTAATTTGCACTTTTATAACTTAATTTAGTTCTTAATAATAATTTAAGGATTTTTAGAATTTAGTTTTAGAAAAATAAAAGAAGAAAAGAGAGCAAAAATACAAAAAATCAGAATTGGGCCTCTTCTTCAATTTCAAACCACAGGCCCAAAAAATTGCCCAACCTTCCCCATGACCCGGTCCATTTCAAACCGGGTCGACCCGTTCCATAACCCCAAAGACCCAACACCCCCTATCTTGCATTTCAAAAAACAAAACAAAACACAAAAACCCTAAAAAAAGCCTAAAGGGATCCGCCCCCCCCCTCTTTCTCTCCATCTTCTCCAAGCTTCCTCACACCCCATCCATGGCTTCCCTTGCATCATCTTCTTCGACACAAACACACACACACACAGCTCCAAACCAAAAGCCAAGCAGGTTGCTTTTTTCTTCGTCGTCGAGTTCGAGCTCGAGCTCCCATGGCTTCCCTTGCATCATCTTCTTCGACACAAACACACACACACACAACTCCAAACCAAAAGCCAAGCAGGTTGCTTTCTTCTTCGTCGTCGAGTTCGAGCTCGAGCTCCCATGGCTGCCTTCCTCGACGAACAACACCCTAGCACCTTGCCATTTTCTTCGTCGTCTTCTCCACCACGTCCAGTCATGGACGACCTCAAACAGCCCCAAGCATCCATGGAAGCTCCAGCTGCTTCTGCCTTCTGCCAGCAGCCCGCGTGTCGTCGCGTCCAAACGACCCTCGTCGCTGCTGCTTCCTCGTCGCAGTTGCTGCCTCTACGTCGACCTTCTCCAAACGACCAGCTGCTTTTGCCTTCTGCTTTCATCTTCACCATCCAAGCAACCAAACGACCTGCTGCGTCATCCATGGATGACCCTACTGTTTCTGCTTCGCTACGTCCAAACAGACCTCATACAGAAATGGGTTCGTCGCTTCAGTCCGGTCCGGAAACGAGACTCAAACCATCTCGTTTGTTCGAGCTTTGGTTGGGGTCGTCAAAACAGTCCATACGAGTTTGTCGTTTGTCAGTCATTGTTCGTCGTTTAGATCCGGTTAGTGGGTTTTGAGTTTTATTTTTGTCCGTATTTTGTTTTGATATTCTCAAAATCTAAAATCGGCAAATGTTTGTTTTGTTTCGTAATTTTTTAGTTTGTTCATGTGAAATTATTAGTTTAATGTTTGATAGATTCAAATTGAAGTTTAATTAATTATTTTCAGTTTGTTTCATGTGTTTTATGTATTTTTCAGAAATTGTTAATGTTGTTAGATTCAAGTTTAAATTCACAATTGTTTCTTCTTCGATTTTGTTTTGTTATTTGTCTAAAAGAATTTATTTGTGATAGGGAAATATGTTGGTTTAATCATTTGAATCCGTCATGTTGTTTAAAATAGATTTAATTCATGTTCATCTTTGTTTGAAGTTCATTTTTAATCCAGTGATTTAATGTGAGTTTATGTTTTGGTTTTTGATTTGTTGATTTAGTTTGAATCATGTATTGTGTTGTTAATATTGTTGTTTTCTTTGCTCATTCATTTTGGGTTTAAGTTAACCAGGATTAGTTCCCAATATGATTAATTTATTCACATTAATTTGATGTTGTTCAATTTGTGTTCATGTGATTTGTTGTTGAATTTGTCTAGAAACCGTGTTTATATGATTTTGTTGTTGGATTTGTTGAGAAATTGGTCATATTGGCTATATTTTGGTTGAGATTGATTAGGTGAATTGGTTATAGCTGATGGGGTAGTTTGGTAAATTGCAGTACGTTCAGGGGTAAAATGGTAATTGTAATAAGGTCGGAGGGGTAGTTTGGGAATTGTACATTTTTGAATAATTCTTTATGTTAAGCATGGGGGACAAAATATAATGGGGTGTGGGTGATATAATTGTTTATGTTAGGCATGGGGGACAAGAGGTAATGGGTTGGGGTTTGATATATTTATTTAATGTAGTGGGGGACAAAATATTAGGTACTGAGTTTAAAAGGGGGATGAGTGGGAAGATAGTGGGGTTGGTAGGAGAAAGTGGTGTTTTATTAATTGATTAAAGGGTTTGGGATGGTATATAAATAAGAGAACTTGATCAGATTTTTAGGACAGATAATAAGGGAAAGAATACGAGAGAGAACAGAATACAGAATAAAAAAGGAAAGACTTTTACATTTGAGAGCTGGGGACTAAAAAACGGGGAGTTTAAAAAAGAAAGAGAGTTTTAGGACTTGAACTTAGAAAGAGACTTTTACACTTGAAAAGACTAAGACTTAGAGGAGAGAGACTCGAACTTGAAAGAATCTTGAGAAATCAGAATTTGAGAGTAAAAGAGAGACACAATTTGAACTTTCACTCAAATAATTTCCGTTTGCCTTTCCTCGAGTGTTATTCAAAGTCAGTAAACTACTGCATCTTGTATCCGTCTCTCTTCTGCTTTGACTGCGATTGCACTTTGGTATTGCTGAGTTTTCAATCTGTTACTAGGTTATTCTACTGGTTGTTATTGGTTTTGCGGTGTTGCTGAATCTGCTGTTGCTGTGTTATTACTGCTGCTGACTCCTCCTTCTTTTCTTCTTGTACTGCCATTTCCAGGTACACATTTGTACACTCCCGGCTTGAAGCGAAATGAAATATTAATCAGGCTTTGTTCCTGTTGAATCCCTCCTGTTTAGATTTGTGTTTGAATATAATTTTCCTTTCTTTGTATAAAAATATAGTCGATTAATTAATGAGTAATGAGGTTGCATATGTATAACTTCTTCATCTAATAATGTATGTTTAAACTAATCAAATACTAGTTAATTTGTTTTGATATTATGGTATGTCAATCTCATATTCTAGTATTATTGAATAATAGAATATAGAATGAAAGCAGTTTTTCTTTGTACAAACTCGATCGCAATTTTCCATTCGCATTAGCCGTAAACTAATAACTAATAAGTTACGTTTTTCAGCATATAATTAATTGAGAAATTTTCTTTTATTTTTAGAGACAAACTTAATAGAAAAAATTTAGTCACTGTAAGTTTATCCTTAAAAATAAAAATGAGACGAGCCTCGCCAAATAAATCACACATCGCTGGGGCCCTCAATAAATACATAACTATTGACTAGACTTTGGATTTGACCGTTTAATGAACCTTCACGGCTTCTTCCTAAAATAACAATACGTTAGTCTCTTTAGGATGCGCCTTAATAAATCTTACCTTCTTAAACTCGGGTGCACATTTATGTGACCCAAATCCAAATCTCAACGGAGTCGAAATGTGTCTCTAATCACGGGTACATTGGTTGTGACGTGGTTCGAGATGCATGTCCACGACGTTGGAAATTCCTTTAAAAAATAAGAATGAGATGAGCCTCGCCGAATAAAAATACAAAATTGTGGGGCCCTCAGTAAATATTGGCTTAAAAATTGCTTAGACTTCAGGATGGACCGTTTAGCAAAATTCCACGGCCCTACCCAAAGAAAAATGATACGCTAGTCGCTTTAGGTGCGTATTTAATAATGTTGGCTTCTTAAACTCGGGTGCACATTTATGTGACCCAAATCTAAATCTCAACAGAGTTGAAATATGCCAACAACCACGGGTGCATTGATGTGACGTGGTTCGAGATGTGTTTCCACGATATTGCAATTCTTGATAAAAATAATAATAATGACAAAAGCGGTTAAAAGTTAAAATTCGCACATAGGTTCAATATGTATTAAATCAGATAATCAAGACAAATATGACAGTTGAGCGACCGTGCTAGAACCACGAAACTCGGGAATGCCTAACACCTTCTCCCGAGTTAACAGAATTCCTTATCCGGATTTCTGGTACGCAGACTGTAATATGGAGTCATTCTTTTCCTCGATTCGGGATTAAAATTGGTGACTTGGGACACCCTAAATCTCCCAAGTGGCGACTCTGAAATAAATAAATAAATCCCGTTTCGATTGTCCTTTAATTGAAAAAAACTCCTTGTACCCTCGCAGGGGCGGAAAAAGGAGGTGTAATAGTTGCTTACGAATGATTTTTAAAAGCAACCCCGAGATGTTATTTTGATGGCTCCGGTAGGTTTGTGTTGCCATATTTTGATTTGAGCGTATGCCTGAAATCAAATTTGGAGGTCTGTAGGTTGATTTGTGTTGTTTTGCCAAAAGATTGCAATTGACGTTTTGAATATTTCCCAAGTTTGATCATAGGTTGACCTTTGGCTATCAAGTTCAAAATTTGGTTTTATACTTGGAGTAGGTCTATTGTGCTATTTAGAATTTGTCTTCAAAATTTGGTGTTATTTGGAGTTGATTTGATAGGATTCGGACGCTTGGTTGCAATTCAAGAGATTCTTGAACTTTTCTTTGAAATTCATGTGTTTTGATGTATAATTCGTAGTTCTAGGTATTATTTTTGTATTTTAATCATGCGAACGAGTTCGTATGATGTTTTGAGACTTGTGTGAATATTTGTTTTGGAGCCCCGAGGGCTCGAATGAGTTTGGAACGCGAGTTCGAATGGTTTTGAACTAAAAAAGGATTTCTATTGTGCTGGTGCTCTGATGTCACAATTGCGAGCACCACCCTCGCAATTGTGAAGTAGGCAGGGGAGTTCAAATGTCGTAAATTATACTTTCCTCTTCGCATTTGTGAAGATAGTGCATGCCTAGGTTGGGTCGCATTTGCGACCATTTGGTCGCTTTTGCGAAGAAAGTCAGCTTAACAATTGCGAAGCCTTTGTCGCAATTGCTACATCTAACGAGTCTGTCAGGGTTCACACGTGCGATCCTTGTTCTGCAATTACAAAGGTTCACAAATGCGAACTTAATGTCACATTTTCTATATATGCAGCTGATCAAAAGGACTAGGAATAAGGATTTAGGTCTTATTTTTCATATCTTAGAACCCTAGACTCGGTATAAGGCTATTTGGAGAGGGTATTTTCATCTACTAAAATTGGGTAAGTGATTCTAATCAATTTCAACTATATTTCATGATTATATTTTAGATTTAACATCAAATTTATGAGAAACAAATAGAAGAATTGAGGAATTTTTTCATAGTTTTGAAAATTAAAGATTTGAGTTTTGAGAGTCGATTTGGACTCGGATTTGAAAAAAAAAACATATATGAACTCATGGGATTATGTGTAGTCGAAATCTATCCTTGGACCCGTTTTTGACCGGGCGAGCTCAGGGTTGATATTTGTTGAGTTTTTGGAAAATGTATAAAAATCGTAGCTTAATCTATTGCAATTGGCTTCCCTTGCATTGTTTGACGATAACAAATTATTTTCGGTTAGATCTTAGTTGTATGGAGGCAAACGTTAGGGAAAAAGCTATATTCGAGGGTTGATTTAGCCTAGTTGAAGTAAATATCTTGCCTAACTTTGTGTGGGGGAACTGCCCCTTTGGATTTGGGTTGTTGTGAGTTAATTGTACTTTATGGAGGACGTGTACACAAGATGATGAGTGTGTGCTCGGGATATATATGGTATTTTGACCGGTTTAGACTTTTAGACGTCGTCCATGTATTTAATTTAATTGTTATAGCATGTTATATCTTTCACTGTTAAATTTACTCTCACATGCTCTAATTTACGTTATTAGCACTTGTTCTAGCCTTTATTGTTATAACTGCTCTTATATGCTTTAGTTGAAGTTGTTATCTCTCTTATTATTTTGCTATCCCTTTTATTGTTGAATTACGCTTACTTGAATTTGTTATTTCATTGAATATATTCTTGTTGAGTTATTTGTGTTGAAGTTGTAAAAGTCACTATCTAATTTACTCTTACTAGAACTTGTTCTATCCTTCATGTTGTTGTTAATGAGATTCGTGTACACATTATAATTGAGCCATGGGCTATATGTTGTGGTAATATTAGTATTGTTGATTTGGCAAGTATTGTGGCACAAGGGCACATTTGGTGCTAGTTTATTATTGTATTGTGATATTGATACGCATGTAGTTGTATAAGGATCGGGGGATACACATGCGGTGAGATAATGTAGGACTGATATGCGAGTTGCTAGTAAGAGAATTAGAAGCTTCACTGTGAGATAAGGGGGCTAAAATGCGTGTCGCTATTTCGAGAAAAAAAGTTTTCAAAATAAATGCAATGTTCACGCGATGATATAAGAAAATATTGTGATTGAAATTGTGAGATGTGAATATGAGGCGTGGTACCTCATTTTTTATTCTTGTTGTACATTATATGCTAAAAGAGGCTTCTTGGTTGAACAATTCTTGTTGTTTTCTTCATTTGTCCTACTTGTAATACTGACTACATGTTGTTTCATCATGTTTTCACTACTTGTTCCCATTACCGCTTAAATTTTCGTTGTTAGCTTACATTATAGAATTGCTTATCTGTTATTTACTTCGTCGCTTTCGATTATTAGACTATGCCATATTCTGTTCACTTTTCTTATCCTAGTAGGTGTCTTGGCTTGGCCTCGTCACTACTCTATCGAGGTTAGGCTTGATGCCTACTGGGTACCATTGTGGTGAACTCATATTATCTGTATATTTTGTGTAGATCTAGGTACATCTGCCTGTGCCAGACGCCAGTGATTTATTAGATATTTTTAGAAACTTCAAGGTACACTTGCTCGACGTTTGCATGGCCTCGAAGTCACCTTCAATTTTTAGATGTTCTACTATTTATTTTCTATTCAAAATAGTATTGTATTTAGAGAATTTTACTGCACTCGTTGTAGAGCTTATGAATCAGTTATACTAAATTTTGGGAGTTATTGCTCATTTGTATCTACTGGATTTATTATGATAGTTTAATAGTTTAATATGATGTTTAAGTTATTGTTTCTGCAATCTTTCAATATAAGTTAGGCTTATCTAATCTTAGAGACTAGGATCCATCACGATATCCTAAAATGTGAGTTTAAGGTCATGACAAGTTGGTATCAGAGCTCTAGGCTCATAAGTGTTACGAGTCATAAGCAGGTTTAATAGTGTCTTGCGGATAAGTACAGAGACATCTGTACTTATCTTCAAAAGGTTACGAAACTGTTAGGAAATTCCACTACTTTGATTTCTTATCGTACAAATTCGTTGACTTCTAAATTTGAATCTTTGTTTTTCTATTCTCTAACGGATAGTGAGGACATGCATTGCTAGATCTGATGATCAGACAACCGCGCCCCCTACTAGAGCCACGCGAGGTTGGTCTGGGGCAAAGGCCAAAGAGGGGCATATGCTGTATCCAGAGCACCTACCCGAGTAGCGACTGAGGAGTCACCAGTAGCTCTGATTGGGAGACATGAAGTCGAGGCGCCTGTTACTCCCATTCAGAAGACCCTAGCACAGTTCTTGAGCATTTCGACACTCTAGCTCTGGCGGGATTGATTCCCCATGCACCAGCTATATCTCAGGCTGGGGGAGGAGCTCGGACTCCCACGAGCCGTACTCTAGAGCAGCGGGTCCACGTTGATCTGGTACTGGGTGTCATGCCAGCACATCCTATTATTCTGGTTCGGCTTGAGGTCAGGCCAGCGGCATCTGAGGAGGAGCAGATGAGGCTTGAGAGGCTTAAGAAGTATGATCCTCCTACTTTCAATGGTGTAGCTACCAAGGATGCGTGTTTTCTATAGAAGTGCTGTTGTATTCTCCACACCATGGGTATTGTAGAGGTGAGCAGAGTTGCTATTACTACATTTCAGCTGTCAGGAGAAGCGTATCAGTGGTGGTAGACTTACGAGGAGGGTAAGCTAGTTGATGTAGTCCCACTCAAATAGGCTCAGGTTTAAGAGATGATCTTGAGAGAGTTTGTTCCTAGACTCTTCGAAATGCATGGCGCACAGAGTTTGAGCAGACCCATTAGGGGATTATGTCATTGTTAGAGCATTCTATCAAATTCGGTGAGTTGTCTCGACATGCACCTACTTTGGTTTCTACAGTCAGAGAGCAACTCTGCAGATTCATCTATGGGCTTAACTATGGTATCAGATTTAGCATGGCTCAAGAGTTGGATACGGATACTCACTAACATCAGGTGGTAGAGATCGTACGGAGGTTGGAGGGTATGCGGAGCCGTGAGAGAGAAGACATGGAGGATAAGGATCTCAAGATTTGGAAGGATATAGTGGTGCATGCACTCTAGTTGTAGCCTACCAAAGCTAAGGCTGGCAAGTGAGCCGGTTAGGCCCGGGCCTGGCCCAGGCCCGCGAGCCCATATAGGTAGTGGGCTTAAACAAGCCTAACTGTTTAAGCCTGAGACCAAGGGGAGGTGCAGGCCCAAGTGGGTCGGTTCATTGAAGAAGCCCGTAGGACAGGGATCGTTTGGGCCCGGGACCGGTTCCTAACTGGGCCGGTTCAACCGGTACTAAGCGGTCCCAAATGGGCCCAACGGCTAATTTAAAAAAAAATCAACAAAAACATCTGACCGTTGGGTCATTTAAAATATGGCTGTTTGGCATGCAAATATAGCTGTTTGGGCTTTGTAGAATAGCCATTTAACCCCCCACCCCCAACTTTGTTTTAACCCCAAACTTTTTATAATTACACTTTTTCCCTTTTTCCAACTATAAATATCCCCTCATTCTTTCATTTCTCTCACAAAATCATCAATCTCTCTCAATCTCTCTTAATTTCTCTCTAATTTTCTTCTATAATTGGTTACTTTATTGTTGCAATTTGTGTGAAAAATTGTAAAGTTGGTGAATTGAAGTATTCAAGTCTTCAACGATAATTAATTTTCAACAATTTGTTTGTCAATTCGGTAAACTTGTTCCAACTCTTTAGTTTTAATATTATAGTTTTGTTTGTTTTATTTACTTTGTATAATTATAATTAAGATGGCCTATTCCTTAAAAAATATGTTTAGTAAAAATATGGAAAAATTTAAGAGTGGTAAATCTAGTGGCCAATCTATTCCTCCTCTAATTTCCCGGGCTTCCCTACCCAAACCCAATATCCGCCCTCAACCTTTATTGATAGTGATAATACATTATTACAATTTACTGAGAGTCAATATGTGCATAATGTTGGTGGTGGTGAACTCTTAGATGATGAAAATCACTTGTTTGGCTACACCAACGGCTCATTTATAGAAGAAAATTAGAGAGAGATTGATGATGTTGTGAGAAAAATAAAATAATTAGGGGGTATTTATAGTTGAAAAAAGGAAAAAAGTGTAATTATGAAAAGTTTGGAGTTAAAACAAAGTTGGGGAGGGGGGGTTAAATGACTATTTTACAAAGTCCAAATGGCTATATTTGCAGGCCAAATGGCCATATTTTAAATGACCCAACGGTCAGATTTTTTTGTGGAGAATTTTTTTTTTAAATGTAACCGTTGGGACCATTTGGGACCGGTTAAGACCGGTTGAACCGGCCCAATTAGGAACTGGTCCCGGGCCCAAACGGTCCCGGTCCTACGGGCTTCTTCATTGAACCGACCCATTTGGTCCTGCACCTCCCCCTGGTCCCGGACTTAAATTGTTAGTCCCGTTTAGACCCACTACCCATATGAGCTCGCAGGCCCACTTGCTAGCCTTAGTCCACGTTCTCCGGTATTTTCTTGAAGGAGTTTATTCCACAGACCCTAAGAGAGGAGTTACGTAGTGACTTTAACAGTTGCGCTAGGGGAGGATGATTGTGTCTGAGTATGCTATGAGATTTACAAAGTTCTCTCGACATGCAAATTCCTTGGATTCCACAAATAGAGAGAGAAAGTATGTATATTTATCGAGGGACTTGCCTTTAGCCTCAAATTTGGGATGGCACGGATGTTGGAGACTGATACTGCTTTTCATCAGGTTGTGGAGATTTCCAGGAGGTTAGAGTGCATCCGCGATCAGGAGAAGGGGGGATAGGAAGGACAAGAAGCCTTGTGGTGCTGGAGGATTTAGTGGTTTATACTCTTTGGCTCAAACCCATCATGGCAGAGGCTTTATCAGCCGATCAGTTCAGTCTATACTTCAAGTTACCCATAATGCTCTAGCTAGCCAGGGACCCCGGGGCACTCGTACCGGACATCCATCTTTTAGTTTGCCTATTGTACGGGATTCCTACAATGATTATTCCAGTCGCCCATCGTAGACTCAGTACCAGTAGCCACACCTGTAGAGGGGTTGTTTTGATTATGGTAATATTGGGCATATTGTGAGAGATTGCCCTAGACTTCAGAAGGGTGGAACTCATCAAGGTACTCAGGCTATCATTTCCGCTCCAGTTTCTACATTACATGCATCTAAATAGAGGTGGAGGACAAGAAGGGAGAGGCTAGGCGTGTTGTTATGCTTTTTCTAGTAGGACTAAGGTAGTTACATCAGATGCAGTTATTACATGTATTGTTCTAGTTTGTCATAGAGATGCATCATTTTTATTTGACCCTGGTTCTACTTATTCGTATGTGTCATCCTCTTTTGCTTCATATATTTTTATGTCTCGTGATTCTCTAGATACTCTTGTTTATAAGTATACTACCCTTTGGGGATTCTATTATGGTAGATCGTGTCTATCATTCTTGTTTGATCACTATTGAGGGCCACAAAACTAGGTTTGATCTTCTATTACTTAATATGGTGAATTTTAATGTCCTTTTAGGCATGGATTGTTTATATACATATCATGCTATTCTTGATTTCCACACTAAGACCATGACGTTTGCAATGCCGAAGCGGCTAGGAGGAGCATGACCAGTATTTGACGATCGTGCTTCAGACTTTAAAGGAGAAAAAGCTATACGCTATGTTCTCCAAGTGCGAGTTCTGGCTAGAGTATATGGCATTCTTGGTTCACGTAGTGTCCAAGGGGGATCTGAAGAAGATTCACACAGTTTAGAGTAGGCCCAGACTTTCTACCGCTACTGAGATTTGGAGTTTCCTTGGGTTGGCCGGGTATTATCGCTACTTGTGGGGGGGGGGTTCATCTATTATAGCCCCATTAAAGAAGTTGACTCACAAGGGATATCCATTCAGGTGGTTTGACGAGTATGAGGAGAGCTTTTAGAAGCTCAAGATTGCCTTAATTACAGCTCCAGTTCTGGTTTTGCTTTTGAGATCAGGTTCATTTACTGTCTACTATGATCCTTCACTGGTTGGCATTGGGTATGTGTTGATGCAGGATGGTAGGGTGATTGCTTATGCTTCATGTCAGTTGAATTCCCATGAGAAGAACTACATAGTGCATGATTTGGTACTAGCTGCTATATTACACACGCTCAAGATATGGAGGCACTATTTATATGGCATGTTTTCTAAGGTGTATACGGATCACCGGAGTCTTCAACACCTATTCAAGTAGAAGGATTTGAACGTGAGGCAATGGAGGTGGTTGGAATTTTTGAAAGACTATGATATCATCATTCTTTATCATCCCCGGAAGGCCAACATGGTGGACAACGCCTTCAGTAGGAAGAGAATATGGAGAGTTGTTCTTTTATTCAAGCTGGGGAGAGACTATTAGCTTTGTATGTTCAGGCTTTAGCCAACAAGTTCATGAGGTTGGGTATTTCAGAGCCTAGAAGGGTTCTTGCTTAAGTTGTATCACGATTGTCCTTGTTTGAGCACATCAAGGCGCGTCAATATGTTGGTGATGAATCAATTGAGGGTTATTGGTGATGATGGGTTATTGAGTCTTTAGCGTCAGATATGTGTTCTTAATATAGATGGCTTGAGGGCATTCACCCTAGGTTCTACGAAGGTGTATCGTAATTTGAAGCAGCTTTACTGGTGAAGAAGGATAAAGAAGGACATTTTTGCATATGTTGTACGGTGTTTGAACTATCAACAGGTTAAGTATGAACATCAGAGACCGAGTGGTTTGCTTCAGAGGCTAGGTATACTAGAGTGGAAATGGGAACGTATCACTATGAATATTGTGGTTGGACTGCCACAGAACTTGAGGAAATTTGATGATGTGGGGTCATTGAGGATAGACTGGCCAAGTCTGCACACATCATTCCAGTCATTACAACTACACTTCAAAGAAGCTAGCTCGAAATTATCTTAAAGAGATTGTTCGCCTGCATGGTATGCCCGTGTCTATTATCTTGGATCAAGGTACTTAGTTTTTATCTCATTTTTTGGAGAGCCATGCAGTGAGAGCTGGGCACACAGGTTGAGGTGAGTACAACATTTCATCCCAGATAGGCGGGCAGTCCAAACATGCTCTTCAGATCTTGGAGGACATGTTGCGAGCCTGTGTTATTGATTTCGAGGGTCAGTGGGATTAGTTTATACTGTTAGTATAGTTCACCTACAACAACAACTACCAGCTGAGTATCAAGATAGCTCTATATGAGGCCTTATATAGGAGGCAATGTTTGATCCTAGTAGGCTAGGTTGTTGGCCATTAATGTAGTTTGTAGTTCTTTGGAGAAGGTGAAACTGATTTAAGAGCAGCTTCTTATAGCGTAGTCCAGGCAAAAGATCAATGCTGATAAGAAGGCTTGTAATGTGGCATTCATGGTGGGTGAGAAGGTTCTACCTAGAGTTTTGCCCATGAAGGGTGTGATAAAGTTCGGGAAGAAGGGCAAGTTGAGCCCTCAGTATATTGGTCCTTTTGAGGTTTTGGAGAGAGTTGGTGAGGTGGACTACTGACTTTCTTTGCCACTCAATCTATCGGGAGTTCATCCAGTGTTTCATATTTCCATGCTTCAGAAGTACTATAAGGATCCGTCATGTGTTAGATTTCAGCTCGGTGTAGCTGGACAAGGATTTGACTTGTGATGAGAAGTCGGTGGCCATTTTGGATAGGCGTGTTTGAAAGTTGAGGTCGAAGAATATTGCATCAATGAAGGTTCAATGGAGAGGTCAACCGGTCGAGGAGGTAACTTGGGAGATCGAGCATGAGATGCAGAGAAGATACCCTCACCTTTTTTATACCCCATGTATGATTCTAAAATTATTCGAGGACGAACATTTATTTAAGAGGAGAGAAAGTAATGACCCAGCCAGTCAACTTGGGTATTTGAGCTCTATTTCCCCTATTTTATGCCTCTTGTATATGTATTTATTGTTATGCGACTTGTAGGGATGTTTGGTTTGGTTCTGGAAAGTTTTGGATTGGATAGGGACACTTAGTTCTAGGGTTGGAAACTTAAATTATTAGAGTTGACCAGGGTTTGACTTTTATGTAAACGACCTGAAATGGTATTTTGAATGTTCCAATAGATTTGTATGGTTATTTTGGACTTATGCGTACGTCCGAATTTGGATTTGGAGGTCCCTAAGTTGATTTGGTTCTATTAGGCAAATTTTAGAACTTTAAAGGTTTGAAAACTTCATAAATTTTATCAGGAGTTAACTTTGAGGCTATCAGGGTCGGATTTATGGTTTTAGAAGTTGGAATATGTACATTTTTTTAAATTGGGATTTTGTGTGCAAATTTTGTATCATTCCGAGCTATTTAGGCATGCTCGGCGTAAGTTTGGAATTTGGAAATTTGGAATAGTTCATTAAACTTGAATTGGTGTGTAATTCATGGTTTTGATATTGTTTTGTATGATTTGAGGTCTTGAGTAGGTTCGTGTTATATTTTGGGACTGGTTTGTATGATTTGATGGGGTCTTGGGGGCTCTAGAGTGTTTCGGATAAGTATTAGAATATTTTGGAATTAGTTGGCAGTTCCAGTGTGCTATTTTCGCACATCCAAGGTATTAGGTATAGGTGCGAGCCCGCAGATGCGGGCAGGTAAGTGCAAAAGCGAGGTTTGGGTCGAGGCATCAGAGGTTCACAAATGCGAAGAGTTTTGGCGCATCTATGAGATCATAGATGCAAAATTATGGGAGCAGGAGCGGAGCAGGCTGGCTTGAGAGAGAGTTGCGCATAAGCGGAATTTTCCTTGCACCTGCACTATCGCAGAAGCAGAATACTGTTCGCATTTGGGAGAGGTTAAAATATTTAGTGGAACTCGCAGAATCGAGATTTTTGTCGCAAAATAGACACCGCAGAAGCGGCAGTTTGGATCGCAGATGAAAAAAGACTAGGCAGTGTATTAACTTCGATGGTTCGGTCTATTTTTTATTATTTGGATCTTTGGAGCTCTGTTAGAGGCTATTCTTGGAGAGTTTTTCATCACAATTTGAAGGGTAAGAAATATCTAGTTGATTTTAATGTTAGATCTTGTTTACCCATAGATTATTACACCTAGACTATGTGATTTTTAGCTAAAAATTTGGGAGTTTTTGCCATGATTTTTGGAGAATAAAATTTGGAGATATGGGGCGATTTAAGGTCAGATTTTGATGGAACTAGTATATATTGACTCGTATTGGAATGAGTGATCATGATTTGTGACTTTTGTCGGATTCCGAAAAGCAGGCGCCGAGTTAACTTTTGGCTTGACTTACTATATAAATATCAAATCTATATCGATTGGGGTTGTTTCCTACAGGATTATTTGATGTTATTGAGTTATTTTTAGCTAGATTTGACACATTCGAAGGCTGATTCTAGAGGCAAGAGATTTTTATAGGTTGATTTAACTTCTTTGAGATAAGTATCTTGCCTAACTTTGTGTCGGGGAATACTGTCACGACCCCGTTTCTTGCTCCATGAACCATCATGACGGCACCTAGTCTCTACGACTAGGTAAGCCTAACAATGCAGAAAATAAACCAATTTGTGAAAGAAAATAATAAGAACGAAATAGTGAAATAAAACAGTGTTTAAAAGTGCCGCTCGGCATACACAATAACAACTCTCGAAATCTGAACACATTTCCCAAAACCCGGAATCTCATGATCACAAGCCTTTGAATGTCTACTAGTATCTAACTCTAGAATATCTAACAAAGGAAAGGAAAATACAGAAGTGGCTAATACAAAAAAGGGGGAGTAGAAATGGACTCTTCGGTCTACGGATGCGACAAATATACCTCGGAGTCTCTACAAGCACCTCGTCTCAAGCGTGATGAGTCTGAGTGGAGGTACCTGGATCTGCACATGAAAAACATGCACAGAAAAGGACATGAGTATACCACAACGGTACTCAGTAAGTGCCAAGCCTAACCTCGGTCGGGTAGTGACGAGGAAGGTCAGGGTCCTACTTAGATTAAATAAAATATAAGATGTGACAGTATAAGATAAAGCAGTACAATTGAAAGATGACTATAAGAATCAATACAAGATAATAAGGATAACTACAATAGAAACAGAAATAGAAAACAATCACCAGGAATACCACTCTTCTCAAAGACAATAATCGGGGATCTCCCAGTATCCCAAGGATCTCTTAGTATCCTCAATATATGCTAGAGATCTCTTGGTATCCCGAGGATCTCGTGGTATCCTCAATATATAGGCTAGGGATCTCTCGGTATACCGCACCTCAACTCAAATCATCAATATGTACAGGGGATCTCCCGGGATGCCATCCCGTAGTCCCAAAGTAAAACACACACCAATAACACAAGGAATACACAATTAAGCTAAATTTAGTACCAAGTAAAACAGGTAATTCTAACCTAACATGCTTCACATAATACAATTATGACAGTTTAAACTATAAAACAATTAAGTAAATTAAACATGCTTTTCTAAGCTAACAGCAGATTTAAATTTCAAGTAGAGTAAGCAAGAAAGGAAAACACAATTTAAGCTACTTAAGTGAAAACTGGATTTTTGAACAATTAGCACAAGTACGCACTCGTCACATCACGTACAAGGCATTTCAATTACCACAATATCAAATTCTAAGGGGAATGCCTCCCACACAAGGTTAGGCAAGTCACTTACCTCGAACCGGCTCAAAAGTCAACCCGAAACCACGTTCTTGCCACGAGTACTCGACTCCAAATGACCCAAATCTATTCAATTCAATTGCATAATATAAATAACACTTCAAGTAACTGATTCTACAAAATTCTAAGATAATACGAAAAATTAGATAAAATGACCAAAATGCCCCTCAGGCCCAGGTCTCAAAATCGGGTGATATTTACATTTCAGAAACCTCATACTCTCACGAGTCTAAAGATAATAAGAACACTGAAATCGGAGTTAAATTGACCCCTCAAATACCCATTTTAAGGTCTCTTAATCTCAAGCCCTAATTACCCATTTTCCCAAATATTTCACCACTAATTAGGTCTTTAATCACATATAAACGAGTTATGAAGTCAAAAATGTTACCTCCAAGTGATTCCCCTTTGGTTTCCTAAAAAATTACCATCAAAAGCTTCAATCCTGTTCAAAAATGGTAGAAAAATGAAGAAGGGTTGCCGATGGGCTATTTAAATACTGCCCAGATATTCCTTCTTCGCGAACGCGGAAGGCCCTTCGCGTTCGCGAAGCACAAATTCTCTTGGTTCCAGATTCCTTCATCGGGAACGCGATACACGAAACACGAACGTGATGCACAGACCCCTCCTTCTACGTGAACGCGGGAACACCATCGCGAACTTGTAGGTATGAAACCTCCTAGCTTCGCGAACTCGAACCACAAAAACCCCTAGCCCCAGCTCTTATTCGCGAACGTGAAGAAGGAAACCAGAACTGGGTTGCTGCAATTTCAACAAGTCCCAAAATGCCCTGTTGAGCATCCAAAACACACCTGAGGCCCCTGGGACCTCAACCAAACATGCCTAATAATCCTAAAACATCATTCAAACTTGTTCCAATCTTTGGAACGCTCAAAACAACATCAAAACACCAATTTATCATCGGATTCAAGCCTAAGAACTTCAAATACTCTCAAAATACACTTTTGATCAAAACGTCTATCAAACATCGTCTGAATGACTTGAAATTTTGCATACACGTCACATTCAACACTACGGAGCTACTTCAACTACCGAAATTCCATTCTGACCCTCAGATCAAAATCTCACTATCGAACCGGAAACTTCAAAAATTCAACTTTGGGCATTTCAAGACTAAATTAGCTACAGACCTCCAAAACACCATCAGAACACGCTCCTAAACCCAAAATCACCCAACAGAGCTAACGGAACCATATGAATTCCATTCTGAGGCCGTCTTTATACTGTTCCGACTACAGTCAAATTTCCAAAACATAAGCTCTCATTTAGGGACTAGGTGTCCCAAAACTTTCTGAAACCCCCAGTAATTCCTCTCGGCAACTCACAATAGTAGAAACAAACACGGGGAAAGCAATTAATAAGGGATCGGGGCATAAATTATTAAAATAATCATACAGGTCGTTACATCCTCCCACACTTAAACATTCGTTTGTCCTCGAACGAGCATAGAGACATACTTGAAGTAGTGAAAAGATGAGGGTAACGGCTGCGCATATCCTGCTCAGTCTCCCAGGTCGCCTCCTCGACCGGCTGACCCCACCACTGAACCTTCACTGATGCAATGTTCTTTGACCTCAACTTTCTAACCTGCTTGTCCAATATTGCCACTGGCTCCTCAACATAAGATAGATCCTTCTCAAACTGGACTGAACTAAAATTCAACACGTGCGACGTATCACCGTGATACCTCCGAAGCATAGAAACATGAAATATTGGATGAACTCCTGCCAAGCTAGGAGGTAAGGCAAGCTCATAAGCAACCTCCCCAACACGCCTCAATATCTCAAAAGGGCCAATTAACCTCGGACTCAACTTCCTTTTTTCCCAAATCTCATAATGCCCTTCATAGGAAAAACCTAAAGCAGAACCCGCTCTCCAACCATATAGGAAACATCACGAACCTTTCGTTCCGCGTAGCTCTTCTGTCTAGACTGGGTTATACGGAGTCTATTCTGAATCACCTTAACTTTTTCCAAAGCATCCTGAACCAAGTCTGTGACCAATAATCTTGCCTCACCTAGCTCAAACCAACCCACCGGGAATCTACACCGTCAACCATATAAAGCTTCATACAATGCCATCTAAATGCTGGACTGATAGCTATTGTTGTAGGCAAACTCTGCCAATGGCAAGAACGGATCCCAAGACCCTCAAAACTCAATCACACACGCACAGAGCATATCCTCAAGAATCTGGATAGTGCGCTCGGATTGTCTGTCCATCTAAGGGTAAAATGATGTACTCAACTCCACCTGAGTACCCAACTCGTGCTAAACGGCCCTCCAGAATCGTGATGTGAACTGAGTACCCCTACCAGAAATGATGGAAACTGGAATACCATGCAGATGAAAAACCTCCCGGATATAAACCATCGCCAACCGCTCTGAAGAATAAGTAGTACACATAGGAATGAAGTGCGCGGACTTGGCCAGCCGATCCACAATCACCCAAATAAAATCAAACTTTCTGAAAGTCCATGGGAGCCCAACTACAAAGTGTATGGTGATCCGCTCCCACTTCCACTCGGGGATCTCTATTTGCTGAATCAATCCACTCAGTCTCTGGTGCTCATACTTCACCTACTGACAGTTGAGGCACCAAGCTACAAATCCAACTATATCTTTCTTCATCCGCCTCCACCAGTAGTATTGTCTCAAATCCTGATACATCATTGCGACACTCGGATGAATGGGATACCGCGAACTATGGGCCTCCTCTAAAATCAACTCCCGAAGCCCGTCAACATTAGGTACACAAATTCGATCCTGCATCCTCAATACCCCATCATCACCACTGGTCACATCTCTGGCATCACCATGCTGACCCTTGTCCTTGAGGACAAACAAATGAGGGTCATCATACTGATGCTCAATGATACAATCAAATAAGGAAGACAGAGAAACCACACAAGATAGAACCCGACTAGGCTCCGAAATATCCAATCTCACAAACTAGCTGGCTAAGGCTTGAACATCAATCGCCATAGGCCTCTCCAATGTTGGTAAATAAGCCAAACTCCCAAAACTCTCTGCCCGACGACTCAAGGCATCAACCACCACATTGGCCTTGCCCGGGTGGTACAAAATAGTGATATCATAGTCCTTCAGCAACTTTAACCACCTCTTCTGGTGCAAGTTTAGATCCTTTTGCTTGAACAGGTGCTGCAAGATCTGATGATTAATATAAATCTCACAAGTCAAACCGTACAAATAATGATGCCAGATATTCAAGGCGTGAACAATGGCAGGTAACTCAAGGTCGTGGAAAGGATAATTCTTCTTGTGAACCTTCAACTGCCTGGGCTCGTAGGCAATCACTCTACCATCCTGCATCAAAACCGCTCCAAGGCCAATCCTCGAGGTATCAGAATAAACAGTGTAAGACCCCGAACCTGTAGACAATATCAAAATTAGGGTTGTAGTAAGAGCTGTCTTGAGCTTCTAAAAGCTCGTCTCACACTCTTCCGTTCACTGGAATGGAGCACCCTTCTGGGTCAACCTAGTCATAAGGGCTGCAGTCGACGAAAACCCCTTAACAAAACGATAGTAATAACCCGCCAAGCCAAGAAAAATGCGGATCTTTGTAGCTGAGGATGGTCTAGGCCAACTCTGCACTGCCTCTACTTTCTTCGGATTCACCTGAATACCCTCACTCGACACCACATTGCCTAAGAATGCCACGGAATCCAACCAAAACTCACATTTCGACAACTTAGCATATAACTTCTTTTATCTCAAGGTCTGAAGCACTATCCTCAGGTGTTGTTCATGATCTTCCCGACTCCGGGAATACACCAGAATATCATCAATAAAGACAATGACAAACGAGTCAAGATACGGCCGGAACACACTGTGCATCAAATGCATAAAGGCTTTTGGGGTATTGGTCAGCCCAAATGACATAATAAGGAACTCGTAATGACCATACCAAGTCGTGAAAGCAGTCTTTGAGATATTTGACTCCCGAATCTTCAACTGATGGTAACCTGAGCGCAAGTTAATCTTATAAAATACCCATGCGCCCTAAAGCTAGTCAAACAGATCATCAATACGAGGCAAAGGATAATGGTTCTTCATTGTAACTTTGTTCAACTAGCGATAATCAATACACATACACATAGAACCATCCTTTTTCTTCAGAAACAAGACAAGAGCACCACAAGTTGATACGCTGGGCCGAATAAAACCCTTATCAAGCAATTCATGTAACTGATACTTCAACTCAGGAGGAGCCATAAGATACGAAGGAATAGAAATGGGCTGAGTGCCCAACAACAGATTAATGCCAAAATCAATATCTCCATAAGGCGGCATGCCCAGAAGATCAGATGGAAACACATCAGGAAAATCCTGTACTACTGGGACTGAATAAACTGAAGGGGTATCAATAATGACACCTCTCATGTAAGATAAATACGCATCGCACCCCTTCTCAAACATTCTCTAAGCCTTAAGGAAATAAATAACTCTACTGGGAGTATGATCTAAAGTACCCCTCCACTCAACACGCGGTACACCTGGCATAGCTAGCATCACGGTTTTGGCATGACAATCAAGAATAGCATAATGGGGCAATAACCAATCCATGCCCAAGATAATATCAAAATCTACCATGCTGAGTAACAATAAATTGGGTCTGGTGTCAAAACCACTAAGAGTAACCAAACACGACCGGTAAACGCGGTCCATAATAAGAGAATCTCCACAAGAGTAGAAACATAAATAGGGGAACTCAAAGAATCCTGAGGTATACCCAAATGCGGAGCAAAATAAGAAGACACATAAGAGTAAGTTCAGCCAGGATCGAACAGAACTGATGCATCTCTGTGACAAACCAGTATAATACATGTGATGACAGAATCGGAAGCAACAACCTTGGTACGGGCATGAAGGGCATAGTATCGGGCCTGGCCTCCCCCTTTAGGGTGACCTATACCTCCCCGACCTCCACCTATAGCTAGCTGAGTAGGTGGGGTAGAACCTAGAGCTGTAACCATAGCCTGAGAACTTTGCGGGGCACGCTGTGGCTGAGAAGTCTGTGGAGGCGCACTCCTCCCAAGTCTAGGGAATTCCCTCACCATATGGAGTGTGTCACCACACTCAAAACAAGCTCTGGGAGGATGTGGCGGCTGTGACTAGCTCGGCCCAGGTCTGCTGGACTAAACTCTGAAAGCACCCCGCGCAGGAGGCGTGCTAGATACCAGAGGTGCATAATAAGGCTCCTGAGGCCTAGAAGGAGCTGGAATACCACTGGATACTAGAAGAACTGAATGAACAGGGCAACTCATATAACCCTTACCATGACGACCTGCAGCTGGGGCACGGGAACCAGAATAATGGCCCGACACTCGATACCTCTTGGCCTCTCTTTCCTCTCTCTCCTTAGCATGCATACCTTCAATCATCCTAGCAATAATCACCACCTGCTAATAAGAAATATCCATCTTTAACTCACGAACCATGCTAGACCTGATGCTGAGAATAAGCCCCTCAATAAACCGGCGAACCCTCTCGCGAATAGTAGAAACCAAGGCTGGGGCATATCTAGCTAAACTAGTGTAACGGACAACATACTCCGAGATAGTCATAGCACCCTGGCGCAAATGCTCAAACTCTGCGCGCCATGCGTCCGTGAGGCTCTAAGGAATAAACTCTCTCAAGAACATATCTGAATATCGAGTCCAAGTTAGTGAAGCTGCCTCATCCGAACTGTCTAACTCATAGGTACGCCACCACTCATAGGCGGCTCCTGAAGCTAGAAGGCAGAGAAAGACACCCCACTCGAACCTGATATACCCATAGTGCGGAGGATATGGTAAAACTCCTCCAGAAATCCCAGGGCATCATCTGAGACTAACCCACTAAATACAGGAGGATTATACTTCTTAAACCTCCCAAGCCTCCGCTGCTCATCCTTTGAAACCGCTGCCTATCCTCGGGTTGACCTGGGGCTACAAGATGTATAGGAATAATCTCTGGGACCTAATCAACATGCACTCTCTGCTTAGGAGTGCGGGTGACGGGAGCCTGTGCTCCTCCACCAGCCTGAGATGTAGCTGCAGCAAGGGGAAGCAACCTTGCCTGAGCCAAAATGGTGTACATGCTCATGAATTGTGCCAGAGTCTCCTGAAGTGCTAGAGTAATAGTAGAAGTAGGCGTATCAGGCGCCTAGACTCTGGCTTGAACTGTTAGTTGTACCTCGGTGGTAGCTCGCGCAGATGCTCTAGCTGCACCACATGCACGTCCTCGACCTCTACCATGGCCCCAGCCTATTATGACTGCAATAGAGGGCACGGGTGCCTGATCATCTCGGGTAGAGCATGTCCTCACCATCTGTGAGAAAATAGAAGACAGAAATTTACAATTGTGATATCAAAATCTCGCACGACAAGGAAATCAAATGAAGTGGAAATTTCCTAACAGTTACATAGCCTCTCGTAGATAAGTACAGATGTGTCCATACCGATCAGCGAGACTTTAATAAACCGGCTTGTGATTCATGACTCCTATAATCCTAGAGCTCTGATACCAACTTGTCACGACCCCGGTTCTCCCTCCGTGAACCATCGTAACGGCACCAAGTCTCTACGACTAGGTAAGCCTAACAATTCGAAAAATAAACCAATTTGCGGAAGAAAATAATAAGAATGAAATTGTAAAATAAAATAGTGTTTAAAAGTGCTTCTTGGCATAAACAATAACAACTCTCGAAATCTGAACACATTTCCCAAAACCCGGAATCTCATGATCACAAGCATTTGAATGTCTACTATTATCTAACTCTAGAATATCTAACAAAGGAAAGGAAAATACATAAGGGCTAATACTAAAAAGGGGGAGTAGAAAAGGACTCTTTGGTCTGCGGACACGGCAGATATACCTCGGAGTCTATACAAGTGCCTCGTCTCAAGCGTGAGTATACCACAGTAGTACTAAGTGAGTGACAAACCAAACCTCGGTCGGGTAGTGATGAGGAAGGTCAGGGCCCTACTGAGATTAAATAAAATATAAGATGTGACAGTATAAGATAAAGCAGTACAGTTGAAAGATAACCATAAGAATCAATATAGGATAATAAGGATAACTACAACTGAAATAGAAACAGAAAACAATCACCAGGAATACCACTCTTCTCAATAATCAGGGATCTCCCATTATCCCGGGGATCTCTTAGTACCCTCAATACATTCTAGGGATCTCTTGGTATCCCGAGGATCTCTTGGTAACCTCAATATATACTAGGGATCTCTTGGTATCCCGAGGATCTCTTGGTATCATCAATATACGTGCTAGGGATCTCTCGGTATCTCGCACCTCAACTCAAATCATCAATATACACAGGGGATCTCCCGGGATGCCATCTCATAGTCCCAAAGCAAAACACATAGCAACAACACAAGGAATACTCAATTAAGCTAAATTTCGTACCAAGTAAAACAAGTAATTCTAACCTACCATGCTTCACATAATACAGTTTTGGCATTTTAAACAATAAAGCAATTAAGTAAATTAAACATGCTTTTCTAAGCTAACAACAGATTTAAATTTCAAGTAGAGTAAGCAAGAAAGGAAAACACAATTTAAGCTACTAAAGTGAAAACAAGATTTTTCAACAAGTAGCGCAAGTACGCACTCGTTACATCACGTACAAGGCATTTCAATTACCACAATACCAAATCCTAAGGGGAATGTCCCCCACACAAGGTTAGGCAAGCCACTTACCTCGAACCGGCTCAAAAGTCAACCCGAAACCATGTTCTTGCCACGAGTACTCGACTCCAAATGACCCAAATATATTCAATTCAATTGCATAATGTAAATAACACTTCAAGTAACTGATTCTACAAATAAATTCTAAGCTAATATGCGAATTTAGATAAAATGACCAAAACGCCCCTTGGGCCTAGGTCTCGGAATTGGGTAAAATTTACATTTTCAAAAACCTTATACTCTCACGAGTCTATACATAACAAGAACACTGAAATCGGTGTTCAATTGACCCCTCAAATACCCATGTTAAGGTCTCTTAATCTCAAACCCTAATTACCCATTTTTCACCACTAATTAGGTCTTTAATCACATATAAACAAATTATGAAGTCAAAAATATTACCTCCAAGTGATTCCCCTTTGGTTTCCTAAAAAATTACCATCAAAAGCTTTAATCCCGTTCAAAAAAGGTAGAAAAATGAAGAAGGGTCGCGGACGAGCTATTTAAATATTGCCCAGATATTCCTTCTTCGCGAACGCGGAAGGCCCCTTGCGTTCACGAAGCACAAATTCGCTTGGGTCTAGATTCCTTCATTGCGAATGCGATACACGAGATGCAAATGCGATGCACAACCTCCTCCTCCTACACGAACGCGGGAACACCATCGCGAACGCGTAGGTATGAAACCTCCCAGCTTCGCCAACACGGGAGATTCTTCGCGAATGCGGAGAACAAAAACTCCCCCCGCCATAGCTCCTCTTCGCGAACATGAGACCCTACTCGCGAACACGAAGAATGAAACTAGAACTGGGCTACTGTAATTTTTCTGTAATTTCAACCAGTCCCAAAATGCCCAGTTGAGCATCCGAAACACACCCGAGGCCCTTGGGACCACAACCAAACATGCCAACCAATCCTAAAACATCATTCAAACTTGTTCCAATCTTTGGAATGCTCAAAACAACATCAAAACACCAATTTAGCATCGGATTCAAGCCTAAGAACTTCAAAAACTCTCAGAATATGCTTTCGATCAAAAGTCTATCAAACTTCGTCCGAATGACCTAAGATTTTTCACACACGTCACATTCAACACTACGGAGATACTCCAACTTCAAAAGTTCCATTCCGACCCTCGGATCAAAATCTCACTATCGAACCGGAAACTTCAAAAATTAGCTACGGACCTCCAACAAACCATCTAAACACGCTCCTAAACCCGAAATCACCCAACGGAGCTAACAGAACCATCGAAATTCCATTCTGAGGCGGTCTTCACACAATTCCGACTACGGTCAAATTTCCAAAACTTAAGCTCTCATTTAAGAACTAAGTGTCCCAAAACTCCCTGAAACTCCCAATAATTCCTCCCGACAACTCATATAGCAGAAACAAACACGGAAAAAGCAGTTAATAGGGGATCAGGGCATAAATTCTTAAAATGACCGACCGGGTCATTGTTGATACCCAATATTTCCCTGTATATTTTTAATATAAAAAATACTTTCAAAATATCATGTATATGTATATATAAGTATTTCCCAAGGTTTATTTATTTTTCCCAATTTTTAAAGGGTTTTTAAATCAATTTATCGCCCTATTTTATCAAGAAAAAACCAATAATTATCCCCAAAATAATCATTTTTGGTGATTCATTTAGTGGATTCTCATATTTATACTAAAATATAGCTAAAATAATTTTTGCATATTTTTTCAAATTTATTTGGTATTGTTTAGGCTAAATTGCATATAATTGCAATATTAGCCTCTTCTAAGATTTAATTGTAATTATAGTTATAAAATTGGCCCCAGTATTTTTTATTTGATAATTATGTATTATTAATCATCTTAGCCCCTTTAATTTTATTAATCATTTATTAAATGCTAGCCCTGTTTATTTCAATTATAGCCCTAAATCAACCATCAATTAAACCCAATCTCAAACCCAATTACTCTGACCCAAACCCCGCTCAAACCGACCCAGAACCGTTTCTCGCCTACCCTCTCTAATCTCAACTGTTGATCTCCCAGATCGACGGTCCCCATTTTCCTTTCTTTTTTTAATTCCCCATTACCCTTTAACCCTAATCATTTCCCGTCTGAAGCTGCCCTTGAATTCCCTCTCTCCCAATTCTTTCTCAATCTCTTTTAGAATCCCTAGCTGCCACCTTCAATCACCACCTAATATCGATCACATCCAGGGCTTCCAAAGCCATTGATGGCCTGTATCTACCTCTTACGACTCCTGCATGCTCGATTATCATGGCCTCGAGGCCAGACCTTGAAGAAATTTGGTCCAGACTTCGAATGTTTTAGTGTTATGGCTATCTCCAGCCATCCTCGACCTTGCTACAGTCAGATATCGCTATTCAATACTAATTTTGACCTCTCCTTCTTAGATCGATGATTTCCAACCCTTTCTCACTCTTTGGGTTTCTTCTGAAACCCTAACCTTTGAGGTTCTTCTGATTCTTTTAGATCCGTTGTCGATCTGTGTTCTCTACAATCTTTTTGAAAGTTTTCTTAAAGTTTCTTTCAAAACCTTACCTTTAAAACCTTTATCTTTTCCGATTAAGGTTTTGTTAAGTTATTTCGAAGCTTTTCTAATTTTTTTTAAACATGTCGTTCTTCTACTGTGTTTCTTATGTTGATTCTTCTAATTTATTTCTTATGATGTTCTTCTACTGTGTTTCTTATGTCGATTTCCTACTGTGTTTCTTATGTTGTTCTTCTACTGTGTTTCTTTATGTTAAAAGTCCTGGCCCTTTCTTAAGGTTTCTGATTTAATTTTCTTCATTGATATTTTTTCTTGATTCTTTTGTCTTTCATCTCTATACTCGATTGATTGTTAAAACCCCTTTTTTTTTTGGGGGGGGGGGGGGGGTTCACTCGAGTTTTGAGGCTATTTGCTATGTGATTTGCTTGTCCTTCATCTCCAAACTTGTTTGGTTTCAAAACCCTAATTTCTTTGGACCTATTTGGGTTTCTGAAGTTGTTTCATATATTACTCGACTGAATTTCAAAATCTTTTGTTTCTTTATATGATTTTGAATCCCTGCTAAACTCTTCTAAGGTCTTTGTACTGGACCCTTTGTATGCTATTTGATACTCTCTCCCTTCTCCATTGCTGAGTTACTGAAATTGACCTATGTAACTATCATGTTCCTATAGTCCACTACTTACTGATTTTGCAATTGCATGACACTTTCTTTGTCCTAAATTCAGCCTCGCATACCTAATACTTGAGTGCTCTTTGTATATGCTGAGCTTCCCCTCGAAAATGACTTTCCATTTTTGACTGATTTCAGACCTCCTTTTGTAAGTCTGATTGATACTTTCCTTATTTTACTAATTTCCCTGTTTCTTGGTTTGATTTGAAAACTTTCCTTAGCATTTCTGACTTGGTTTATTCATGAACCAGTAATTTCGAATCTTTGACTCCTTGACTTACTATGTACTGATTGACTCTTACCTTATTTGTTTAACTGTGTATTTCAAAGATCCTTCCCTTAATTAAACTCCTATGTATTTACCCCTAATTGTCTACTTTGCACAAGATGCTTATTTGATCTCTTTCCTTAAATGATTTCTGTTAATTACCGTTTAAGTTCGAACTCCTTAATTAAAGGAAGTTCTTCTACTGATTGATTTTAATTGGTACATGGTTATTTTCTTGCCTTATTCTCTGCTTGTTTTCAAACTATAAATACCATGCTCTTTCATTGACACAAACATACACAGACACTCTTAGTTTTTGAACTCACACTCACCTTCAAAAGGCATTCTCTCTTGTTACATGTATTGTGGCCTGTTTTCAAGTCCTGCTACTTGCTTTTATTGTACTTTGCCTCTTTGAAACTGGTATGTTCTGATTAAGATTTTCAGCAATCACAACAATGTGTTTACCTAATACTTTTGCATTATTTTCTGTCTACTGCTTATGTATGGTTCAATACTTACTTTAGCATACTGTAATTTCATTCTGCCTATCCTGTTATGAACCCCAAACCCATGCCCCAATGTGTTTGGTACTATGGTTTGCTTGAGGCATGACAGTATTGAATATCACTACCCATGACTCAAGCTTGATCCCCCTGGGATCCTAACCCCTATGATTCTTTGTTGTTGTATGTTCTGTAGGCTTATAGGCATGCCAGCATCTCTATTGATGTGCATGCCCAAAGCTTACCCTTTGCCAAGCATGGGCTCTCTGCAATCAGTTCCCAATCCCCGACCCCCTTTTGTGCAAAGTTATCAATTCTGTAGCTATTTCCAATACCCTTTTCCCTTTTCTTTACTTCGCTAGTTCTTAAAGTTTTGTTTCTGCACTTGCACTCTCTCTTAGACTTTAAGTTTTGCCCCCTTCTTGTGAGCCTTGCCTTGGGACCCCCTTGAGCTCCCTCTGAACTTGGACACTTGAGGGCTGGCCCTTCCACACTGCACTTATCCTCATTCTGATAATACAATTTAGGTGTAAGCACTGCCCAGAGTTCCATTGAGGCTCTTAGGGAACTATGACAAACTCAAATTGGAGAAAGGGTTTGGATCAATGGTCTTTGAGTTGGGTTTATCTTGTAACTTAGAAAGGAAGTCATAATCAGGCTTCCTCTGGCTGTACTTTTATTTGTGTTTGGATGTAATTTTATTTATTCTGGTTTGTAATAATTTGTAACAAACATTTGGGGCTGGTTAGTGAAAAAAAGTGGGTAACTACGTATGCAAAGGGTAGAAATCATGACTATAGGACTACTATATTCTTGCATACTCAACCTCATATAAAAATTATGTCTATAGGATTCTGCATATTCGAACTTCACTTAGAAATCATGTCTATAGGATTCTGCATATTTAACTTCATATAGAAATTATGTCTATAGGATCCTGCATATTTAACTTCATATAGAAATCATGTCTATATGATTCTGCATATTTAACTTCATATATAAATTATGCCTATAGAAATGTTCAATTCTGCATAAGGTTTAAAACAAGGTCCGCATTTAGATACCACGTCTATAAGGTTTTAAATCAGCAACGTATAGAAGCATGCCTATAGGATTTTCTAATAAAATCTGATTCGCTTCACTTAGTGTTAGACATAAAACCGGTAATAATGGCTACTATCAGTCGCATGACTTGTAATCAATTCGTTTAAATCCTGACTTCTTTTAATAATCTGATTCTATCACTTAGCAAGTTTAACGAATATGCATTCAAACAGTTCATTTCGAGCCTTACTGTTTCATTGCTTTCTGAGTCCAGTAGATACCATTCTTATAGGACCTCTGTTCAAACACTTAGGCAAGCCTTAGGGTAATAAAAACCGAATCTGCTTCTGTTAATAATTACAACAAGCAGGCAGGCCTGATTCGGACTTCTTATCTGAGTTATGTGAGAAGCATAAACTGTCTCAACAATTTCCTCTCCCTCGTCTTTAATACATTTTAAATCAGACCTAAACAGTATGTGCAAGTCATGCTAATTACGTGCTTCTTTGTTTAAGGAGGTATATCTGAGCCTCTGCTTGTTATATGCTTTCCCCAATTTGCAATACATGTTTTGTATGTCTCCTTAGAGTTTTTTCCTTTGAAACTACAAATAATCCTAATATCCCTCCCTTTTAGGATTAGTAGTCCTAAATGCCTCCTGGACTGATAGGATTGGGATGGGTAATAGCATACAATAAGTAAACGAGACCAATATGTGCTATAAATACCTTAACGGGGTGGGAAAGGTAGATATGGATATGATGACCACGCGATAATGTCACGTGTAGCCCCTCATTGAGGAGTGATTACCGGACATTGTGTGGGGTGATCAATATTGTTAATAAACCTAGGACCTCCTTTCCCTTATTTCTTTATTTCTTTTATCATTTCAACTCTTTCTTTAAAAAATCAGCTTTGTTTGCTCTTCCAAACTTTGTTTACTTGCAAACCATTATATGAAATCCCCTCTTATTTGAGCCTTATTTTTCTACATGTTAATTGCACCCCAAATTCACAATAATTGTTTGGCCGGGAACCATACTAGTGGATTCTGAGGGGTGCCTAACACCTTCCCCTTAGAATAATTTCAAGCCCTTACCCTATCTCTAGTTATTCAAATCAATCTCTTTTGGTGTCCTAATGCACCCTAATCATTAGGTGGTGACTCTTCAAATGCAAACCCAATTCCCAAAAGGAATGAGTTGTCCCTCCAAATTTCATAAACCCGATTTCGCTCTAGAAAAAGGGGGCGCGACAGCATGGCGACTCTACTGGGGATATTGTAGGCTTTTACTATTTCAGACTATTATTGTGACTTTACACTTCTTTATATGTCTTTATTTGTTTAATGCCTTTAAGTATTTAATTCTCTCTTCAACTACCAAACTGACTTGTCTTTTTGTTTCTTTCCTTTATTTCTTTCCTTTACTGCTTTCCCTTATTACTGCTTTAAATTATGAAGAACTGTAGTATTTATTGCTTTCTTAACGTGTAAATACGTGACAACCTGCTTTAATTGTTGCATAATCATGCTCAACATTATATTACACTCGTGCCAAACAAAATACCATAGTGAAGCTTATAATGAGTTGTTGCGGTCTTCCGATATTATCAGCCCTTAAATCCGAAAAAGGCGTATTTGCCGTAAAACCAATCGATGAACGGTATAGTCGACGGTTCCGTGCCTTTCCCCCTTAAGTTGTCCACTCGAGGGTACCGGTCTAAAACCCCATAGAAACCTTACTCTGTTTAACTGTGCATGCATCATGGTCAAACCTAGCCGAGTCAGTTATGTTGTTCGCATAATGACTCTTTAAGATAGCCTTGTCCAAAGTCCACTGGGTTTCCCTAAAACCCAAACTGACACTATCACGTTCTGTGCATTTATTTGGAGAATTAAATGCTTTTATGCCAATTATTGATATTTAAATAGTCGATTCCAGTGGGGGTACGGGCCTAACCCTTTTGTCTTGCAGAAATATGAGGCACGAAGTCCCCAGATTTGGCATGGTCACCTACATCCATAAAAAAATTCTAAGTTGGTGGGACGATCTTCACTCTAGTGATCAGACTCTTGTCCGTAAATATTTGGGAAATCTACTTTCCCTCCTAGAAATCCAACCCAACAACAAGATCATAGAACTACTCTATTCTGGGATTGTGATAGGACTGTGTTCCGCTTCGGGGACATTGAAATGGAACCCTTGCTAGAAGACATAGGAGGATTGGCTGGCAAACCATGGGAAACTCTGGGTTTGTTAATGCATGAGAACCGCAAAGGCCGAGGCTTATTCAAAATGATGGGTCTGAAGAAGAATCCAGAATTGACATGCCTGAAAGAGTCCTATATACCTTTTGATTATTTGTATGAAAGGTACGGTCACTGCAAGTCCTACCGTACCTATCCTAATGAATTTGCCATCACATCATTAGGGCATATTCACCGAAGGGTCATTGTATTTATGTTTTGTTTCCTGGGGTTGATAGTGTTTCCAATAAAGAAAGCGAGGATCCATACTCGGTTGGCTATGGTAACAAAAACTCTGATGGAGGGCATTGGTAGGCAACCTTTCAGCATTGTGCCCATGATCATGCGAAGATATACCAAGCCTTGGAGAAGTGTCAACGAGGATCCAAACACTTCGAGGGCTACAATTTCCTACTTCAACACTGGCTCATGGAGCATCTCCAAAGAGGTAAGTACTGACAGGAGATTCCGCAAAGAGACTGGGATGATTATATCGCTTTCCATCATTAGAAGTGAATGAATTACACGCCCAACATGTTTGACCAGCCAGAAGATACCAGAAGATGGGTAGAGTTATTTGATAATCTAACTGGGGATCAAATATAATGGATGTTCGAGTGGTTCCCTACCAAGGAATTCATCGCCCGATCCAGGGATGCACCATTTTTTATACTAATCGGTCTGAGAGGAACCTACCCTTATGTCCCCTTCTGAGTTATGAGATAGGCTGGTAGGAAGTAGGTTATACCAAGGGTCGACAAGATGAGTCACTTCTGAGCTGACTTCCAGGATAATGACAGTCATTACAAGTGCCAAGCTTAGCATATGTGGCACTACAAGATCGTCATGGGGAGATATACCATCGAGCTAGACAGGTACCATGTCGGTTACGCTCCTTACTATTTAGGTTGGTTGGAAGATAATCATGATGGTCTGGGCCATCCAGGACTTGCTAGGGGCCACAGGATCATTGATGAAAGGGCCGAGGCATAGGTCAAATACAATCAACTACGTAAGAGAATTGGGGAATGTGAAAATGAGCACCGTGAGATACAAGAATCCAACCAAAAGCTGATTGAAGAGTGGAAAGATATGGTTGTCAGTGCCAACAAGTGATTGGGATATTTGGAGCGGGCGTAGTAGAGCTGGAAAAGAAATATCTTAAAAGAATTGAGGATTACCAGAATGCTGAGGGAGATGAGGGCAGACATCTAGCCAGAGCCTACCTATTGCTGGGACTTCACGAGTTGGGAAAGCTGTTCGACGGAGCCAAAGATGTCGAGTCTGGGGAAGGTCCTTCTGGGATCAAGTAGATAGGAATTTACTTTTTTGTTTTATGAATGTAATAAGGCCGATGGCCACTAGTGATATTTTATTTCCTATTATTTAGTGTCGATTTGGGATTCATCTACTTTTTATCAATAAAATGAGGCATTTAACATTCTAAGTTCTCCAAATCAACTTGTCGCTAGGCCTACCTCGGGCACAAAGAGATTCCCAAATTAGGACACAATTTACATTCTTGCACTATGTGTTTAAATATCGCGACATTTTCTTATAATCCTCACTAACTTGTTACCTTTTTGATTTTACTTTTTGTTTATTTATTCCCCTCCCCAAAGGTTAGTTCGTGCACTCTGGCAACATCATCTTATTCCACGAGATCCAGGGGCCCTCCACACACTCATCCTCTTAGTCCAGTCAAAAATAAGAACAAAGGAAAGATGGAAGATGTGAACAACTCCAAAAAGGAAAACTCAACTGAACGGGTAGAGGTTGTTCATGGTCATGGTACTCAGTTTCCAAAGAAAATGCATCCCAACTCGAACAAAAGTTGCTAAAAATCCAAGAATAACTTGATCAGATTCGGAATCTGGTGAATCTATCATTTTCCCTCACCACTCCAGATGTCAATTTCCCAAATGCTTAGAACCCCACACCTCCACAAAATATCCCGAAGCCATAAAACCATCCCACTACTCAACACCACTGCAACATCTGCCATACTTCCAACAATACTCCACTGCTCATCCTGAAACCCCAAAACTCCACAAATGACCACTTTCACACCCATCATAACACCCCCATCTATTTGGAGACCATGCCACATTCCACCTAACCCATCTCAAGCACACCTGAGTCTGATGATAAAGACTCGCTCATCAAGAACCTGGCTGAGGAACTTAAGAAATTGACTAGCCGGATTCAAGGCGTTGAAAGAAGCAAGGGAATTGAGGGGCTGAACTATGAGAATCTTTGCATACAGCCCAATGTCGAACTGCCCGAGGGGTACAAACCTCCTAAGATCGAGATGTTTGATTGTACGGGGGATCCGAGGGTCCATTTGAGAACATACAATGACATGCTAGTCGGAGTAGGGAAAGACGAAAGGATCCACATGAAGCTTTTCATGAGGAGTCTGAAAGGAGATGCTCTGTCTTGGTACATTAGACAAAACCCGAAGAAATGGTCAAAGTGGGTGAGTATGGCGTCCGATTTCATGGACATGTTCAGGTAAAACATAGAAAATGTGCCAGATGTGTTCTACATTCAGAACCAAAAGAAGAAGCCCACAGAAACATTCCGCGAGTATGCTACTTGTTGGAGATCCGAAGCTGCTAAAGTCAGACCTGCCTTAGAGGAAGAACATATGAACAAATTCGTCGTCCGGGCTTAGGATCCGTAGTATTAAGAGCGGCTAATGTTGATTGAAAGCCATAAATTTTCTGACATCATCAAACTGGGTGAGAGGATCGACGACGGTATCAAAAGCGGTATGGTCACGAATTTTGAGGCCTTGCAAGCTACAAACAAGGCCTTATAGTCTGGAGGTGCGTCCAAGAAAAGGGACGTAGGGGCCGTAATGGTTTCACAGAGAACCAAAATCTCCCATCAAATACCAAACCTATCCGATGCCTCCACTCACATATCAGCCTACACCAAATTACCAAGCACCCTCACCCTCTTACCAAACTCCACCACCCACTTATCAATCACCTCCAGCTCCCACATGTAGTCATGTGATTTTTTGCCTTCCCCAAGATTTTTCATATTTTAGCACGTAAATATTTAATTTAGGCCTAAGCTCCTGATTACTAAACATAAATGTATTCCCTGCTCTCCAGGCGGGCTCCTGACTACTGACTTGAAATGTATTCCCTGCTCTCCAGGCAGGCTCCTGACTGTTGACTTGAAATGTATTCCCTGCTCTCCAGGAGGGCTCCTGACTGCTGATTTGAAATGTATTCCCTACTCTCCAAGTGGGCTCTTGACTGCTGATTTGAAATATATTCCCTGCTCTCCAGGCGAGCTCCTGATTGCAACAAAATAGACAAAATAAAGAAAAATTGTCTGCCCCAGTTTGGGTATCTGGGCACATATATAGTTATTTCAATTAATTTTGACTCTTTTACTTTATTTTATTACAAGAAAATGATGATTACAAAAAAATAGTTTCATTAATGTGTTGTAGTCATTTTTAATCTTGAAAAATACTAAAAAAATAGTTTTGTTTTAACGGTCAGTCTTATTTTAACAGTTATTTTACTTAAGTAGGACAAATTAATAAATGAGATCATATTTTAATCTCGTTTGGGGGGAAAGAATAAAACCTGGGCTCGAGCAACTCATTTTTAGGCCTAATTTTTGGACCTAGTTCATAATTACTAAGACCATAATTCCTAGGCCCATACCCCTAACCTAATTCTTACCCCTATATAATTGTATCTAACACCTAAAGAGAAAAGGGGCGAAGACCTTAAAATCCATTGAATTCGCCGTTACGCCAAGGAAAAGAGCGTACCTCCACCATTCTTCATCTTCCTCAGAAAGAGCCTAGAGCTAACGGAACCAAAGAGCTGAATGGAGCAGCGGCTGGAGCACAAAAACGACCCCTCGCACGTTCTTTTCTTCTTCATCAACAGTCACGCCACACCATCGACACCTCCCTTCAGCAAAGCTGTCGGAACAAGCACATACATACACAAAATGAAAAAAAAGACAACAAATTACATAGACAGCAAAGAGCCAATTAAACAATTCGAAATCCTTTTCTTCTAAGCTTCATTTGAGCTGAGGTTATTGAAATCGCCGTTCGATGTCCAAGTTCGCGGGTTCACGTTTCGCCTCACTACTGTCGTCTTCATTCAAATTTTCACCATTTGTGAAGCTCTTTCAGAAGCTCTATTTTAAATATATTAAAAAGCTTGCTTAACAGTTTCTTTCTTGATTTGCTCTTGTCTATTTGAGTTTTATTCAATTTGAATCCTCCACCATTACATGCCTTGTTTTACTTCTATGATTAATTGTTGTTATCTTAAATCTGTTTGGTCTAGATATGGTGGGTTGACACATAAACTTTGATGCTTTAGTTTAAATGGTCTATTGGTATTGTTCTGGGCCATCCGTTTGGCTTCAATTGCCTCCCATTTATTGGTATTGTTAGGCCAATTAGTTTGGTTTAAGCTTCCCATGGTCAAGTGATAAAAGAAGCAGATCTTTGTGAAATCATTTTAAGCTCTAACCAATTATTAATCGTATTCTGAGGCATTCTTTGTAGGCGTCATCTCTTAATCTATTTTGGTAGGCTTTGTGATGTCTTTAATGTGTCAAGTGACTGTAGAATGGAAATTCAATTGAAAGTCACTTTGCACAGAATTATGTTGGTAATTTGCTTTGAGCTTTTTCAGTGATTTGGCTAGGGAATTTCGGTACTTGGGGTGTGTTTTGGGGTATTGAAATATGCTATGAAAAGTCAGATTTGTTTAAAAGATAATTGAATGCGCCTGTTAAGTTAGAATTAAGAATGTGATTGTTATTCGAAAGGGTTAACAGATTAGTTCCATAAGCCTAATTAGGAATAAATCTTTTAATAATTTGTGGCGTGCCATGCCAACTAAAACCCCGAAGACCATGGCCTTCACAAAACTAGTTAGATTTTTATATAAAATTTGAGGTGTGTCCTTTTCATTAAATAGCCCATGGCGTTCATTTAATTAGTTTTAACTCTTTCAGAAATGGAGGTGAGCCATATTGGATAATACAAATAGCTTATGGCCCTCCGAAATTTAGTTAGAATGCCCTTTTAAAAATTAGATTTGAGGTGCGCCGCGCCAAATAATTCTCAAATGTATGGCCCTTATTTAATTATTTCTTTTGAATCCTTAGAATTCGAGGCACGCCATTTAGCAAATTTTCCATGGCCCTCGCAAAGTTAAAAGCACGTAGTTGCTTTAGGTGCGTTATTTGAATTATATTACCTTCCTAAACTCAGGTGCACATTTCATGTGAACCAAATCCACATCTTAACAACGTCAAATAGAACATGTCTCAGACTGCAGGTGCATTTCATGTGGCGCAGTCAAAAGATGGGTTTTGGATGACGTTGAAATATTCCTTAAAATAATTCAAAGCGGTTTAAAGTTAAAATACACATAGGTTAAAAAGTGTTTTAAAATCAGATAATAAGGCTTAATAACAGTTGAGTGATCGTGCTAGAACCACGGAACTCAAGAATGCCTAATACCTTCTTCGGGGTTAATAGAATTCCTTACCCGGATTTCTGTGTTCGCGGACTGTAATACAGAGTCAATCTTTTCCTCAATTTGGGATTTGAACCGGTGACTTGGGACACCATAAATCATCCCAAGTGGCGACTCTGATCTTTAAATAAATAATCCCATTTCGATTGTCACTTTAAGTTGGAAAAAACTCCCTTATATCCTTCCGGGGTGTAGGTAAAAAGGAGGTGTGATAGCTCCGGCGACTCTGCTGGGGATCAAACCCAGAATCTCTGGTTCAGGGTTCAGAATTCGAGCTTAGATGAATTGTTATAGTTGGCTTATTCAATATCTGATTTTGTTACATGTTTGGGCTCAATGTGCTAAGTGTTGCTTTTACTACTTTGATATTCTGTGGACTGTATATAAACTGCTATGAAACCATTCTTCTTTCCGAGTCTTCTAAATCATGGAGAAGGGTGCACTTCGTCTAACTTCTCTTCTGTCTAGAGTATTATCCTATTTTAGAACGAGGTTCAGACAAGTTGCAAAGCCGGTGAAGCTTCTGTATTCCCGGTACCTTGCCCCCCCCCTGGCTCGAGCTGTCCGCTCAAATAAGCCAGGTCTAGAACAATAAACCCAAGTTTTCAAACCTAGTATAATATAGTCTCATGCCGGATCCCTAGTAGGAACGCTTGTTTGCATCATGTGCATTTTGACTTTGGGGACTCAACACAGGGGTTGGGTCCGTCTAGGACAGGTGTACCTAAAATAACAAACCATCTTGATACATCTTATGTGCTACATGTTGCATTTCTTCAAGGGTAAAGGGTCATTTGGCGGACTAATGATAGTTGAGGGCAAAATGAAAAAAAAATGAATGAAAAAAGAAAAAAAAAAGAGGGTGAAGTGTGAAGGGAGTGGGACCCAATTATGTTTTCTGTCACATTGTTTGTTAAGGAAAAACAGCTTGAAAATTCAAAAAAAGATTTTGCACTCTTTCATCATTTTCCGAAAATCAGGAAATAAAAAAAAATTCAAAAAAGAGTTTACATGTTCCATCATTTTTCAAAAAAAAAAGATAATTTTTTTTTCTCAAATTAGTGTTTTTTTAATTCTCGCCCATATCCAATCTGCCCGAACTACGCAAACCTGATTCTCGTCTTTCGGGACATGATACGTAGGCAACCCACATAGCGTTCGGTCTTTCTAGTAAATCTTAGGTTCTTGGCTTTGCGGGGTCTTAGCCAAATTTTGCACTTCTAGCCACCTTTTGGCCAAATAAGCCATTTTGCAAATAGCCTCAATCATGTCTTGCATGTGTCTAGTAGGGAATGTTATTGTCTCACATAGTGTTGGTTTATGTTTTCTCATACAGGTGTGGATCTACATACCGGAGTTTAAGCATAACAGATACCCCAGGATCACTGCATTCAGGAGTTGTTCGAGGAGCCATTTTATGTTTTTGAGTCAATTGTTCATGTTTTACTTTATAGTCCTGTATAGTAGTATCCAGTCTTTTAGGTGATGTTAGAGTTTGTAATAGTCTAGTTAAGTTTGCCAAGTCTTTTGTTATTGTATTTCTTATTTTGTATTTGAAAATGTGTTACAAGTCAAAAATCAAAAAAAAATAAAAATTGCGTTTTTATATTTCCGTTATAAGTTTTCTTATAGTACCTCTTTAAAAGTTTTCTTTAAGATATTAATTCCAAAAATCCAAAAAGATTTTCTTTTGAGGTTATTCTTTGGGAAATTAATGAAAAATGAATGAAAAGAAAATTCTTTTTATTTTACAAGAACTTTAGGACATTGTACATAGAAGAAATAACATATCTTATCTTCTGTTTATCTTTTAAAATTTCTCCTTTAGGTAATTAAAAATTGAAATCCAAAAACAGTTTTTTTTTTGTTTTTATTTTTTTCATTTCTCATTTTGAAATCTTTCTTCAAGGATATCAAATGAAAAATTAAAGTATTTTTCTTTGGTTTATTGTTTAGATTTCCTTCCTAAAAAAAGAATCAAAAAATGTTTTTCTCTTGTAGGGCTTTTTTCTTTAATAATTTCCCATAAAGTATTTGTTTCAAAAAGAAGAAAAAAAAGAACAAAAATATTTGCTTGTTAAGCTTGAGTTTATTATAGGTTATAGGTCATTGAGTCTAGAAAATTCAAAAGAAAAGGGTTTTGCTTCTTTTATTTCTCTTTTCTCATCAGAGTAGTCATTAAGGTAAAAAAAGAAAAAGAAAAAAAGAAAAAGAAAAAAAAGAGAATGTTAGTTTGTTTACTTTATTCCCGATATTCCAGAACTACGCAAAGATCTGATTCATGCGGGGTCATGATCGTAGGCAACCTACATAGGGTTCGATCGAATCATTTTTTTAAAAGAAAAAGAGAAAAAAAAGGGAGAAGAAAAAAAAGATGGTGAAATTATGGGACATGAGAAATGAGAGGAAAGAAAAGAGTGATAATTAGAAAAAAAAAGAGGAAGGAAAATGAGCAAGCCAAGAAGTGCTAAAAAAGAAAGAAAAGGGAAGATTGAAATGAACAAAATCGGGTTGATGCCAAGTGACCTTGTGACCCTTGAAGTCATTCTAGAACCGTTAATTGTTGCTAGGTGCATTACACGCAATATGATATTTTTAGCTATTAAATGCCCTAATGCTAATAGGATGACCCCATTTTGTTCCTTTTGTTATCTTCATTGAGCAGAAGGGTGGTTGGTTTGTGATTTTTTAAGTAACTCATCCATACACCGCAAGGTCAAAGATCAAGGTAGCCATGGCTAGCAAAGACTTGGACACATGGGTTGTTGATCCATTTAAGGGAATTGTTGAATCAGAATCTGAGTTGAAAGAAGAGGTCTTAAGGTTGAAAAGACAGATGGCCGAAATATACCAAGCTTGGATTAGTGAGCGTCCTCCACCATTAGTCCCCGATGCCCACCACTATGCTCCAGAACCAATTTTCAAGGTTTCGGGTCCATACTCTCACGCTCCTCATTTTGAGCCTCCTGGTGAGACTACAAAGCTTGATAAGACGGTGGAGCAAGATGAGATATCCAGAAAGCTGAAAGGGTTTAAGATGCCAAAGTTTAATTTGTATGATGGGCGGGGAGATCCAGTAGCCCACCTGAGGGGTTATTGTAGTGAAATGAGAAATGATGGCGGGAAAGATGAGCTGCTGATTGCATATTTCAGTGAGAGCCTGACTAGGGAAGCTTTGGAATGGCATACTCATCAAGATGTCGGTAAGTGGCATACATGGGATGACATGGCTCATGATTTTGTGCGACACTTTCAGAACAATATAGACATTGTCCCAGACCGCTCCTCCATATTTCAGATGGAAAAGAAACCCAAGGAAAGTTTTAGGGAATTTTGGTTCGGATGGAACGAACAAGTTATTCGGGACAGTCCTCACGTTGATATAAAAGATGTTGCTGAGCCCCGCCAATGACAGGATCTAGTGGGCATTTCTGCTAGATGTTTTCAGGCTCAATACCAACCCCATGAATATCCCCGAACTCCACATAATCCACCTCAGTATTATCCTCCGAACAATGTCCGTCCATCTGTCTAACCACTGGGTCACTCCAAAAGACGAGAACGAGCACCGCAGAATCCCCAACAGCCTTCGTAAAATTTCCAAGTACCCTATAACCCACATTCAAGCCAAGGTTGTAGAAGGGAACAAAGGCTGAAAGATAATTTTACACCAATAGGAGGGTCTTATGCAAGTTTGTTTGAGAGATTAAAGCATTATGACATGATTGCACCTATTTCTCTAAATTATATAGACCCACGTGCGAGAAGTTTTGACCCTTCTAAAAGGTGTGAATACCATTCCAATGCCCAGGGGCACACGATTGAAGATTGTCGTGCTTAGAAAAGGGAAATAGAAATAATGATTGAAGAAGGAATAATTTTGGTCCAAGGCAGTAATACCCCAAGTGTCACACGTAATCCTCTACGGGTACATGACAATGCACAGATTGTTGGAGTGGTTGGCAATGACGAAGGGTTGGTCAAAGGAGTCAAGGAGCCACTTGGTGAAATTAATAATATTGAAATTGGTAATGGTCTTGGTAATATTGATGTGGAACTCAGTGGCTAAGATGCCGAGCTTGGTAATTAGAAAGACGCTCCTTTCTTGGCTAGCCAGTAGGAGTCTTGATGATTCATTTTGTTGTCATTTCTGTTGTTCGGTTTATTTTAGGGTTGTAATCCGGACATTGTCTTGTGGCTCAAACCTTTCTATCCTTTTATTTTGCCTAGTTTGTTTAGTCGTAGTAGCTGGTTTAGTGTTGTCTAGCTTTGTTCCAGGGTTATAACCCCAATTTAGTTTGCTTGTTTTGGTGTTCGAACCCCTTCACCGTTTGCCTAATGCAATTTCGTGTTTTCTATTATTTTTAGTCATTTCTATTTAGTTCTCTTCTCCTTTTATAGTTTTCTTCTTGCTCGCTCTAGTGACATGACATGCACACATAATTCTAAGCCTAGTCTTAAAAGTTAGTTTACTCATGAAGCAATGAAGCAATTTTGAAGATGACTGAGGCATTTGAAGGAAATAAGTACATAATTTTGAGACCATTGGAAGCCCGAACTATGTGAAACTGGGGCAGATAATTTGGGAAGTTAATAGGGTAACAAGAATTCGTCAAAAGAAGAGTGCATCCCGGACGATTTGAAGTAAGCAACTTTGAGTTCAAGTGCATCGCAAGTTACAAGATAAAGTTAAGAAAATTGTCTCCGAATTGACGGAGGATATCCATTATGAAAAGGGAATCACCCAACGAGGGATTTGCACTTGACAAGGCACTAAAAAAAGTAGAAGGCGTATCAGTAATACCAATGCCGAAGCTGCAAAAGAAATATTGTGTGTGATCTTCAAATTTCATTTCATGTTGCATGTGTTGTGCTCACCATTTTCAGGGATTGTGAGGCCCTCTTTCAATTACCCAAACACTTACACCATTTGATACCCTCTTGATCTTGTACTAGTTTCTTTGTCCTCCCCTCTTTTGGAATCAAGATTAGAGTCATGCGAAAAAGAAAAACAAAAAAAAGAGTTCATGTCCCCATAGGTTTTTTTTAAAAGGTTCATTCCAAAGAAAATTCAAAAAAAGAAGAAGAGAAAAATAGAGAAAAAAGGGGAAAATAAAAGAAAAGAAGAAAGAAAAGAAAAAAAAGAAAAAGAAAAGAAAAGAAAAAGAAAAATAGCAACAACAAAAGTAGTGTTGTGAACTATGTTTGACCTGATTCTTGTCACCACAAGATACGTAGGAAGCTTCACGATTCAGTCATACCAAATAAAATATTTCATAATCCCATGAAGTCGAGAGTGGGAGATTCAAAAAAAAAGAGAAAAAAAAATCAAGTTCCCTTGTTTTAGAAATGGGGGAAAAGTGTTTAGAATGGATTCCAAAAGTTGTAAATAAATTAACCCCGTTGTCTTAGTTATTTTTGAGCCTTTATGATATCCTTTCTTTCTAACCTTGTCCAAAAGCCATATTACAGTCCGAAAGACCTCCCGGATAATCTTTGAGAGTGCTGAGTTTAGACATGCCATGAGCATATGATGTTTTTACTCTAGTCAATGCCTTTTCATCTACAGAATCAGAGGAAATAAGAAGAAAAGAACAAAATGAGAGAGTCTTATTGGTGAAAACCTTCACAGGCACCATAAGGCGATGGTGAGTTGAGAGAAAGAACAAAATGAGAGAGGCTTGATGGTGAAAACCCTTCGAGCACTACAAGTCGAATAAAGATCGTCAATCAGATAGGATAATTGGAGCATGAAAGCCCAGTTTCACGGCTTAGGCCAGGAGCATATGATGTTTTTACTCTGATCAATGCCTTGTCATCTACAGAATCAGAGGAAATAAGAAGAAAAGAACAAAATGAGAGAGTCTTATTGGTGAAAACCTTCACAATCACCATAAGGCAATGGTGAGGTGAGAGAAAGAACAAAATGAGATAGGTTTGATGGTGAAAACCCTTCGGGCACTACAAGTCGAATAAAGATCGTGAATCAGAGAGGATAATCGGAGCATGAAAGCCCAGTTTCACGACTTAGGCCAGGAGCATATGATGTTTTTACCCTGGTCAATGCATTGTCATCTACAGAATTAGAGGAAATAAGAAGAAAAGAATAAAATGAGAGAGTCTTATTGGTGAAAACCTTCATAGGCACCATAAGGCGATGGTGAGGTGAGAGAAAGAACAAAATGAGAGAGTCTTGATGGTGAAAACCCTTCGGGCACTACAAGTCGAATAAAGATCATGAATCAGATAGGATAATCGGAGCATGAAAGCCCAGTTTAACGGCTTAGAGGTACAACAAGAGTCTAACATTAGACTTGCTTGACAGATTAGGCCACTTAATCCACAGGTGCATATCATGGTCATTAGAGTTGGTATCCACACCTGATAGGTTTATACTTTGTAGTTTTTTTGTTAAGAATCATCTCTTTCCATTGTCCTTTACTCTATTCCTTTTGTCTTGTTTACTTCCTCTTCCTGAGTTTGTTTGGTCAGAACAAGTGAGAAATGACTTCAACATTTTCCACCAGCTTTCCAATTGCACAAAACGGGATCTGGCTAGTACATCAAAGTGTCATAAGTCAGGAAAGAACAACAAGCACACCAAGTTGGTAACAATCGACATGCTTTGGGATCCATGTGAAATACAAAGGTTTGGTATATATAAATTCATGAACAATGCAATAGATGGATGGTGTTAGGTGAACGGATCAAAGGTATTTTTTGTGATAAGATTGACAAAGAAAGTGGTTAACCAGGGACAAGCAAGGTCTTCCAAGCAAAAATCAAAGTTATCATGGCAAGTGAAGGATCAATAGACCTCAAGGCCAAGGCCAGTGGTTTAAGTCAAGAAAGAACAGCATACGCACTGAGCGGGTGAAAATGGACATGTTTTGGGATTTAAGTGAAGCACAAAGGTTTGGTAAATGTCAGTTTATGAGCAATGCAACAGATAGAGGGTATTGGGTCTCAACGGAGAAGAGGTATTTTCTGTGATAAGGATGACAAAGAAAGTGGTTAGTCAATAAACAAGCAAGGTCTTCAAGTGGAAATCAAAGTTATCATGGGAAGTGAAGGAGCAATCGCCCTCAAAGTCAAGACCACAAACCAACCACCATATTTTTAAACTGACAAGATTTTTTTTTCATTTGAAACAGGGGCAGAAAATTTTGTTTATTTCGGAGAAACCCTCTGTAAGGAAAAGGAAGCACCAGATAGGTTTGACCGTAAATTCTCAGGTCCCTCCTGGAAAATGGGACCTAGTGTAAAATTCAAAACAATCATGAGTAGCAAAATCTAGCATAAATGCACCCCAAAGGAATATAAGTTGGCTTCAAAGTTTTCATGCTTGAGATAGGATTCAATTAAGAGCTTTCAGGACCCTTCTGAATAATGGGACTTAGCTTTTAGATTTCCATTAGATAACAAGATTTATCATAAGTTCTGTTGTAGGGTAGTATAATTCAGCCGTAAAAGTTATCACTCATAAGATAAGACTTGATTTTTTATTTTCAGGACCCTCCTGGATAATGGGATGTAGTTTTAAGACCCTCTTCGATAACAAGGTTTAGTGGGAGTCATATCTTTAGAAGATATAATTTAGATTTAAAGCTGTAATTTAACTAGGAGTTCTCCGGACCCTCTTGGATAATGAGATTTAGCTTTCAAATTCATAGAGATATGACATGATTCAATTAACACTCATAGATGCGCCCAGCACCAAACTGGGGCAGGAAAATTTCTTTTTTTTTGTTTGTTTTGTTGTAATCAGGTTCAAAGGCAGCAATTTCGAGTGAATACCGTTCAAGTTTCGGCAAACCGGCGCCCACCTGGAGAGCAAGGGAATACAGTTCAAGTCTCGACAATCAGGCACCCACCTGGAGAGCAAGGGAATACAGTTTAAGTCTCGGCAATCAGGCACCCACTTGGAGAGCAAGGGAATACAGTTCAAGTTTTGGCAATCAGGCGCCCACCTACAGAGCAAGGGAATACAGTTCAAGTTTTGGCAATCAGACACCCACTTGGAGGGTAAGGGAATACGGTTGAAGTTTTGGCAATCAGGCGCCCACTTGGAGAGCAAGGGAATACAGTTCAAGTTTTGGCAATCAGGCGCCCACCTGGAGAGCAAGGGAATACAGTTCAAGTTTTGGCAATCAGGCGCCCACCTGGAGAGCAAGGGAATACAGTTCAAGTTTTGGTAATCAGGCGCCCACCTGGAGAGCAAGGGAATACAGTTCAAGTTTCGGCAATCAGGCGCCTACCTGGAGAGCAATGGAATACAGTTCAAGTTTTGGCAATCAGGCGCCCACCTGGAGAGCAAGGGAATACAGTTGAAGTTTCGGCAATCATGCGCCCACTTGGAGAGCAAGGGAATACAGTTCATGTTTCGGCAAACAGGTGCCCACCTGGAGAGCAAGGGAATACAGTTCAAGTTTCGGCAATCAGGCGCCCACCTGGAGGGCAAGGGAACACAGTTCAAGTTTCGGCAATCAGGCGCCCACCTGGAGAGCAAGGGAATACAGTTCATATTTCGGCAATCAGGCGCCCACCTGGAGGGCAAGGGAATACAGTTCGAGTTTCGACAATTAGGCACCCACCTAGAGGGCAAGGGAATACAGTTGAAGTTTTGGCAATCAGGCGCCCACTTGGAGAGCAAGGGAATACAGTTCAAGTTTTGGCAATCAGGAGCCCACCTAGAAAGCAAGGGAATACTGTTAAAGTTTTGGCAATCAGGCACTCACCTGGAGAACATTGGAGAACAACACCAGTTTTAATAAAGGGAAAAAGATTTAGTGTCGGTAATCAGGAACCCACTTGGAGAACGAAGGACAAGCAGCAATATTCGAAGAAAGACGGTTCAAATTCAGCAATTAGTCACCCACCTGATGAAAAGGGAAAGCATCTCAAATTACAATTCAAGTCAGCAACAAAGGGATTTCACCTGGAGAATATAAGTCAACAAGGCAACAGGAATCACAAGATCAAGCTTGAAGATATAAATAGGAATCTTGTAACCTGTAGTTGACAGGCTTAGTTAGTTTTTCTTATGGTGATTTTGATGTAATAACGGGACCGTGGACTGGAACCTCGGCGGAACGGCACCTCGACTGGCTCTCCACCTCGGTATACCTCATCATCTCACTCACCTCTGAACTACACATGGTCTGATTCCTTTATAGGCAAGGATATATAGGCACCTCAGATACCAAGGCTCATTCACATTCCCCTTTTCTCTTAGTTGTGGTCTCCTTAAATAAGGGTCGGGTCAAAAAACCTGTCTAGTCGTTCTTTGTCTAAAAATACTTTGTATTTCCAGTGAAAGAGAGGCAGCTGTATACATGTGATTTTTGACCCTCCCCAAGATTTTTCATATTTTAGCACGTTAATATTTAATTTAGGCCTAATATAGTTATTGCAACTAATTTGGACTCTTTTACTTTATTTTATTACAAGGAAATAATGATTACAAAAAAATAGTTTCATCAATGTGTTGTAGTAATTTTTAATCTTGAAAAATCCTAAAAAAATAGTTTTGTTTTAACGGTCAGTCTTATTTTAATAGTTATTTTACTTAAGTAGGACTAATTAATAAATGAGATCGTACTTTAATCTCGTTCGTGGGGAAAGAATAAAACTTGGGCTCGAGCAACTCATTTTTAGGCCTAATTTTTGGACCTAGTCCATAATTACTAAGCCCATAATTCCTAGGCCCATACCCCTAACCTAATTCCTACCCCTATGTAATTGTACCTAACACCTAAAGAGAAAATGGGTGAAGACCTTAAAATCCATTGAATCCGGCGTTACGCTAAGGAAAAGAGCGGACCTCCACCATTCTTCATCTTCCTCAAAACGAGCTTAGAGCTAACGGGACCAAAGAGCTGAAAGGAGCAGCGGCTGAAGCACAAAAAATGACCCCCACATGTTCTCTTCTTCTCCATACACAGTCACGCCACACCATCGACACTTCCCTTCAGCAAAGCTGTCGGAACAAGCACATACACACACAAAACGAAAAACAAAAGACAACAAATTACATAGACAACAAAGAGCCAATTAAACAATTTGAAATCCTTTTTTTTCTAAGCTTCATTTGAGCTGAGGTTACTGAAATCACCGCTCGAGGTCCATGTTCACGGGTTCACATTTTGCCTCATTGCTGTCATCTTCATTCAGATTTTCACCATTTGTGAAGCTCTTTCAGAAGCTCTATTTTAAATATATTAAAAAGCTTTCTTAAAAAGGTTCTTTCTTGATTTGCTCTTGTCTATTTGAGTTTTATTCAATTTGAATCCTCCTCCGTTACATACCTTATTTTACTTCTATGATTAAATGTTATAATCTTAAATCTGTTTGGTCTAGATATGGTGGGTTGACACATAAACTTTGATGCTTTAGTTTAAATGGTCTGTTGGTATTGTTACGGGCCGTCTGTTTGCCTTTAATTGCCTCCCATTTATTGGTATTGTTAGGCCAATTAGTTTGTTTTAAGCTTCCCATGGTCAAGTGATAAAAGAAGCAGATCTTTGTGAAATCCTTTTAAGCTCTGATCAATTATTAATCGTATTCTGAGGCATTCTTTGTAGGCGTCATCTCTTAATCTATTTTGGTAGGCTTTGCGATGTCTTTAATGTGTCAAGTGACTGTAGAATGGAAATTCAGTCGAAAGTCACTTTGCACAGAATTGTGTTGGTAATTTGCTTTGAGCTTTTTCAATCATTTGGCTAGGGAATTTCGGTACTTTGGGTGAGTTTTAGGGTATTGAAATATGCTATGAAAAGTCAGATTTGTTTAAAAGATAATTGAATGCGCCTGTTAAGTTAGAATTAAGAATGTGATTGTTATTTGAAAGGGTTAACAGATTAGTTCTATAAGCCTAATTAGGAATAAATCTTTTAATAATTTGAGGTGTGCCATGCCAACTAAAACCCCTAAGCCCATGACCTTCACAAAACTAGTTACCTTTTTATAGAAAATTTGAGGTGTGTCATTTTCATTAAATAGCCCATGGCCCTCATTTAATTAGTTTTAACTCTTTCAAAAATGGAGGTGAGCCATATTGGATAATACAAATAGCTTATGGCCCTCCGAAATTTAGTTGGAATGCCCTTTTAGAAATTAGATTTGAGGTGCGCCGTGCCAAATAAATCTCAAATGCATGGCCCTCATTTAATTATTTCATTTAAATCCTTATAATTCGAGACGACGCATTTAGCAAAATTTTCATGGTCCTCGCAAAGTTAAAAACACGTAGTTGGTTTAGGCGCGTTATTTTAATAATATTACCTTCCTAAACTCGGGTGCGCATTTCATATGACCCAAATCCACATCTTAACAATGTCAAATAGAATATGTCTCAGACTGCGGGTGCATTTCATGTGGCGCGGTCAAAAGATGTGTTTTATCTGACGTTGAAATCTTCCTTAAAATAATTCAAAGCAGTTTAAAGTTAAAATGCACATAGGTTAAAAAGTGTTTTAAAATCAGATAATTAGGCCTAATATTAGTTGAGCGACCGTGCTAGAACCACGGAACTCGGGAATGCCCAATACCTTCTCCCGGGTTAAAAGAATTCCTTACCCTGATTTTTGTGTTCGCGAACTGTAATACAGAGTCAATCTTTTCCTCGATTTGGGATTTGAACCGGTGACTTGGGACACTATATATTATCCCAAGTGGCGACTTTGATCTTTAAATAAATAATCTCGTTTCGATTGTCACTATAAGTTGGAAAAAAACTCCATTATATCCTTCCGGGGTGAAGGTAAAAAGGAGGTATGACACCACATATCAACCTACTTCACCCAAATACTCCCAACCCGCACCTTTTTACCAAGCCTACAATGCTCAACCATCCCACTATCAATCACCTCCTACATGCCAAAACTTCCCTAGACCTCGACCAAATTTTGACCGCAGACTTCCTAAACAGTATACAGCCATTGCCGAACCCATTGACTCAAAGCCACTGGTTATGTCAACCCTATCCCTGCCATAACCCCTAAGAACCCTTCTCAATGGGTTAATCCAAACAAATCCTGTGCATACCATTTTGGCATGAAGGGACACACCATCGACGAATGTCGTTCTCTGAAAAACAAGATCCAGGCTCTGATTGATAACAAAATTATTGTGGCAAAGGAACATACTCCAAATATCTGCAATAACCCTCTGCTAGACCATAAGGGTGGAGGTGTTCACATGATCGAAATAGAGGATGATTGGGATCCCGAGGGGTCAATTGGGTTGATCACAGAAGGTGATGATCTAAAGAAACCAATAGTTACTCTTAATCCAATCATAGTCCAGATTCAGCCATCTGGGGACATTGAGGTAAACATGTCCATGCTGCTTGAGTTTGAAACAACGTCATCTGCAAAGACACCAACACTAATTGAAGTCGAGTTCGTGTCTCCAGCAAATGCACCTCCACCATTTGAAGTTGCAGTTTTACCTCTCAAAGCACATGCTCCGTTCAGAGTGAAGATGTCCACGCCGATCCCAGTGGCGATGTCCACCATGACACCATTCCATACCAAGGCTATACCATGGGACTATACAGTTGAGGCAAGGAGGAAAGGCAAGGTTAGGTTCGAGGAAACTGTTGTCGCACAAGGTTTGACGAGGACTGGTAGGGTCTATACCCCGGAACACCTAGCTGAGTCAAGTAAGCAGGCCTCCAATCGGCCGCCCATCATTGAGATGGTTAAAGACGATCTTTGGAAAAAGATACAAGCCAAAGAATAATCGGTCATCGAACAGTTGAACAAAACACCGGCGCAGATCTCCATACTTGCTTTGGTACAAAATTCTGAGGCACACAAGAATGCTCTGTTGACGGTGCTATGTGAAGCATACGTGCCAAGAAACATTACGGGCGGAGAAATGGCTAACATGGTCAGACCGATATTAGAAAGTCACAAAATTACTTTTCATGAGGATGAGCTACTGCCTGAAGGGTTGGGTCACAACAAGGCACTGCACATCATTGTGCAATATGAAGACTACTTTATCACCAGGATCCTGATTGATGGGAGTTCCAGTCTCAACATCTGCCCACTGGTAACACTCAAGAAATTAGGCAAGGGATTACATGAGATAAAGGATGGAGCCATCAACGTGAAAGCTTTCGACGGTTCTCAAAGGTCTACCATCGGGGAGATTAGTTTGTGTTTGCAAATGGGGCCAACTTGGTTCGATGTTGATTTCCAGGTGATAGACGCGCCGACATCTTACAATATGCTGTTGGGACGACCATGGATTCATGTCGTTGGGGCCGTAGAATCAACACTGCATCAGGCAGTAAAGTTTAAATGGAACCACCAAGAAGTGATCATTCACGGCGATGGTAGCAACCCCATATACAGTCGCCATACCATTCCGTCAATCGAAGGAAGAAAGAAGCTAGGTGGAGAGACTTACTATCACATTGAACGAGTGAATGTTGTTGACAAAAACAAATGGTGGTACAACAAGATCGAGAGTATACTAAATTGGTGTGGGTATGAACCTAGCAAAGGGCTCGGCAAAAATCTTCAAGGAATTTCTAAACCTATAAAACTCAAGAAGCATGGCACTACTTTTGGTCTAGGATATGAGTATACTTGGGAAGAGTTCAACAGCTGGTCGCCACCATGGCACGGTCCTTACTATCTACTGGAGCATCCTATACCTCACTTGGAGCAGACTTTCCAACCGGCCGATTTTATCTATGGGTCAGAAGAAGAGGAAGCATTGGCAACGGTGAAGAACTTGTTCTTAGAAGATAGTGATATAGACTGCTGTGTCATTCTTGAGGAGGAAGGGGAGGAAAGCCCTTCCATATAAGCCGTAAGCAGAGGGGCCCGCTTCAATAACTGGACCATCTGGACAACCAAAGCCCGACGAGCCTCGGGGTAGCAAGGCTAAAACAAGCACTGTTTTAATTTACTAAAAGATTTTTTATTTTTCGCATGTTTTCAATTCTTTCAATAAGATCTCCAATGTTCAAATCAATTATTATGCAATTTATCAAAGCATTTTGACTTTTCTTATAAATTGGCACTTATTACTATTGTTTTCTCTCATTACTTTACTTATACAACATTACTATTACTTATCTTTTTGAACCAATGACTGTGACATGCAACGAGACAACGCAACAAACGGACATAGATTCAGAGGAAGATGAAATACCAGAAGAGATTGTTAAGGAAGTTGAGAACTTTGAGAACAAACCTAAGTCCAACTTGGACGAAATCGAGATTGTTAACCTGGGAGATGCAGAAATGTCAAAGAAACACGAATCAGCGTCCACTTATCACCATCAGAAAAGAGGGAGTACATAAAATTTCTAAGGGAATATGAAGACATATTTGCTTGGTCATATGATGACATGACTGGTCTAAGTACATCTATTGTGGCTCACAAACTGCCAACCGATCCAACATGTCCGTCGGTAAAGCAAATGCTCAGAAAGTTTAAGCCTGACATGAGTCTGAAAATCAAGGAAAAGGTCACTAAGCAAGTCAAAGCCAAGGTTCTCAGGGTAGTAGAATACCCAACATGGTTAGCCAACATTGTGCCAGTACTAAAGAAGGACGGGAAGGTCAGAGTCTGTGTCGACTACGGGGATCTCAACTGGGCCAGTCCAAAAGATGATTTCCCCTTGCTAAATATACACATCCTGATCGATAATTGCGCCAAGCATGAATTGCAGTAATTTGTGGATTGTTTCGCTGGTTACCATCAAATATGGATAGATGAAGAAGATGCTGAAAAAACGACTTTTACTATGCCATGGGGAATGTATTGTTACAAGACGATGCCATTTGGGTTAAAGAATGTAAGAGCCACTTATATGAGGGCCATGACTACCATCTTCCACGATATGATACACAAAGAGATAGAGGTGTACGTAGATGATGTTATTATCGAGTCTAAGAAAGCCACTGATCACATGGAAGATTTGAGGAAGTTCTTCAATAGACTGCGAAGGTACAACCTGAAACTGAATCCTACAAAATGTGCATTTGGGGTTTCTCCTGGAAAACTACTTAGGTTTATTGTGAGTCGCCGAGGCATAGAACTGGATCCATCAAAGGTCAAAGATATTCAAGAGTTGCCACTGCCAAAAAACAAGAAGGACATGATAAGTTTCTTGGGAAGACTTAACTACATCAGCTGGTTCATAGCACAATCTACAGTCATCTGTGAGCCGATCTTTAAGATGTTGTAAAAGGATGTCGCTACCAAATAGACTGACGATTGCCAGAAAGCTTTCAACAGAATTAAGGAATACCTGTCAACACCACTAGTCTTTGTCCCGCCCGAGCCAGGTAGACCTCTGTTACCCTACCTTGCGGTATTGGATGGAGTTTTAGGCTGCGTTCTGGGAAGCATGATGAGACGGGGAGGAAGGAGCAGGCCATCTATTACCTCAATAAGAAGTTCATCCCGTACGAGGCCCTGTATTCTCTATTAGAGTGCACCTGTTGTGCTTTGACTTGGGTAGCTCAGAAGCTGAGGCACTATTTCTGGCCTATACTACATATCTCATATCAAGGATGGATCCCTTGAAGTACATCTTCAAGAAGCCCATGCCCACTAGCAAGCTAGCCAAGTGGAAAATCTTGTTGAGTGAATTTGACATTGTTTATTTGACTTAGAAAGCGATCAAGGGACATGCACTAGCATACCACATTGTTGAAAATCCCGTGGATGGAGAATAAGAACCCCTAAAAATGTATTTTCCTGACGAAAAGGTATCATTCATAGGAAAAGATATTGCAGAATCCTATGGTGGTTGGAGAATGTTTTTCGACGGAGCAGCAAACTTCAAGGGAGTTGGCATAGGAGTCGTCCTGGTATCAGGAACCGGTCAGCATTATCTGGTGTCCGCCAAAATCAGGTTCCCGTGTTCCAACAACATGGCCGAGTATGAAGCCTACATCTTAGGGCTCAAGATGGTTATTGACATGAACATTCAAGAGTTGCTAGTGATCAGAGATTCAGACCTACTTTTACATCAGGTCCGAGAGGAATGGGAAACCAAGAACTCCAAGATACTCCCGTATTTGCATTATGTACAGGAATTGAGGAAAAGGTTCATAAAGACAGAATTCCAACATGTTCCCAGAGTCCAGAATGAGTTCGCCAATGCATTGGCTACCCTATCATCTATGATATATCATCCAGACAAGAACTTCATTGATCCCATTCTGGTAAAGATCCATGATCAGCCAGCTTATTGTGCTCATGTTGAGGAAGAAGCAGACGGAAAACCTTGGATATCAAGAAATATTTGATGAAAGGAGAATACCCAGAACTTGCAATTCCTACTCAGAAACACACACTTCGGAGGTTGTCCAACAATTTCTTGCACAGCGGAGGAATCTTGTATAGGAGGACTTCGGATTTAGGATTGCTGAGATGTGTCAATGCAAATGAAGCATCCAGGCTACTAGAGGAAATTCATGTTAGGACCTGCGGTCCGCAAATGAATGTCTTTGTCTTAGCAAAGAAGATACTCTGAGCTGGTTACTTTTGGATGACTATGGAGACGGACTGCATCCAGTATGTACGGAAATGCCACCACTATCAAATACATACAGACATGATAAAGGTACATCCAAGCGAGCTTAATGTAACAAGCTCACCATTGTCATTCGCTGCTTGGGGAATGGATGTTATTGGACCAATCGAGCCCGCTACTTTCAACGGCCATAGGTTTATCTTGGTAGCAATTGACTATTTCACCAAATGGGTTGAAGTAGCATCTTACAAACCAGTAACCAAGAAGGTCATGGCAGACTTTATCTGCGACCGCATTGTTTGTCGATTCGGGATTCCAGAGTCAATCATTACCGATAATGGCTCCAACCTCAATAGTGACTTGATGAAAGCAATGTGTGAAACCTTCAAGATCAGACACAAGAATTCTACATCCTACAGACCTCAGATGAACGGAGTAGTAGAAGCCGCCAATAAGAATATCAAGAAGATGTTGAGGAAAATGATAGAGAAGCATAAACAGTGGAATGAGAAGTTATCATTTGCTTTACTGGGATATCGCACCACAGTCCACACATCAACCGGGGCAACCCCCTATATGCTAGTTTATGGTACAAAGGCCATCATTCCTGCTGAGGTAGAAATTCCCTCCCTAAGGATCATACAGGAAGTTGAGCTCGATGATGTAGAGTGGATAAAGAGTCATTACGAACAGTTGGCTCTTATCGATGGAAAGAGAATGAATGCAGTTTGCCATGGTCAACTTTATCAAAACAGAATGTCCAGAGCCTTCAACAAAAGAGTCAAGCTGAGACAGTTCACACCGGGGTAGCTAGTGTTAAAGAAAATTTTTCCGCATCAAGATGAAGCTAAGGGGAAATTCTCTCCCAACTGGCAGGGTTCATACATAGTTCACCGGGTTTTGATAGGAGGAGCCCTCATACTCGCAGAAATGGATGGAGAAGTCTGGCCAAAGCCGATCAATTCAGATGCAGTCAAGCGTTACTATGTGTAATCTTTATGTTTTCCTCATGTGATCTAATTTGGACTACGCCTGACCTGATTCCCATTTAAGAGGGGATACGTAAGCAGCCCTATGGGTTCGGCACAATTCAATAAAATTTTCATTTCCCCCTTGCGATTGGAAACTGGGGCAGAATTTTGAGGAGGACCCTCAAAATTCAGAAGTTGATTTCAGCCAATTATCGCTAGCAGCAGTCAGAAGTAGCAACCCAGTAAAGTGGGGCAGAATTTTGAGGTGGACCCTAAAAATTCCGTAACAAGAAGGGTTGCAATGTCTTGAACCACGTCGAAGTCGTTGGTTCATCTAAAGAAAACCATTCTTAATTATGTATTTATTGTTACATTTTCTTTGCTAAATCATGCTTGTTTATTGCCAAAATTTCCTTGTTTAGAAACACTACCCCTAATGATACGTACAGTATCACCAGATTACATCCGAGCAGGTTACGCAGAGCCAGTAGGGATACGAACTAACCTCCCCATTTTTTACAAAACTCACGATTTTTTCTTTGGATGCAGGCACTTGAGTTGCAAAATCATCAAATATACTATCCACTCACGAGACTCACATTGCTCAGAAATACAACTCTCAGAACCGTTGCACTTACTCACAGCTGCTATCCGCACGCAGTGTCCCCAACAGACACAATATCCGCAGCAGTCGCAATATTGCAATTCGCTATCAGCTAAGAAAATTCTATTATCATTTTCCCTTTTACTTCTTGCATAAGGCTACCATTCTTCCTTCCGAGACTAAGCTCTGTCTCCATCTGTATTTCTGCATTGCATAAGGCTACCATTCTGCCTTCCGAGGTTAAGATCTACCTCCATCTGCATTTCTTGCATTGCATAAGGCTACCATTCTGTCTTCCGAGACTAAGCTTTGTCTCCATCTGCATTTCTTACATTGCATAAGGCTACCATTCTGCCTTCCGAGGTTAAGCTCTACCTCCATCTACATTTCTTGCATTGCATAAGGCTACCATTCTACCTTCCGAGGTTAAGCTCTACCTCCATTTGCATTGGCTAAAAGATCACCACCTTATTTACATTTGCATCGGCTGAAAGATCACCACCTTATTTGCATGGTTGAAATATTGCCACCTTTACATTTGCATGGCTGCAATATTGCTACCTTGTTTACATTTGCATGGCTGCAAGATCGCCACTTATTTTTGCATCGGCTGAAAGATCGCCACCTTATTTACATTTGCATGGCTGAAAGATCGCCACGTTATTAACATTTGCATTGGCTGAAAGATCGCCACTTACTGCATTGCATGGGCTGAAAGATCGCCAAATTTTCCAAAGGCGTCATTGTTCGGAGGCACCATTTTCATAGCCCGAGAACACTATGTCATGGCCTGGTGATCCCTTTTAATCGTTTGCATATCATTATTCAAAGGCATCATTCTCAAAGCCCGAGAGCATCATTTCATGGCCTACGAATCCTTTATTATATGCTTCATGGCCGAGGACATCATGGTCTAAGGACGTCATCTTAATCATCCAAAGACAAACATTCATGGTCCGACGGGAATTTGCATCATGTTTAAATTTACGCACGATATATGCTTGCGTTGCTTATTTATAGGTAAACTGGCGAGCAACGGCCATTTCAGCAGGAGTGATCCCACTCCAGCTCCCGCAGCCCTATCACACTTCAACCATTCATCCCAACCTGAATATTGTGTCCGTTCTTGAAAAGTCTTCATCGGCATATTTCGCCGACGGATCTCGAACTACATACGGCCTGATTCCTGTAAAACTAGGGATATGTAAGCAGCTCAAAAGCCATAGTATGGCCTGAGTCTCCTCGAACCATTTCGTTCGGTCAAAATTGGTCATCATATCTTTACCCGACAACTCTTTTATCCTTCCCAAGTAAAGATGGGCAGCTATTGATACCCAATTTTTTCCTGTATATTTTTAATATACAAAATACTTTCAAAATAGCATGTATATTCATATATAAGTATGTCCCAAGGTTTCATTATTTTTCCCAATTTTTAAAGGGTTTTAAATCAATTTATCGCCATATTTCATCAAGAAATAAACCAATAATTATCCCCAAAATTATTATTTTGGGTGAGTCATTTAGTGGATTCTCATATTTATACTACAATATATCTAAAATAATTTTTGCATATTTTTAGAAATTTATTTGGCATTTTTAGGCTAAATTGCATATAATTACAATATTAGCCTCTTCTAAGATTTAATTGTAATTATAGTTATAAAATTGGCTCTAATATTATTTATTTGATAATTATGTATTATTAATCATCTTAGTGCCTTTAATTTATTTTTAGAAATTATTTTACCTTTTTTATAAAATCAAACAAGGAAAAGGGGCCATTTAAATGCTAGCCTCGTTTATTTCAATTATAGCCCTAAATCAACCCTCAATTAAACCCAATCTCAAACCCAATTACCCTGACCCAAAGCCCGTTCAAACCGACCCAGACCCGTTTCCCACCTACCCTCTCTAATCTCAATCGTTGATCTCCCAGATCAACGGTCCCCATTTCCCTTTCCTTTTTTAATTCCCTATTACCCCCTAACCCTAATCATTTCTTGTCTGAATCCACCCTTGAATTCTCCCTCTCCCAATTCTCTCTCAATCTCTTTCGTAAACATTAGCCGCCACCTTCAATCACCACCTAAAATCGACTACATCCAGGGTTTCCAAAGCCATTGATGGCCTGTATCTACCTCTTACGACTCATGCATGCTTGATTATCATTGCCTCAAGTTCAGACCTTGAAGAAATTTGGTCCATACCTGGGATGTTTCAGTTCTATGGCTATCTCCGTCCATCCTCGACCTTGCTCCGGCCGGCTATGGCTATTCAAGCCTGATCTCGACCTCTCCTACTTTGATCGATGATTTCCAAGCCTTTCTTACCCTTTGGGTTTCTTCTGAAACCCTAACCTTCAAGGTTCTTATGATTTTTTTTAGATTCGTTGTCGATATGTGTTCTCTCCATACTTTTTGAAATATTTCTTAAAGTTTCTTTCAAAACCTTACCTTCAAAACTTTTATCTTTTCCGATTTAGTATTTTGTTAAGTTATTTCGAAGCTTTTCTGATTTTTTTTAAACATAGCGTTCTTATACTGTGTTTCTTATGTTGATTCTTCTACTGTTTTTCATATGATGTTCTTCTACTGTATTTCTTATGTTGATTCTTCTATTGTGTTTCTTATGATGTTCTTTTACTGTGTTTCTTATGTTGATTCTCCTACTGTGTCTCTTATGTTGTTCTTCTACTGTGTTTCTTTATGTTAAAAGTCCTGGCCCTTTCTTAAGGTTTCTGATTTTATTTTCTTCGTTGATATTTTTGCCTGATTCTTTTGTTTTTCATCTATATACTCGATTGATGGTGAAAACCCTAAATTTGGGGGGTTCACTAGAGTTTTGAGGATATTTCCTATGTGATTTGCCTGTCCTTCATCTCTGAACTTGTTTGGTTTAAAAACCATAATTTCTTTGGACCTATTTGGGTTTCTGAAGTTGTTTCATCTGTTGCTCGACTGAATTTCAAAATCTTTTGTTTCTTTATATGATTCTGAATCCCTGCTAAACTCTTCTAAGGTCTTTCTACTGGACCTTTTTCATGCTATTTGATACTCTCTCTCTTCTCCATTGCTGAGTTACTGAAATTGACATATGTGACTACCATGTTCCTATAGTCCACTATTTACTGATTTTGCAATTGCATGACACTTTCTTTGTCCTAAATTCTACCTCGAATGCCTAATACTTGTGTGCTCTTTATATATGCTGAGCTTCCCCTCTAAAATGACTTTCAATTTTTGACGGATTTCAGACCTCTTTGTGTAAGTCTGATTGATGTCGTCCTTGTTTTACTAATTTCCCTGTTTCTTGGTTTGATTTGAAAACTTTTCTTAGCCTTTCTGACTTGGTTTATTCATGAACCAGTAATTTCGAATCTCTGACTCCTTGATTTACTATGTACTTATTGACTCTTACCTTATTTGTTTAACCGTGTATTTCAAAGATCCTTTCTTTAATTAAACTCCTATGTATTTACCCCTAATTGTCTACTTTGCACAAGATTCTTATTTGATCTCTTTTCTTAAATGATTTCTGTTCATTACCGTTTAAGTTCGAACTCATTAATTAAAGGAAGAAATTCATTAATTAAGGTGTTCAAACTTAATGGTAATGAGCAGAAATCATTTAAGGAAAGAGATCGAATAAGAATCTTGTGCAAAGTAGACAATTAGGGGTAAATACATAGGAGTTTAATTAAGGGAAGGATCTTTGAAATACACGGTTAAACAAATAAGGCAAGAATCAATAAGTACATAGTAAATCAAGGAGTCAGAGATTTGAAATTACTAGTTCATGAATAAACCAAGTCAGAAAGGCTAAGGAAAGTTTTCAAATCAAACCAAGAAACAGGGAAATTAGTAAAACAAAGAAAGAATCAATCCGACTTGCACAAGAAGGTCTGAAATTAGTCAAAAATCGAAAGTCATTTTAGAGGAGAAGCTCAGCATATATAAAGAGCACACAAGTATTAGGCATGCGAGGCTGAATTTAGGATAAAGAAAAGTGTCATGCAATTGCAAAATCAGTAAGTAGTGGACTATAGGAACATGGTGGTCACATAGGCCAGTTTCAGTAACTCAGCAATGGAGAAGGGAGAGAGTATCAAATAGCATGCAAAGGGTCAAGTAAAAGATCTTATAGGGTTTACCAGGAAGTCAGAATCGTATAAAGAAACAAAATTTGAAACAACGATTTCAAAACTCAGTCGAGCAGTAGATGAAATGATTTTAGGAACTCGAATAGATCCAAAGAAATTAGGGTTTTGAAACCAAACAAGTTCGGAGATGAGAAACAGACAAATCACATAGCAAATAGTCTCAAAACTCGAATGAACCCCCAATTTTAGGGTTTTTACCATCAATCGAGTATAGAGATGAAAGACAACAGAATCAGACAAAATATCAACAAAGAGAACAAATCAGAACCCTTAACACAGTAGAAGAACAACATAGGAATACAGTAGAAGAATCAACATAAGAAACATAGTAGAACATGCTAAAAAATAGAGAAGGCTTCGAACTATCTTGACAAAACCCTAAATCGGAAAAGATAAAGGTTTTGAAGGCAAAGTATTGAAAGGGACTTTGAGAAAACGTTTACAAGCTTAAAGAGAACACAGATCTACAACGGATCTAAAAGAATCAGAAGAACCTCGAAGGTTAGGGTTTCAGAAGAAACTCAGAGGGTGAGAAAGGCTCGGAAATCATCGATCTAAGCAGGAGAGGTCGAGATCAGGCCTGAATGGCCATAGCTGGTCGAAGCAAGGTCGAGGATGGATGGAGACAATCATATCACTGAAAATATCCAAGGTCTGGACCAAATTTCTTCAAGGTCTGGCCTTGAAGCCATGATAATCGAGCACATAGGAGTCGTAGGGGGTAGATACAGGCCATTAACGGCTTTGGAAGCCATGGATTTGGTCGATTGAAGGTGGTGATTGAAGGTGGCGGCTAGGGTTTCTAAGAGAGAGTTGAGAGAAGAGGGAATTCAAGGGTAGCTACAGGTGCAATATGACCAGGGTTTGGGGGTAGTCGAGGTTAAAAAAGGAAGGGGCAAATGGTGGTTGTTGATCATTTCGATCAACGGCCTGGATTGAATAGGGATCCGGGCGGGTCATTTAAAAGGGTCGTGGTCGGGTAGATTTAGGATTTGGTCTGGGTAATTGATTTTGAGATTGAGTTCAAATTGGGGTTGATTTAGGGCTATAATTGAAATAAATGGGGCTAGTATTTAAATAGCCACTTTTCCCTTGCTTGATTTTATAAAATTAGTAAAATAATTTTTGAGAATAAGTTAAAAACACTAAAATGATTGATAACACATAATTATTAAATGAAAAATACTGGAGTCAATTTTATAAATATAAATATAATTTATATTTTAAAAGAGGCCAATAGTGCAATTATATACAATTTAGCTTTAAAAATGCCAAATAAATTTGTGAAAATACGCAAAAATTATTTTAGCTATATTTTAGAATAAATATGAGAATTCAATAAATGAATTACCAAAAAGATAATTTTATGAATAATTATTGGGTTTTTCTTGATAAAATAGGGCAATAAATTGATTTTAAAAATCTTTAAAAATTAAGAAAAAATGAGAAAAACTTTGGACATACTTATATATGCATATAAATGCTATTTTAAAAGTACTTTGCATATTAAAAAATATACAAGGAAAAATTGGGTATCAACAGCTGCCCCTCTTTACCCGGAAAAGATGAAAGAGTTGTCGGGTAAAGATATAATGGCCAATTTGAACTGAACAAAATGGTTTGAAGAGGTTTGGCCGTGCTTTGGATCCTGAGATACCTACATATCCTTGGTCTTACAGGAATCAGGCCATATGTAGTTCAGGATCCGCTGGCGGAGTATATCGATGGAGACTTTTCAAGAAAGGATGCGATATTGAGGACGGGGTGAATGGTCAAAGTCTAACAGGGCTGCGGGAACTGGAGTGGGATCGCTCCTACTGAGATGGTCGTTGTTTGCCGGTTTACCTGCAAATAAGCAACACAAACATATATTGTGTGTAAATTTTAACATGATGCAAATTCCCGTCAGACCATGAATGTTTGTCCTCGGACGGTTAGGATGACGTCCTTAGACCATGATGTCCTAGGCCATGAAGCATATAATAAAGGATTCGCAGGCCATGAAATGATGCTCTCGGGCTATAATGATGATGCCTCCGAACCATGATGCCTTAAAATAATGATATGCAAAAGATTAAAAGGGGTCCTCAGGACATGATATGGTGTTCTCGGGCTTTGAAAATGGTGCCTCCGAACAATAACACCTTCGGATGATTTGGCGATCTTTCAGCCCATGAGATGTAGTAGGTAGCAATCTTTCAGCCGATGAGATGCAATGGGTGGCGATCTTTCAGCCATGCAAATGTAGAGGTGGTGATATTTCAACCAATGCAAACGTAAATAAGGTGGCGATCTTTCAGCCCATGCAAATGTAGAGGTGGCGATCTCTCAGCCCATGAAAATGTAAATAAGGCGGCGAACTTTCAGCCATGCAAATGTAAATAAGGTGGCGATCTTTCAGCCACTACAAATGTAAATAAGGCGATGATCTTTCAGCCATGCAAATGTAAATAAGGTGGCGATCTTTCAGTCATTGCAAATGTAAATAAGGCGGCGATATTTCATCCACGCAAATGTAAATAAGGTGGCGATCTTTCAGCCATGCAAATGGAGGTAGAGCTTAACCTCGGAAGGCAGAATGGTAGTCTTATGCAATGCAAGAATGCAGATGGAGACAAAACTTAGTCTCGGAAGGCAGAATGGTAGCCTTATGCAATGCAGAAATGTAGATGGTGACAGAGCTTAGTCTTGGAAGGAAGAATGGTAGCCTTATGCAATGCAAAAATGCAGATGGAGATAGAGCTTAGTCTCAGAAGGCAGAATGGTAGCCTTATGCAATGCAGAAATGCAGATGGAGATAGAACTTAGAATCGGAAGGCAGAACGGTAGCCTTATGCAATGCAGAAATGCAGATGGGGACAGAGCTTAGTCTTGGAAGGCAGAACGGTAGCCTTATGCAATGCATAAATGCAGGTGGAGACAAAGATTAGTCTCGGAAGGCAGAATGGTAGCCTTATGCAATGCAGATGGAGGCAGAGCTTAGTCTCGGAAGGCAAAACGGTAGCCTTATGCAAGAAGTAAAAGGAAAAAAATAACAATGGAATTTCTTAGCTGATAGAGGATTGCGATATTGCGACTGCTAGGGATATTGTGGCTGTTGGGGACACTGTGTGCGACTAGCAGTTGTGAGTAAGTGCAACAGTTTTGAGAGTTGTATTTTAGAGCAAAGTGAGTCTCATGAGTGTATAGTATATTTTATGATTTTGCAACTCAAGTGCCTGCATCCAAAGAAAAATCGTGAGTTTTGTAAAGAGGCGAGGTTAGTTTGTATCCCCGCTGGCTCTGCTTGACCTGCTCGTTCTTATCTGGTGACGTTGTACGTATCGTTGGGGGTAGCATTTCTAAACAGAACGATTTCAGAAATAAACATGCATGATTTAGTAAAGAAAATGTAACAATAAATACATAATTAAGAATAGTTTTCTTTAGATGAACCAACGATTGCGACATGGTTCAAGACATTTCAACCCTTCTTGTTACGGAATTTTGAGGGTCCTCCTCAAACTTCTGCCCCAGTTTAATGGATTGATGCTTTTGACTACTGCTAGCGATGATTGGCTGAAATTAACTTCGGAATTTTGAGGGTCCTCATCAAAATTCTTACCCAGTTTCCAATTTCGGGGGAAAATAAAGTTTTATTGAATTGTGATCGAACCCATAGGGCTACCAAGTATCCCCTCTTAAACGGGAATCAGGTTAGGCATAGTTAAATTTACATCAAATAGAAAAGCATAAATATTACACATAGTAATGCTTGACTGCATCTGAATTGATCGGCTTTGGCTTCATCTTGATATGGAAAGATTTTCTTTAACACCAGCTGCCCCGGTGTGAATTGTCTCGGCTTAACTCTTTTGTTGAAGGCTCTGGACATTCTGTTCTGATAAAGTTGACCATGGCAAACTGCATTCATTATCTTTCTATCGATAAAAGCCAACTGCTCGTAACGACTCTTTACCCACTCTGCATCGTCGAGCTCAGCTTTATTTATGATCCTTAGGGAGGGAATTTCTACCTCAGCGGGAATGACGGCCTCTATACCATAAACTAGCGTATAGGGGGTTGCCCTGGTTGATGTGCAGACTGTGGTGTGATATCCAAGTAAAGCGACGATAACTTCTCGTGCCACTGTTTATGCTTCTCTATCATTTTCCTCAATACCTTTTTGATATTCTTATTGGCGGCTTCTACTGCTCCGTTCATCTAAGATCTGTAGGCTGTAGAATTCTTGTGTCTGATCTTGAAGGTTTCACACATGGCTTTCACCAAGTCACTATTGAGGTTAGAGCCATTATTTGTAGTGATTGATTCTGGAGTCCCGACTCGACAAACGATGCGGTCGCGGACAAAGTCTGCCATGACTTTCTTGGTCACTACTCTGTAAGATGCTGCTTCGACCACAACAACAACAACAAAAACCCAGTGTAATCCCACAAGTGGGGTCTGGGGAGGGTAATATGTACGCAGACCTTACCTCTACCCCGAGGGGCAGAGAGGCTGTTTCCAGGAGACCCTTGGCTCAAAGAGGCAACAAGAGACACTATATTAGTACTATCAATATACTCATAATAAAACAACATAAAATACCATAAAATCCATAACATAACATAAATACCATAAAAAACAAAGTAACAGCAATATAAGAGATATAGGAAATACGAGAAAGATGTAAGGTATTAATACACAGCAGATAAAGCCCATCATCAGTAGTTGATCAATAGCATCCTAAGACTAATTCTTAACTGGCTAGTCTCACTTTAGTGCGCTGTAAAAAAGACATCACAATTTCCCCTAACCTACAACCTTAATGCTCGATCTCCACAATTCCCTATTTAGGGCCATGTCCTTAGTAACCCTAAGTCGCGCCATATCCTGTCTGATCACCTCTCCCCAATACTTCTTAGGTCTCCCTCTACCTCTCCTCATACCCACTACCGCCAGTCGTTCACACCTTCTCACCGGTGCATCAGTTTTCCTCCTCTGAATGTGCCCGAACCATCTGAGTCTTGCTTCCCGCATCTTGTCCTCTATGGGGGCCACACCCACCTTCTCTCGAATATTTTCATTTATAATCTTATCCTTCCTTGTATGCCCGCACATCCACCTCAACATCCTCATCTCTGCAACTTTCATCCTCTGGATGTGTGAGATCTTCACCAGCCAACACTCGGTCCCATACAACATATCAGGCCTAACCACTGCCCTATAAAATTTACCTTTCAGTAACAGTGGCACTTTCTTGTCACACAGGACTCCCGTCGCTAACCTCCATTTCATCCACCCTACCCCTATACGGTGTGTGAGATCCTCGTCGATCTCCCCGGACCCCTGAATAAATGACCCCAGGTACTTGAAACTACCCCTCTTAGGGATGACTTGAGAATCAAGCCTCACTTCCACTCCCGCTTCCGTCGGCTCTACCCCAAATTTGCACTCAAGATATTCTGTCTTCATCCTGCTCAACCTGAAACCTTTGGATTCAAGGGTATGTCTCCAAACCTCTAACCTCTCACTGATGCCGCGTCGTGTCTTATCGATTAGGACTATGTCATCAGCAAATAGCATGCACCATGGCACCTCCCCCTGAATATGATGCGTTATAGCATCCATCACCAGGGCAAATAGGAAAGGGCTGAACGCAGACCCTTGGTGCAACCCCGTAATAACCGGAAAATAATCTGAATCGCCTCATGTTGTCCTAACCAGAGTCTTAGCTCCATCATACATGTCCTTAATCGCCCTAATGTAGGCAACCGGGACCCCTTTAGCCTCTAAGCATCTCTATAAGACCTCCCTAGGAACCCTGTCGTACGCTTTCTCTAGATCGATAAACACCATGTGGAGATCCTTCTTCTTATCCCTGTATTGTTCCACCATCCTCCTAATAAGGTGGATAGCTTCTGTGGTAGATCGCCCCGGCATGAACCCGAACTGGTTGTCTGAAATAGACACCGTCCTTCGCACTCTCATTTCTACCACTCTCTCCCAGACTTTCATGGTATGACTTAGTAATTTAATACCCCTATAGTTGTTACAGATCTGGATATCGCCTTTGTTCTTATACAACGGGACCATTGTACTCCACCTCCACTCTTCGGGCATCCTATTAGTCTTGGATATAACATTAAGCAACTTAGTAAGTCATTCCAAGCCTGCTCTACCCACACACCTCCAAAGCTCAACCGGAATTTCATCTGGTCCGGTAGCTCTGCTCCTTCTCATCTTACGCATTGCCTCCATGACCTCATCAACCTCAATGTCCCGACAATCAATTAGTTCATGGGGGCTGTCGGCGTTCCTCAATTCACCTAGTACAATATCCTGATCCCCTTCCTCATTTAGAAGTTTATGAAAGTAGGTCTGCCATCTCCTCTTTATCTGGTCATCCCCCAACAAAACTTTGTCGTCCTCATCTTTTATGCACCTCACTTGGTCCAAATCCCGAGCCGTCCTCTCTCTCACCTTAGCGAGTCGGAGTAACTTCTTCTCCCCGCCTTTGTTCCCTAGTTCCTCATACAAACGAGCAAAAGCTGCCGTCTTTGCCTTTGTCACTGCCATCTTTGCCTCCTTCCTAGCTACCTTATATCTCGCAATGTTCGCTCTCTTCTCCTCCTCTCCAGTTCTCCCCACTAACCGCAGGTAAGCCACTTTCTTCGCTTCCACTTTACCTTGTACAACTACATTCCACCACCAGTCTCCTTTGTGGCCACCGGTGCTGCCTGAAGATACCCCTAACACCTCTCTCGCCGCCTTCCTTATATAGTCCGCCGTCGTCGACCACATAGTGTTTGCGTCCCCACTACTTCTCTAAGCTTCCATTGCCGACAACCTTCCTTCCAACTCCTGGGCTTTAACCTTAGTCAAGGCACCCACCTAATCCTCGGGAGGCCTCGTACTGACCTCTGTTTCCTTCTTATAATAATACTAACGTCCATCACCAAGAGCCTATGTTGCGTTGCAAGGGTCTCACCTAGGATAACTTTGCAATCCTCGCACAACCTTCTGTCGCATCTCCTGAGGAGGAGATAGTCAATTTGAGTCTTCGCCACCGAACTTTGGTAAGTAACCAAATGCTCCTCTCGCTTCGGAAAACTCGAGTTTGCAATCACTAGATCGAATGCCTTGGCAAAATCCAGCAGTGAGATGCCCCCTTCGTTCCGTTCCCCGAAACCAAAGCCGTCATGCACCTCAGTATAACCACCTGCAGACGACCCAATATGACCATTGAAATCCCCTCCTATGAATAACCTCTCGGAAGGCGGAATACTACGAACAATGTCATCCAACCCTTCCCAAAAACGCCTTTTAATCTCCTCATCACAACCTACATGCGGTGCGTACGCGCTAACGACTTTTAAAGTACACTCACCCACCACCAATTTAATAGTCATTAGTCTATCATTCACACGCCTGACCTCTACCACCGACTACCTAAGATGGCTATCTACTAGGATACCCACTCCATTCTTACCCCTCACGACTCCAGAGTACCACAACTTATATCCATCCGCGTTTCTCGCCCTTGATCCGACCCACCTAGTCTCCGGGACACACGCTATATTAATCTTCCTCTTCTAAAGGATCTTCGCCAACTCTATAGACTTACTCCTTAGCGAACCTATGTTCCATGACCCGATTCTCAACCTATAGGCTCTCTTGCCCCATCTACCTCCCCTGCCTCCCGACCCACCCCCTAAACCCAGGCCCACTCTTTTCCCCACACTCTGCCCCACTTGAGGACATGCCTTTAATCTATCATCCCAGACTGCCGCCACTACACCTACGACAGATCTACAAAAGACTAGCTAGTGCACAACGGACAACGAATCAAACTAGAAGGAAACAATTGACTACCTGTACACCTATTGAATGATTTAACTATTGTGAACTAAAGTAACATCAATTTAGCTAACACCAAAAGGAAAACAGTAGAACGAGAGGTACCAATTCCCGAGAACCAAACCTGTGTTGATTTATAACCCTCGATATACTTGCAAGCTCACGCACCACTTCCCACCGCCCTTTGCTGACGCTCGTCCAGGTTGCTCTCCTTTGATAGTGCTCGTGCGCCCAACTTGGCTCCAACCCATTTGCTGCTTCGACCCATTTGGTGAAATAGTCGATTGCTACTAGGATAAACCTGTGCCCGTTGGATGTGGCGGGCTCGATTGGTCCAATAACATCCATTCCCTAAGCGGTGAACGGCCATGATAAGCTTGTTGCATTAAGCTCGCTTGGAGGTGCCTTTATCATGTCGGCATGTATCTGGCAGCGGTGGCATTTCCGAACATACTGGATGTAGTCTATCTCCATAGTCAACCAAAAGTAACCAGCACGGAGTATCTTCTTTGCTAAGACAAAACCGTTCATATGTGGACCGTAGGTCCCAGCATGAATTTCCTCGAGTAGCCTAGATACTTCTTTTGCGTCGACACACCTTAGCAATCCCAAATCAGGAGTCCTCCTATACAGGATTCCTCCACTGTAAAAGAAATTGTTGGATAACCTCCGAAGTGTGTGCTTCTGAGTAGGATTTGCGAGCTCCGGGTATTCTCCATTCATCAAATATTCCTTGATACCATGAAACCAAGGTTTTCCGTCTTCTTCTTTCTCAACATGAGCACAATAAGCTGGCTGATCATGGATCTTTACCGGAATGGGGTCAATGAAGTTATTGTCTGGATGTTATATCATGGAAGATAGGGTAGCCAATGCATCGGCGAACTCATTCTGGATTTTGGGAACATGTTAGAATTCTGTATTTGTGAACCTCTTTCTTAATTCCTGTACATGATGCAGATACGGGAGTATCTTGGAGTTTTTGTTGCCCATTCTTATCGAACCTGATGGATAAGTAGGTCCGAATCTTCGATCACTAGCAACTCTTGAATGTCCATGTCAATGGCCATCTTGAGCACTAAGATGTAGGCTTCATACTCAGCCATGTTGTTGGTGCACAGAAACTTGAGTTTGGCAGACACCGGATAATGCTGACCAGTTTCTGATACTAGGGACTACTCCTATGCCAACTCGATTGAAATTTGTTGCTCCATCGAAAAACATTCTCCAACCATCATAGGATTATGCAATGTCCTCTCCTATGAATGATACCACTTCGTCAAGAAAATATGTTTTCAGGGCTTTGTACTCTCCATCCACGGGATTTTCAACAAGGTGATCTACCAATGCCTATCCCTTGATCGCTTTCTGAGTTACGCAAACAATGTCGAACTCACTTAACAGGATTTGCCACTTGGCTAGCTTGCCAGTGGGCATGGACTTCTGAAAGATGTACTTCAAGGGATCCATCCTTGATATGAGATATGTAGTATAGGCACAGAAGTAGTGCCTCAGCTTCTAAGCTACTCAAGTCAAAGCACAACAAGTGCATTCTAAAAAAGAATACCGGTCCTCGTACGGGGTGAACTTCTTGTTGAGATAATAGATGGCATTCTCCTTCCTTCCTGTCTCATCATGCTACCCCATAACAAAACCAAAAGCTCCATCCAATACTGCAAGGTATAGTAATAGAGGTCTACCTGGCTCGGGCGGGACCAAAACCGGTAGTGTTGATAGGTACTCCTTGATTCTGTCGAAAGATTTTTGGCAGAATCAGTCCATTTGTAGCGGCGTCTTTCTTTAACATCTTAAAGATTGGCTCACAGATAACTATAGACTGTGCTATGAACTGGCTGATGTAGTTAAGTCTCCCCAAGAAACTCATCACGTCCTTTTTGTTCTTTGGCGATGGCAATTCTTGAATAGCTTTGACCTTTGATAGATCCAGTTCTATTCCTCGGTGACTCACAATAAACCCAAGTAGTTTTCTGGCAGGAACCCCAAATGCACACTTTATAGGATTCAGTTTCAGGTTGTACCTCCGTAATCTGTTGAAGAACTTTCTCAAATCTTCCATGTGGTCAGTGGCTTTCTTGGACTTGATAATAACATCATCTACGTACACCTCTATCTCCTTGTGTATCATATCGTGGAAGATGGTAGTCATGGACCTCATGTAGGTGGCCCCTGCATTCTTCAGGCCTAACGGTATCATCTTGTAATAATACATTCCCCACGGTGTAATGAAAGCTATTTTTTCAGCATCTTCTTCATCCATCCAGATCTGATGGTACCCAGCGAAACAATCCACAAATGACTACAATTCATACTTGGCGCAATTGTCGATCAGGATATATATGTTTGGCAAGGGGAAGTCATCTTTCAGACTGGCCCGATTGAGATCCCGGTAGTCGACATAGACTCTGACCTTCCCATCATTTTTTGGTACTGGCACAATGTTGGCTAACCATGTTGGGTATTCTACTACCCTAAGAACCTTGGCTTTGACTTGCTTAGTGACTTCTTCCTTGATTTTCAGACTTATGTTAGGCTTAAACTTTCTGAGCTTTTGCTTTACCGGCGGACATGTTGGATTGGTTGGCAGTTTGTGAGCCATAATAGATGTACTTAGACCAGTCATGTCATCATACAACCAAGTGAATATGTCTTCATATTCCCTTAGAAATCCTGTGTATTCCTTCTTTTCTGATGGCGATAAGTGGACACTGATTCTCGTTTTTTTGACGTTCTCTACATCTCCCAGGTTAACAATCTCGGTCTCGTCCAGGTTGGACTTAGGTATGTTCTCAAAATTCTCAACTTCCTTAACAACCTCTTCTGGTATTACATCTTCCTCTGAATCTGTGTCCGTTTGTTGTATTGTCTCATTCCACGTCATAGTCATTGGTTCATTAAGATAGGTAATAGTAATGCTGTATAAGTAAAGTAATGAGAGAAAATAATAGTAATAAGTGTTGATTCATAAGGAAAGTCAAAATGCTTTGATAAATTGCATAATCATTTTGAACATTGGAAATCTTATTGCGGGAATTAAAATGCGAAATGAAAATCATTTAGTAAATAAAAATAGTGCATGATGCTTGTTTTAGCCTTGCTACCGCGAGGCTCGTCAGGCTCTGGTTGTCCTGATGGTCCAGTTATTGAGGCATGCCCCTTTGCTTACGGCCTGTATGGAAGGGCCTTCCTCCCCCTCCTTCTCGAGAACAACACAATAGTACATGTCATTGTCTTCCAGGAAAAAATTATTTACCGCAGCAAGTGCTTCTTCTTCTTCTGACCCATAAACAATGTTAGCCTGCTAGAAAGTCTGCTCCAAATGTGGTTTTGGCTGCTCCAGCGGATAGTAAGGACTGCGCCGTAGTGGCGACCAGTTGTTGAATTCTTCCCAGGTGTACTCATATCCCAGACCAAAAGTGGTGCCATGTTTCTGAAGTTTTATGGGCTTAAAGATTCCTTGGATGTTCTTTCCGAGTCCCTTGCTAGGTTCGTACGCACTCCAATTCAGTATACTCTCAATTTTGTTATCCCGCCATTTGTCTTTGTCAACAGCATTCACCCATTCAATGTTATGGTAAGTCTCTCCTCCTAGCTTCTTTCTCCCCTCGATTAATGGAATGTTATGGCGACTGTATATGGGGTTGCTACCGTCGCCATGAATGATCACTTCCTGGTGATTCCACTCAAACTTCACCACCTGATGTAGTGTTGATGCTACAGCCCCAACAGCATGGATCCATGGCCGTCCCAATAGCAAATTGTAAGATGCTGGCATGTTATCACTTGGAAATCAACATCGAACCAAGTTGGCCCCATCTGTAAGCACAGACTAATTTCCCCAATGGCGGACCTTTGGGAACCGTCGAAAGCTTTCACGTTGATGGCTCCATCCTTTATCTCATGCAGTACCCTACACAACTTCTTGAGTGTTACCAATGGACAAATGTTGAAACTAGAACCTCCATCGATCATGATCCTTGTGATGAAGTAGTCTTCACATTGCACAGTGATGTGTAGTGCTTTGTTGTGTCCCAACCCTTTAGGTGGCAGCTCATCCTCATGAAAAGTGATCTTGTGGATCTCCAACACCTGTCCTACCATGTTAGCCATTTCCCCACCCGTGATGTTGCTTGGCATGTATGCTTCACTCAGCACCCTCAACAGAGCATTCTTGTGTGCCTCAGAATTTTGTAGCAAAGCAAGTATGGAGATTTGTGCCGGTGTTTTGTTCAACGGTCGATACCGAGTATTCCTTGGCCTGTATATTTCTCAAAAGATTGTCTGGACCTGTCTCAATGATGGGCAGCCGATTGGAGGCCTACTTGCTTGACTCAGATAGATGTTCTGGGGTATATACTCTACCCGTTCTCGTCATACCCTGTGCGGCAATAGTTTCCTTGAACCTAACCTTCCCCTTCCTTCTTGCCTCAGCAGTATAGTCCCATGGTATAGCCTTTGTGTGGAATGGCATCACAGCCGACATTGCCACTGGGATCGCCGTGGCTACCTTCACCCCAAACGGATTATGTCCCTTGGGTGGTAAAACTGCAACTTCGAATGGTGTAGGTACATTTGTTGGAGACACGAATTGGACCTCAATTGTTACTGGTGTCTTTGCAGATGACGTTGTTTCAAACTCGAGTGGCACGGACATATTTACCTCATCATCCCTAGATGGATGAATCTAGACTATGATTGGATTAAGGGTAACTATTGGCTTCTTTAGGTCATCACCTTCTGCAATCAACCCGATAGACCCCTCGGGATCCCAATCATCCTCTATTTCAATCATGTGAACGTCTCCACCCTTATAGTCTCGCAGAGGGTTATTGCGGACATTCGGAGTGGGCTCCTTTGCCACAATAATCTTGTTGTCAATCAAAGCCTGTATCTTGCCCTTCAAAGAACGACATTCGTCGATGGTATGCCCATTCATGTCGGAATGGTATACATAGGATTTGTTTGGGTTAACCCACTAAGAAGGGTTCTCAGGAGTTGCAGCAGGGATATGGGTGACATAACCAGCGGCTTTGAATCTCTCATACAATTGGTCAATAAGATCAGCAATGGCTGTATATTGCTTAGGAGGTCTGCGGACAAAATTTGGTAGAGGTCTAGGAAAGTTTTGTAGTGTAGGAGGTGATTGATAGTGGGATGGTTGAGTATTGTAGGCTTGGTAAACATGTGCGGGTTGGGAATATTTGGGTGAAGTAGGCTGATATGGTGGAGAGGGCCGATGAGTGGGTGGTGGAGTTTGGTAACAGGGTGATGGTGCTTGGTAGTTTGGAGTAGGCTGATATGTGAGTGGAGTCATTGGGTAGGTTTGGTATTTGATGGGAGATTTGGTTCTCTGTGCCACCATGACAACTCCTACGTCCCTTTTCTTGGACACACCACCGGACGGTAAGGCCTTATTTGTGGCTTGCAGGGCCTCGAAGTTTGTAACCATACCGCTTTTGATGCATTCTTCAATCCTTTCACCCAGTTTGATAATGTCAGAAAACTTGTGGCTCTCAATTATCATCAGTATTTCATAATACTGCGGGTCATGAGCCCGAACAAAGAATTTGTTCATTTGTTCATCTTCTAAGGCAGGCCTGACCTTAGCAGCTTCGGACCTCCAGCGAGTAGCATACTCGTGAAATGTTTTTGTAGGTTTCTTCTTTAGATTCTGCATGTAGAACACGTCTGGCGCATTTTCTGTGTTGAACCTGAATCTGTACATAAAGTCAGACACCATGCTTACCCATCTTGACCACTTCTTTGGATCCTGGCTGATGTACCAAGACAAAGCATCTCCTTTCAAACTTCTCATGAAAAGCTTCATGCGGATTCTCTCGTCGTTTCCTACTCCAACCAGCTTGTCACAGAATATTCTCAGATGGACCCTTAGACCTTAGATCTCCTGTACCATCGAACATTTCGAACTTCAGAGGTTTGTACCCCTTAGGCAGTTCAACATCGGGCTGTATGCAGAGATCTTCATAGTTCAGCCCTTCAATTCCTTTGTTTCCTTCAACGTCTTGAATCCGGCTAGTAAATTTCTTAAGTTCTTCATCCAGATTCTTGATGAGCAAGTCTTTATCATCAGACCCAGGTGTGCTTAAGATTGGTTAGGTGGAGTGTGGCATGGTCTCCACGTAGATGGGGGTGTTATGATAGGTGTGGAAGTGGTCATTTGTGGAGTTTTGGGGTTCCGAGATGAGCAGTAGTGTATTGTTGGAAGTATGGCAGGTGTTGCAGTGGTGGTGAGGAGCGGGATGGTTCTTGGCTTCGGGATATTTTGTGGAGGTGTGGGGTTCTGAGCATTGGGGAAATTGACATCTGGAGTGGTGAGGGAAAATGACAGATTTGACAGATTCCAAACCTGATCAAGGTTTTCTTGGAATTTCAGCAGCTTTTGTTCGAGTTGGGATGCATTTTCTTTGGAAACCTGAGTACCATGACCGTGAGTGACCTTTACCCGTTCAGGTGAGTTCTCCTTTCTGGCGTTGTTCAAATCTTCTATCTTCCCTTTGTTCTTGTTTTTGTCAAGACTAAAAGGAGGAGTTGGTGGAGGGCCCCTAGATCTCGTGGAATAAGATGATATTGCCAGAATGAACGAACTAACCTTTGGGGAAGGGAATAATAAAACAAAAGTAAAATCAAAAAGGTAACAAGTTAGTGAGGATTATAAAATAATGTTGCAATATTTAAACACATAGTGCAAGAACTTAGAATGCTAAATGCCTCATTTTATTTATAGAAAATAAGACGAATCCCAAATTGACACTAAATAACATGAATTAAAATATCACTAGTGGCCGTTGGCCTTATTACATTCACAAAACGAAAAAGTAAATTCCTATCTACTTGGTCCCAGAAGGACCTTCCCCAGACTCGGCATCTTTGGCTCCGTCGAACAGCTTTCCCAACTCGCAAAGTCCCAGCAATAGGTAGGCTCTAGCTAGATGTCCGCCATTATTTCCCTCGGCATTCTGGCAATCCTCGATTATTTTGAGAAATTTCCTTTCCAGCTCTACTATGCCCCGCTCCAAGTACCCCAGTCGCTTGTTGGCACTGACAACCATATCTTTCCACTCCTCGATCTGCTTTTGGTTGGCTTCTTGTATCTCACGGTGCTCGCTTTCACATTCCTGGATCATCTTGCGCAGTCGATTATATTTCACCTGTGCCTCGGCCCTCTCATCTATGATCCTGTGGCCCCTAGCAAGTCCTGGCTGACCCAAACCATCGTGACTTGATTCTAACCAGCCTAAATAGTAAGGAGCGCAACCAGCGTGGTATCTGTCTGGCTCGATAGTATCTCTTCCCACGATGATCTTGCAATGCCACATATGCTGAGCTTGGCACTTATAAGGACTGTCATCATCTTGGAAGTTAGCCCGAAAGTGATTCATCTTGTCGACCCTTGGTATAACCTGCTTCCTACCAGCCTGTCTCATAACTCGAGGAGGGACATAAGGGTAGGTTCCCCTCAGACCGATCAATATCAGAAACAGCGCATCCCTAGATCGGACGATGAACTCCTCAGTAGGGAACCATTCGAACATCCATTGCACCCGGTCCTCGATAAGGTTATCAAATAACCTTACCCATCATCTAGCATCTTCCAGCTGGGCGAACATGTTGGGCATATAGTTTATTCGCTTCGGAAGATGGAAAGCGATATGATCATCCCAGTCTCTTCGCTGAATTTCCTGTCGGTATTTACCCCTTTGGAGATGCTCCATGAGGCGGAGTTGAAGTAGAAAATTGCAGCCCTCGAAGTATTTGGCTCCTCGCTGACACTTCTCCAAAACTCGGTATATCTCCGCAATAATCATGGGCACAATGCTGAAAGGTTGCCCACCAATGCCCTCTATCAGAGTTTTAGTTACCATAACCAGCCTGGTATGGATCCTTGCTTTCTTCATTGGAAATACTATCAACCCCAGGAAACAAAACATAAATACAAAGACCCTTCGGTGAATATGCCCTAATGATGTGATGGCAAATTCATCAGGGTAGGTACGGTAGGACTTGCTGTGACCATACTTCTCATACAAATAGTCGAAGGGGATATAAGATTCCTTCAGACATGTCAGTTCTAGATTCTTCTTCAGACCCATTATTTTGAGAAAACCCATGCCCTTGCGGTTCTCAGGCATTAACAATCCCAGTGTTTCCCATGGTATATCGGCCAATCCTCCTATTTCTTCTAGCAAGAGTGTCGTTTCAATGTCCCAAAGCGAAACACGGACATCTCACAATCCCAGTATAAAGTGGCAGCTTCTATGATCTTGTTGTTGGGTTGGATTTCCAGGAGAGAAGGTAGGTTGCCCAGATATTTACGGACAAGGGTTTGATCAGTAGAGTGAAGATCCTCCCACCAGCTTAGCAAATTTGGGTAAATGTTGGTGACCATGCCATATCTGGGGACTTCGTGCCTCATAGTTCTGCAAGACAAAAAGGGTTAGGCCCTTACCCCCACCCGACTCGACTTTTTAATATCAACAATTAGCATAAAAGCATTTAGTTCTCGAAATAAATGCACAGAACGTGGTAACGTCCGTTTGGATTTTAGGGAAACCCAGTGGACTTTGGACAAGGTTATCTTAAAGAGTCATAATTCGGACAACATAACTGACTCGGCTAGGTTTGACCATGATGCATGCACAGTTAAACAGAGTAAGGTTTCTATGGGGTTTTAGACTGGTACCCTTGAGCGGACAACTCAAGGGGGAAAAACACGGAACCGTCGACTACACCATTGATCGACTGGGTTTACCACAAATACGCCTTTTCCAAATTTAGGGGGTGATAATATCGGAAGAGCTCAACCACTCATTATAAGCGTTGCTATGGTATTTTGTTTGGCATGAGTGAAATATGATATTGAGCATGATTATGCAACAATTAAAGCAGGTTGTCACATATTTGCACATTAGGAAAGCAGTAAAAACAACAGTCCTTCATAATTTAAAGCGGTAGTAAAGGAAGGTAGTAAATGAAAGAAACAAAAAGACAAGTCAGTTCTGCAATCGAAAAGAAAATTGAATGCTTGAAAGAAATAAACGGGTAATTGTGCATAAAGAAGCATAAATTCACAATAATAGTCTAAAATGGTAAGCCTAAAAATCCCAAGGAGAGTCGTTGTGCTGTCGCACCCCCTTTTTCTAGAGAAAAATCGGGTTTATGACATTTGGAGGGACAACTCATTCCTTTTAGGAATTTTGTTTGCATTTGAAGAGTCGCCACCTAATGATTTAAGGTGCAATAGGACACCAAAAGAGTTTGATTTTGAATAACCAGAGATTAGGGTAAGGGCTTGAAATTATTCCAAGGGGAAAGTGTTAGACACCCCTCAGAATCCACTAGTGTGATTCTCGGCCAGAAAATTATTGTGAATTTGGGGTGCAATTATCATGTAGACATAAAAGGCTCAAATAAGAGGGGGTTTCATATAATAGTTTGCAAGCAAACAAAGCTTGAAAGAGGCAAGGAAGCTGATTCTCAAAGAAGGAGTTGAAATGATAAAAGAAAAAAAGAAGTAAGGGAAAGGGGGTCCTAGATTTATTAACAATATCGATCACCCCACACAATGTCCGGTAATCACTCCTTAATGAGGGGCTACACGTGACATTATTGCGTGGTCATCATATCCATATCTATCCTTCACACCCCGTTAAGGTATTTAAAGCGCGGATTGGTCTCATTTACTTATTGCATGCCATTACCCGCCCCAATCCTATCAGTCTTAGAGGCATTTAGGACTACTAATCCTAAAAGGGAAGGATGTTGGGCTTATTTAGAGTTTCAAAGGTAAAACTCTAGGCGACATACAAAACACGTATTGCAAATCAAGGAAAACATACAACAAGCAAAGGCTCAGATATACCTCCTTAAACAAAGAAACACGTAATTAGCATGACTTACACATACTGTTTGGCTCTGATTTAGAAGGTATTAAAGACGAGTGAGAGGAAATTGTTGTGACAGTTTCAGTTTATCACATAACTCGGATAAGAAGTCCGAATCAGGCCTGCCTGCAAGTTGTAATTATTAACAGAAGTAGATTCAGTTTATATTTATTACCCTAAGGCTCGCCTAAGTGTTGGACAAAGATCCTATGAGCATGGTATCTACTGGATTCAAAAAGCAATGAAACAGTAAGACTTGAAATGAACCGTTTGAATGCATACTCACTAAGTGAGGGACTCAGATTATTGAAAGAGAGGAAAAATTTAAACGAATTGATTGCAAGTTCTGCAAATGATAGCAGCCATTACTACCGATTTTATATCTAACACTGAGTGAGGCAAATCAGATTTTTTATTAGAAATTTCTATAGGCATGCTTTCTAGGCGTTACTACTTTAAGACCTTGTAGACGTGATGTCTCAGTGTAGACCATGTTTTAAACCTTATGCAGAATTGAATATTTCTATAGGCATGATTTCTATATGAAATTAAATATGCAGAATCCTATAGACATGATTTCTAAGTGATGTTTGAACATGCAAAATTCAGAGCATCTTATAGGCATAATTTCTATATGAAGTTAAATAGGCAGAACCCTATAGACATGATTTCTAGATGTAATTGGTATATGTAAAATCCTATAGATATGGTTTCTATATGATATTGAATATGCAGGAATATAGTAGTCCTATAGTCATGATTTCTACCCTTTACATACATAGTTACCCACTCTTTTTCACTAACCAGCCCCAAATGTTTATTACAAATTATTGCAAACCATAATAAATAAAATTACATCAGGAAAAGTAAAAAGTACAATTAGAGGAAGCCTGATTCTGAATTCCTCTCTAAGTTACAAGATAAACCCAACTCAAGGACCATTGATCCAAAGGATTTCTCCAATTTGAATGTGTCAGAGTTCCCTAAGAGCCTCAATAGGACTCCGGGTAGTACTCACACCCAAATTGTATTATCAGAATAGGGGCAAGTGCAGTGTGGAGGTACCAGCCCTCAAGTGTCCAAGTTCGGAGGGAACTTAAGGGGTCCCAAGTCAAGGCTTACAAGAGGGGGGCAAAACTTAAAGTTTAAGAGAGAGTGCAAGTGAAGAGCAGAGTTCTAAAGGGGTGAAAGAGAGGGAAACAACTACAAACAAGTACACAAAAGGGGTTCATGGGAATAGGGAAGTTGCAAAGAGCCTATGTGCTTAGGCAAGGATAAGCTTCGGGCATGCACAACAATAGATAATGTTGGCATGCCTATAAGCCTACCAGAACATACAATATCAGAGAAACATAGAAGTAGGGGATCAAGCTTGAGTCATGGGCAGTAATATCCAGTATTGTCATGCTTCAAGAAAACCATAGCATCAAACATATTGGGGTGGGGGTTTGGGATTCATATTAGATTCAGAACAGGTAGAAGAAAACGATAGCATGCTAAAATAAGTATTGAACTAAACACAAGCAGTAGACAGACAAGAAGATAAAAGTATGAAGTAAACACATAGTTATGATGCTGGAAATTTAATCAGAACATACCGGTTCAAAGAAGCAAAATACAGCAGTAGCAGTACTTGAAAGAAAACAGACCACAGTACAAGTAACAAAAGAGAAAGTGCTTTTTGAATGTGAGTGTGAGTTCAGAAAACTAAGAGTATTCGTATCTTGTGTCAATGAAAGAGCATGGTATTTATAATTTGAAAACACGCAGAGAATAAGGCAAGAAAATAACCACGTACCAATTAAAATCAATTAGCAGAAGAACTCCATTAATTAAGGTGTTCAAACTTAACGGTAATGAGCAGAAATCATTTAAAGAAAGAGATCGAATAAGCATCTTGTGCAAAGTAGACAATTAGGGTAAATACATAGGAGTTTAATTAAGGGAAGGATCTTTGAAATACATGGTTAAACAAATAAGGCAAGAATTAATCAGTACATAGTAAATCAAGGAGTCAGAGATTCGAAATTACTGGTTCATGAATAAACTAAGTCAGAAAGGCTAAGGAAAGTTTTCAATCAAACCAAGAAATAGGGAAATTAGTAAAACAAGGAAAGAATCAATCCGACTTACACAAGGAGGTCTGAAATCAGTCAGAAATCGAAAGTCATTTTAGAGGAGAAGCTCAGCATATATAAAGAGCACACAAATATTAGGCATGCGAGGCTGAATTTAGGACAAAGAAAAGTGTCATGCAATTGCAAAATCAGTAAGTAGTGGACTATAGGAACATGGTGGTCACATAGGTCAGTTTTAGTAACTTAGCAATGGAGAAGGGATAGAGTATCAAATAGCATGCAAAGGTTCAAATAAAAGATCTTATTAGGTTTAGCAGGAAGTCAGAATCATATAAAGAAACAAAAGTTGAAACAAAGATTTCGAAACTCAGTCGAGCAGTAGATGAAAAGACTTCAGGAACTCGAATAGGTCCAATGAAATTAGGGTTTTGAAACCAAACAAGTTCAGAGATGAGGAACAGACAAATCACGTAGCAAATAGTCTCAGAACTCGAATGAAACCCCAAATTTTAGGGTTTTTACCATCAATCGAGTATAGAGATGAAAGACAAGAGAATCAGGCAAAATATCAATGAAGAGAATAAATCAGAAACCTTAAGAAAGGACTAAGACTTTAACATAAAGAAACACAGTAGAAGAAACACATAGGAACACAGTAGAAGAATCAACATAAGAAACATAGTAGAACATGCTAAAAAATAGAGAAGGCTTCGAACTATCTTAACAAAACCCTAAATCGGAAAAGATAAAGGTTTTGAAGGTAAAGTTTTGAAAGAGACTTTTAGAAAACGTTTAAAACCTTAGAGAGAACACAGATCTACAATGAATCTAAAAGAATCAGAAGAACCTCGAAGGTTAGGGTTTCAGAAGAAACTCAGAGGTTGAGAAAGGCTCGGAAATCATCGATCTAAGAAGGAGAGGTTGAGATCAGGCCTGAATGGCCATAGCTGGTCGGAGCAAGGTCGAAGATGGCCGGAGACAGCCATAGCACTGAAAGCATCCGAGGTCTGGATCAAATTTCTTCAAGTTCTGGCCTTGAAGCCATGATAATCGAGCATGTAGGAGTCATAGGGGGTAGATACAGGCCATCAACGGCTTTGGAAGCCATGGATTTGGTTGATTTTAGGTGGTGATTAAAGGTGGCGGCTAGGGTTTCTAAGAGAGAGTTGGGAGAAGGGGGAATTCAAGGGCGGCTGAAAGTGCAAAATTACCAGGGTTTGGGGGTAGGTCTAGGTTAAAAATGGAAGGGGCAAATTGTGGTTGTTGATCATTTCGATCAACGGCCTGAATTGAATGGGGATCCGGGCAGGTCATTTAAAAGGGTCGTGGGTCAGGTAGATTCAGGATTTGGGATGGGTAATTGAATTTTAGATTGGGTTCAAATTGGGGTTGATTTAGGGCTATACTTGAAATAAACGGGGCTAGTATTTAAATAGCCACTTTTCCCTTGCTTGATTTAATAAAAATAGTAAAATAATTTTTGAGAATAAATTAAAAGAACTAAAATGATTAATAATACATAATTATCAAATAAAAAATAATAGAGTCAATTTTATAAATATAAATACGATTTATATTTTAAAAGAGGCCAATATTGTAATTATATGCAATTTAGCTTTAAAATGCCAAATAAATTTGTAAAAATACGCAAAAATTATATTAGCTATATTTTAGCAGAAATATGAGAATACTATAAATGAATTAGCAAAAAGATAATTTTGGGAATAATTATTGGGTTTTTCTTTATAAAATAGGGCAATAAATTAATTTTAAAAATCTTTAAAAATTAAGGAAAAATGAGAAAACCTTTGGACATATTTATATATGAATATACATGCTATTTTGAAAGTATTTTGCATATTAAAAAATATACAAGGAAAAATTGGGTATCAACACCTCTCTTTTAATAATCTGATCCTATCACTTAGCAAGTTTAACGAATATGCATTCAAACAGTTCATTTTGAGCCTTACTGTTTCATTGCTTTCTGAATCCAATAGATACCATGCCTATAGGACCCCTGTTTAAACACTTAGGCAAGCCTTAGGGTAATAAAAACTGAATCTGCTTCTGTTAATAATTACAACAAGCAGGCAGGCCTGATTCGGACTTCTTATCTGAGTTATGTGATAAGCTGAAATTGTCTCAACAATTTCCTCTCACTCGTCTTTAATACCTTTTAAATCAGACCTAAACAGTATGTGCAAGTCATGCTAATTACGTGCTTCTTTGTTTAAAGAGGTATATCTGAGCATCTGCTTGTTATATGCTTTCCCCAATTTGCAATACATGTTTTGTATGTTGCCTTAGAGTTTTTTCCTTTGAAACTACAAATAAGCCTAATCCCTCCCTTTTAGGATTAGTAGTCCTAAATTCCTCCAGGACTGATAGGATTGGGACGGGTAATAGCATGCAATAAGTGAACGAGACCAATTCGCGTTGTAAATACCTTAACGGGGTGGGAAGGGTAGATATGGATATGATGACCACGCGATAATATCACGTGTAGCCCCTCATTGAGGAGTGATTACCGGGCATTGTATGGGGTGATCCATATTGTTAATAAACCTAGGACCCCCTTTACCTTATTTCTTTATTTCTTTTATCATTTCAACTCCTTCTTTAAAAAATCATCTTTCTTTGCTCTTCCAAACTTTGTTTATTTGCAAACCATTATATGAAATCCCCTCTTATTTGAGCCTTATTTGTCTACATGTTAATTGCACCCCAAATTTACAATAATTGTCTGGCCGAGAACCACACTAGTAGATTCTGAGGGGTGCCTAACACCTTCCCTTTAGAATAATTTCAAGCCCTTACCCTATTTCTGGTTATTCAAATCAATCTCTTTTGGTGTCCTAATGCACCCTAATCATTAGGTGGCGACTCTTCAAATGCAAACCCAATTCCCAAAAGGAATGAGTTGTCCCTCCAAGTGTCATAAACCCGATTTCGCTCTAGAAAAAGGGGGCGCGACAGTCGTTACAAATACCCATTAGGATTTGGCCTTAATTGCCTATTTGTGTTATGTGAAAATCAATGTGTACACAAGGTGACGAGTGTGTACATGAGGTGACGAGCGTGTACAAGGATGGTATGTGTGACTTGTGATTAGATTAGACCTTAGGCTATTAGTGTGCCTTAATTTGGGGATGTATTTTATATAGAACATGCTTAATCACTATGGGGCAACATGAACATGATCATTACAATTGTTTTAGCCATAGTAATACTTTATATGTTCAACACCATCGGTATTTTTACTATTTTTGTGTCCTTATGCACGTCATTGCTATATTATGAATTTATATCTTTGATTAAATTTTTGCACTATTATTTTGTAATTATTGTGGTATATATGGACATATTGAGCCGATTATTTGGGTGTTGATACGAGATTTTTGCTGTGCGATTATGATTGTGATTTTGTCAGGGCTGAGCGATACGGTTGGATATTCTAATTTTGTCAAGGTAAAGTGATTTGGATATAGTGATTGTGTTAGGATGGAGCGATACGATTGGATATTGTGATTTTGTCAATGTGGAGCGATATGGTTGGATATTGTGATTGTGTCAGGCTAGAGTGATCAGGATGGATATAGTTATTATTATATAAATGTGGGCACGAGTTGCCATATGTGTGTGTCTATTTTTGATGACTTGTTATTGAAGTTGAGCCTTTACTTGCATTGAATTGTTATCACTTCTTCTAAAGAGGTTGTTGCTATTGTTTTCTATTATACATTTTGTTGCCAGTTTTTGATATATTACATAGTTTATTTGACTAGTGAGTATCGTATGACTTGAACATCATCACTACTTCACTGAGGTTAGTCTTGACACTTACTGGGTACCGAACGAGGGATACTCATACTATACTTCTACATATTTTTGTGCAGATCCAGGCGTTGGAGGCAGCACACCTAGGCAGTGAGAGCTTACTTTGACCGCGAGGATTTAAGGTAAAGCTGCATCGATCATCATAGTCCATTGGAGTCCCATCCTTATATTAATACTGTCATTTTTATATCCACACCGTATTGTATTTGAGATATCTTATGTATTCAGTTAGAGCTGGTGACTCGGTACTACCTAATTCTAGGGAGATGTTTGAATATTACCATTTGGGATGATATTAACCCTATTTCTGCTTTCATATTAAATATTGGCGCATTATATCATATTTTGCTGATTTAAATGTTGTTACGTAATTGGCTTACCTAGTTTTAGATACTAGGTGTCATCACGAACCCTAGTGTAGGATTTGGGCCGTGATAGGAGTACCTTTGGTTTCTGCACAAAATTCAATTGTCTTGTAATAAAACATTCCTCCCGGGGTATTTCCAACCACATAAGCAATGAGGGCTAATTTCCAGTTTTCATTCCCAGCTGCGATGTCGTCCTCAACAAACTGCACCACAATTTTCCAATCTTGGATTATTGGGGTACATAGGTGAGGCTCATCCCTTTTGAGGCAAGTTTGTTTCAGAGGTGGCTCAATGGTGTTTGAAGCCTAAAGACGAGCCGTAAAAAGAGGCTTTAAAGTTGCTTAATATTTTTAAATATTTTTGTTTAAAGTTTATTCTATTTACTTTTTGAGATGCAATATAATCTTGACGATGTAACCAACCCATTTAATCTTTGTTGAAACATTACTAACTTTTGATAAGATTTTATTAAAGTTTAATTTTGATTTTTTTTATAACATGACCGTCAACATAGCTCACTATATATCATTGCCTCCCAAAGTAACAATTATATGGGAATTTGTATTTACAAAGATAAAAAAAAAAATCAACTATAGCTTTTACGATCTAATTAGCTTGAAGAGTACCTACAGAGACCTCAAAAGAAAATATTTTACAAAGTTAGAGTGACAAGAACTAAAAAGTAAGTGTAAATTTAATTACCTTTCACTTTCATTGGAATTTTCTCAACCAACTACAAAAAGAAAGATCACATAATAAGTACAATAAATTGTTAAATTACATATAAGAAGAGTAGCTTTTAAGGCCTCTATTTTTATGAGGCCTAAAGCGGCCGTTTTAGCGGCCTGGGGGTTAAGCCGCCTCTGGTTTGTTTCCATCAAACAGCCCAGCCTACGTCCTAGCCCCTTCCTTATATAGTACTCTTGATATCCAACAGCTAATATAGGGAAAAAATGTTTGCACACCTTAGTGAAATAAGAAATTAAAATAAAATTAGGGTTAGTATTATGTTAAAGAAACAGAATGTAACAAATACTTTTATATTTTGAACTGTAGAATTTAAGTAGATGCATAGGAAATGAAGCTTTGACCTGCACAAAATATTATCCGCTCTATCCATTCCATTCCATTGGGTGCACTTTTCTTTTAGCATCTTTCCATATTTATAAATAATTTACTTTAAACCTATTTTCTTATTACTTGAAATGAATTATAATCATAAAAATATTTATAATTAATTATTTTATATAATAATTTCAAAAGTACTTCTTTCTTTAACTTCATGTCCAGTCATAAAATGCCACAGTAATTGGAATAGAGGAAATATCTTCACTGTTTTGGATTCCATTTTTACCTTTTGTACTATGAGCAAAAATTAGCTTTGGTATAATTTATTCCATTACATACTAGAATGTACTTGATAAGAAGCGCATTCGCTATATTCGTCAATATAGAGGGTTCTACAAATAAATCAAGTTATTTTGCTAATATAAAATATTGAATATTCGTAACTCTCACTTATTCTATGACCATAATCATATAGATTTTGCATGTTGTCTATTACCTAATAGAAAAATCTCGTACTTCTTATAAGGTAAATTCCATTCCTACTCAATGCAATTGAAGGTACAAAAAGTTACAAACTGTTACCGAGGATGCATTTCGGATCAATTAGCAAAGGAAATACTTTTTGATATTATTTTGTACCTACCAGTTCACCCTGTGTTTATCGTTTTTACCAAAAAACGATCTTATAGAATGGAGTGTATGAGCTGGTTTTGGCTAGAAAAGCAAATGCAAAAGCCGCAGTCGGCAGTGCCAATTGAAAATCTTAGTTAAGCAATAGCCCAATGAAAGACTTTTTCTGCTTTAAATAGCATTTAAGTGTGGTGTCATTAATTGTAACGTTGAATTAGTCATGCAAAATGAGCATTAGCAGACAACTGAATATCTTTTAAGTACTTTAATTCCTTCAATTCCTCCTAAATAAGTTTCTTTTTACATAATCAAGAAAGAATTAATTCTATTTTTTCAAAATTTGTCCTTAATTACATTTTCCAATGTATCAAGGAAACAATTAATTAAGGGAAATTTAGTAAATAAATTTTTTTTTCTCTAGCAATTTATATTTTTTTAAGGGGTGTACCAAAGACTAAAAAGTCTCTTGCTACGGGTACTACATACTTAATAGCAACATCAAAAGTTTCAAATAAGGGAGACAGGAGACAAGTATTTGAACTAACTTGAATTAAATTAGTTTTTAAAGGAAAACAACATACATATTTTATGCAAAAAAATAACTAAAGTCTTTACCCTACAACCATGAATAATAGTAAATCAAACAGATTCAGTATGCGTCGTTGCCATGATCTCAGTTTCTGAACTCTTATTCTTTTGCTTTTTTGTTTGTCTGAACTCTCCATAAAAGTATGAGACGAAACCCCAAAGAGAAAGGAATAAAGCAAGCCCCTTTTCACCTGAAAACTTTTCGTTGAAGAAAACTACAGCTAATACCTCAGTAACAGGGAGTAGAACTGCGATCATAACACCCGACATCAAAGAAGAAGAGCAATAAATAACTCCAATAACACCCACAAAGAAGCATTGCCAAATAATGGCGGTCCATACTATCACTGTATAATATCTCGCTTCTCCTAGGTTAAATTGTTTTGCCTCCCTTGACATTGCCTTCAAATTTCAATCAATATATATTAAACCTCATTAATCATTCAAACAAATATCTGATACTGAAATAAACTAGCAAATAAACTGATACATAAATTTTAGGTTATCTGTTCGAATCCAAAACTTCTCCTATTTTCATCTGACATGTGCAAATTTAATGCTATATATAAGTCAAGTACGTAAAATGTCTCAGTCAACCCTAACCCATGATTTTGATGTATTTCTTGATCTCCCTGAGGGATCATCCAACTAAGAAATAATGTACTATTCTTTGACAAAAATGGGATATGAATAATAAATGATTTCGAACTAGCTCCTTCATTAATGTCCTACTGCTTATAAAGTCAACTCACAAATCACAAGCTTCTACTCTCTCCCTAGCTTGTTATTAAGATCAAAAAGATTTGTCGGAAATAAAATAAGGAGAAAGAAAAGAAAAAGGAAAACGAAAGAAGTTCCCAGCGAATAATAAAGAAAGAAATTCCCTAAAAGATGGACTATTAAGTTTGTGAACGCCAGTAGATCACTGAAACAAAAGCTGATAGTTTTGTCATTTGAGGGCCTTATGGGATTCAACAGTAATACCAAACGAGAGAGATATGTTAACCATAGTTTAAGTCTATAAGAACTTTAAAAAAAAATATACAATAAAAGATTTTGAAATTTCCGATTGTAAGCATATGATAACATTTGTATGGTTGTAAGACTCTCGAAACATGTGTCTTAATATGTGATAGTACTATTGGTGAGGATACAAATATATTAGAAGTAAAATGATCAAAAACATAAAGTTAAATTATTTTTAAATATAAAAATATATCATTTTATTCAAACAGACAAATAAGTAATTAATATCACATAAAGTGAGTCAAACGGGAGTAATTAAGATCCATGGGTGAAAATGAGTTAAAGGGAAAGAAGAATACCTGAAAATCCTTGTTAGCTATCATTCCTACAGTGCAAAAAGCAGTAGCAGCAAAACACATGACCATTTGGATCTCCAGCACTAACGTAGCAGTAATGGATTGCTTTGCCTTCAAGTACATCAACTCAATACAAGGCAAAATAATTCCATATAAAGCTGCTGCCAAAAGTGTCATAATAAACCCAAGAATATAGGCTTTACTTGTCACACCTTCTGGCCGATCACCATTAGCCCGAATACCTAATAAAACAGCACCAACTGTCAACAGAACCACTGCATTTGTAGAGTAGGGTGTGAGCTTCAGCTTCACAATGAAGAAAGCACCTATTGCCGTGAAGGCAAGTTGGGCAGCAAGAAGAAGTGAAGAGGTTGACACAGGGAGTTTTGACCCGCCCCAAGAATAGAGGAAATCATCAACTCCAGTGGCAATGCCAATGATGAATGATGCAACAAAAATTCGGGGTGTTATAAAGTAAAATTTGGCATCAGGGCCCTCGATTTTTCGACGATACAAGTATAGGATTGCAAGAGGTACAATAGTGAGTGGCCATCCGCCAGTTTGTAACCAACTGCTAAGCCATATTCTTGAGCCTCCCTCGACATAATATAAACGCATCATAAGAGGACCACCACAAATACCAACAGCGAGAATCAAACAGTTTATCAGTAGGAGGATTCTCCTCATATTAGTGCTTAATCCTTGATGTTCCATATTATTTCAGGAGATTTGGATACTAAGTTGGCTCAAGCTGAATGGTCTTCTTCTCCAAAGATTTGGAATTTTTGGACCTCTTAGCAATGAGTGCTGTTCGGATTAAGCCTGCTATTTATAGTTGAGAAAATTCTTAGTCAATTGCGACGATTGGTTTCACAACTTGGGGAGGCTCCATTTAGGAAGGGTTACTTAATTTGTTTAATTGTCATAATTAAAAATATAACGCATAGTTGTAAATTAAAGTTTTTGCACGGTATAGCTGTCTTGAATATTCAACCTTAATCATGTAAATACCAGCAACAACAATTATATCTTAGTGACAAGCTAGTTGGTCTGTTTTATGAATCCATTTTACGTGTAACCAATTTTTTCTGTTCAAGTAATATATAATGTATGTATGTATGTATACTTCAATATATATATATATATATATAGTAGAATACTTTAGCACCCAATTAGGAGTGGCAAACGGGCGTGTCGGATATAGTTCGGGTCGAAAACGAGTAATGAAAAATAGATACATTATTCGACCCGACCCATATTTAATACGGATAAAAAACGGGTTAACCGGCGAATAATATGGGTAACCATATTATCCATGACTTCTATGTAAAATTTAGACCCATTGGTTATCCATTTTCCAAATGAATAATATAATTTTTATCCATATTTGATCAGTTTTTAAAAAATTCATTACCAACTCATTTTTAATGAATAATATTAGTGGTTAACTGCTTTCTTTTAACCATTTTTTTGACACCCCTACGCCCAGCTAATCGTCTAACTAAACTCTTTCTGAGAAGATGATAAAGAATTAATCAACAACTAAATATATATTACAGAAGGATACTCTCAAAAGTTTCTTTTCTAACAGATTAATTACATAATTTTTCCAAAAAATGACACATTTTCCATATTTTGACATCTTTATTCTTGGAGATATGCAATGAGTTGTTTAGGGAGCTCTAAAGCTAGTTCGTTAACAGCGAGTTTCTTGCTTCTCAGGATTAAATTAATTGCATGCCAGACGTAAGATGGAAAGAAAGTGGAAAAATATAAAATTAAAGAAAATAAAGAATCAACAAAGTAATTACAACAGTATTAGTAATTTTTCATGCTTCACATGGGGAAGACGATAATAATATATAATAATAGAAGAAGAAAAACATGGGAGCAAAGACTAAACGACCAATGATTGTGAGTAATATTACTATTAAAAAGTTGCAGCCTAATAATGGCTTGCGGCGTGTTGAATTTTGCATTTCCACTTGACAAAAGAAGGATTGAAATTTAAAAGGATGGAATAACGTGGGTTTTAGTAAACTTTGTTGTCGAATTGAATAGTTGAAACTACTCAACCAAATATTTAAAGCTTTCCAAGAAACATTGGTCCAAAAATAAGAAAGTCGTAAACAAAGAGTAAGAGCAGCTGCACATATTAATGAGGCCAACTACAATAAAAGATACTCCGATCCACTTGTTTAAACCACTTGACTAATGGAAGGAAAAAGAAAAAGAAGTTTGATGTGAAATTTGAGACTTTGTTTTCTTTGTTCTTAAGTCCAAATTAAAAGTAGAATTTTTGTTTTTTTTTCTGTTTAGTGTGTCGTGGTCTATTATTAGCTTTGTCTTTTAATTTCTATTTGATGTGCTTTTTTCTAAAGAGGAAATACAATAACATTTAATAACAGTAATTACACATTACTCCCAAATAAGTTTGGATCAGCTATACGAATATTCACTTTTTTCTTTAAGTTCAACTCATATCAAACTGAAAAAAAGTAAAGGCAAAAAATAAGTTTTATACTCTCTCTCTTTATATGTATGTATATATATATATATATATATATATATATATATATATATATATATATATATATATATATATATATATATATATATATGTGTCATAACTTTAGCTAAGTCTGCATTAATTCCAAAGCTTTGTAGGTCTTTTGGGACCACTAATTAAAGTTTCACACATGCATGTGAACAAGTGCATCTATATAGGTCGATGCATGACATGACTAAACTATCTCAAGCGACCTTCTCTTATTTTTTTCTCAATGTGTGCTACTTGCACCTTTTAGAAAATATAGTATTTTTTAATCTTATCTAATCTTATATGACCGCATATCCATCATTACATTCATATTTCTATAACACTCATCTTGTGGAAATGTTGGACTTTAGCAGCCCAACATTCACTACCATATACTATTGCTTGTCTTAATTTTTTTTTTTTACTTATTTTTATTTTGTTAGGTATTCTTCTGTCACATAATTTATGAAGCGAAAATTATTTAACCAAAAAATAGAATTTTATTCAAAGTTAGAATTTAGAAGAATGCGGGTTACTGATAATCAAAAGAATATGTAGAAGAAAGTAATTTAGAGTAACCAGAGTGTAATCAGGAGAAAAACAAGTGAATCAAAGTATATTCTGATTGTGTCTTGTCTTTACAAGTGGCCAGATACCTCCCTTTTATAGGTATCTTGAAGATATGCGTTTCCTCCAAATCATAATGAGGCTATTATGAATAATTAAAGACATTGAATGCTACGTTACACAATCATTGTAATCAATAAAATTCTCTAACGTATCCAGTATTTAATGCCCGTTGAATTCCGTATCTGCTCTCTTTATTATGGTCAGGTCCATTTCTTTTGATAAATGATTTAAATAGGTACGGGCGTTGAATCCTTCAAATGTCCTCCCTTGCCTCTTCCTTTGCCTTTGCTCGTTTCTACTGCTGCCCGTGCCTCTTGACTAATTATAATTCTTTGACTATTTGACCAATCCACGTGTCTCAACATGTAACTTTCATATATAAATGCAATTTTTCCCAATAAAGATAGTCCCCCCACTTTTCATTTATTCATCAATTGAATATTTGGGAAGTGGATTTCATTAAAATGAGAATTTTTGTCACCATTAATGCTATGACAAAATTGACGCTTCAATTGTCACTTCCATTTAATATTTCGTACACGTATCAATTTTTCATTGGCTCTGCAGTTTTTGCAGCCTTTTTCAAGGTTTTTACGGTTCCACTATTAATGAAGTGCCAGTTATCATAATTATGGTCTTTCCACCTCTGCACTTTTACCTTTGGCGGTTGTTTATCGGTATAAATATAATTTTTTTCCCTTGTCTTTTATCACATAAAGCTTATTGAATACTTATTTCTCCAAATCTCTGTTTACTTCTTCCTTAAATCATTCCTCTTTGATATGTCTTCTCCAAGCCCTAACCCTGAGAGAGTTTCCATTACTGACTCCTTCCCAAATGCCCCTGTTAGGCACAGAATGGTAAACTTCGTAGTTTAAAATCTACTCGAGGTGGTTCGTCTATGCCTTCTTCTGGTTCTGGTCCTTCCTCTAGAACCAGAGGTTCCCTTTTACACCAATCTTCTTCTAGGGGTAAAGATCATTCTGAACCTATATGCAGACCTTTAGTAGATGAGATAGTCCCTTCAGAATTGTTTTTTTACCATGACAGGGAATCTCTTAGAAACTAGGTTTCCGCATTAGATCGTGTCGATGCTTACCCTACTCAAATTACAGAGGTTTTGACTCCTGTGGTTCGTAAGGACTGTCATTGGAGTAATGATTTTCCCATTATTATCCCTATCCGAATCAGAGAATTACTTCCTATTTAACGGGGTTCTCTTTTGTTTACACTTACCCTTTTACTTTAGGGTTTAGACCAGCAATCGACCCAGTCATTCTTGAATTTTGTCGTTTCTTCAATGTCTTCTTGGGTCAAATTGGCCCAATCATATGGAGGGTTGTTGCCTGTTTAAGTCATTTAGCCACTAAAGTTGAAGCTCCTTTTACTTTTCCTCACTTGATTCATCTTTACTCACCTAGGCTTTTTCATAATGGTGTTTTTACACTAGTAGCCAGGAGTAAGAGGGTTTTGGTGAGCCCTGAAGATGACAAGGATCGTGGCTGGTATGCCCAATTTGTTGTTGCCCCCACTGTTGGTTTAGTGGGTGAAGATAATGTTTCCTTCCTTGAGAAGTGGAATTTTGCACGTAGGTCTTTTATCCCTCTCGTACCTTCTTCTTTCAAGTTTATCAGCTTTTCTAATTTTACCTCCCCCCTTTTTTAGCAACCATGGGAGTTGTGGGGGATGTTCCCAATTTCCGTGGTTGGGTAGATAGATTGCTGAAGATCACGCCAATGGACGGTAGATCTTGGAAAACACTTTCTAACCGCTTTGGTTGGAAGGTAAAGACTCATGGTAAGAGTTCACATTTTGTTCTTTTCGTGCCTATATTCTCCTTTATTGTTTTAACTTTTATCCTTCTTTTTGTCAGGATTTGCTATTCGAGGGGTTACTACTGAAGCAGTTGCAACCTCTCGTGTCTCTTTGGGGACTCGTACTCCTTCAGGAACTCGTATCTCTTTAGAGAGAGCCCGAGAAATAGTCTTGGGTTCCTCTTCTGCGAAAAGGAAGGCTGCTAAAGAGGAAAATTCTAAAGAAGAGGAAAATGAGAGTTCCCTGGTAACGATGCCACGAGTTAGGAGACACATCGTTTCCGATGACGAAGCTGAAGTTTCGGTTTCTCTTACCGAACCTGTTGAAACCCCAATAATAATTCCTGATGATGACGTCACTCCCCACGATACTCGTGATTCTATCGACCAACTTTTCATCAGTGGATTTGGTCGTGAAGATGTCGGGCCTGTTTTAGACGAAGTACCTTTATCGTCTTTTTCAATACCCGTGCCTGTGATTCCTTCTTTACTGGCCCCAGCTATTTCGGTTCCTTCTTCTACTGCTCTTACCTCTTTTTCGGCTCCTCCTTTGACTATTCCCCCTCCTATAGTTCATCATACTGAAACGGGCTCTTCATGTAGAAGTGCCGCTATGAGGCGGGTAACTATTGAAATTCCTGGTGAGAACAGCTTTTTGAGAAAGTCAGGTCAGGCGGATGTATGGCTAGGGCCTCTTATTGGCCCAATTGAAAAAGCAAAGCTGGAGAGCCACAATTCCCTGACTTTAATGAATGATATCGGGCATGCCACTCTGAAGGTATTTTCCTTTTCTCCCTTTTTACTTTGAAAAATTTTTCATCTTTGGGATTCTTATTTCTTATCTTTTTTTTAGGCCAATCTTATCGTCACAGAATTGATGAAAAGAATTTCCCCTTTGGAGAAGATAACACACGACTCTCAATTGGAAGCAACCAATTGGAAGGGGCAATTTGAGAGTGCCCAGCTTGATATAGAGAGCTTACAAGAGAGAAAGAATACCTTAGAGCAGCGAGTACGGGATTTAACTTCAAAATTGGCAGTTACAAAAGCTTCTTCACACCAAGCAGAGAAAGACAAAGAGCGTCTCGAGTCCTCCTTCTCAGAGCAACTATCTAAAACTAGTGAAGAGATTAGAGAATTAAAGGCTCTTTTAAACCAAAAGGAAGTTTACGCTGGGGAGCTTGTGCAAAATTTGACCCAAGCACAAGAAGACCTCAGAATCTCTGCTGATAAGGTGTGTGCTTTAGAATGCTCCCACGCCTCTCTTCAAGCTTCCCACAGCTCCGCCTTGGCTGAAAATGAAGAGCTAAAAATTGAGATCGCTTCTTGGGAAAAGGATTATGAGATCCTTGAAGAAAAATCTATTATTGAGGCAAGTTGGGCTTTTTTGAATTCTCGTCGTGATACCCTGCTTGAAGCTGGCCAAGAAAACTTCAACCTGGAGTTGGAGTTAGCTAAAATCAATGAAACCATTGAAAAGGCTCAACAAACTCAGGACTTCCCTTCTCCCGTGGATGAAGTTCCCGTGGCTGAAGCTCTCATGAATGTTGAAGATGATACAGGTATCATGACCATTTCAAACCCGATCGAGCCTGTTGCTGCAAGCCAAGTTGAAACCGCGCCATGCTGATGCACCTGCCCAAATTGAGCCTGCTGTTATTGACGTTCCTGTCTCATTTCACAAACTTCTCAGTGACCAGTTTTAATCATTCAAATGATTTTGTTTTTGTTTTGATTTTGGAAGATTGTAATCAAACCCTTAACTTCATTTGAGGGTTGATTTTAGAAACGTCAGTCCCCAAGTATTTTAATGGGGCAATCTAAACAATTTCGTGGTTTTATGACTATGTTCGAACTTAGCCTTAGATTGTTTTACATATTAAAAAGTTTTTATCTTAAACTTCTGCTTGCTTTATTCTCGCCTTTACTTTTAAGGACTTACAGAATAATTTGCATTTTCGTTTTCCGAAAAATGCTTCTGTTAACCTCATGATTAATTTAAACATGAGTTTTATAAAAGAGGGCCCTTTTATATTCTAATACTTAATGAAGAAGATGTCTCAACTTCATAATGGTATTATCATACGACAAAAGAAATAGGAATACACATGTTTCTCTGAAATAACTTTGACAAGATTTTATTTTTGAACATTGTCTAGTTCCAAATAAAACTTTATATGTATAACTTTCTCGTAACTGTTTTTCTTGTAACAGATTCAAAAGAAGAAGAATAGACATGGGGTTTTTCCTTATAACCCGTTTTAGTACATAGCCTTTGCCCTAACTATAGTGGGGTTTTTCTTTGGCCTTAGCTCGTGGCTTTATGACTTTTACTCTGTACTTGACTCTTTCAGGCTTGATTTTTCCTTAATCTGCTTTTCCTTCTTTATACATATGTATGTGTATATTATGTAGTCCCCTAAGTGTTTGAGTGTTGAAGTATGAAGCCTCGAGCACTTGATAGTTTCTCTCGTTTGGTCCTTTTCCTAAAAAGGAAAAACATACGGGACTCGGAGGGACGATTATAGATGAAGACTACATAACCTGTTTGCATTTCTATCAGAATAATTGTAACCTTAGGTCAGGAATTTTAGGTTACTCCATATGCCTTACAGGTCGTGACTCATCATTTAGTACGGGTTAGCGTTTTGCCTATCATCTAAAATTGTTAGTAAAATTTTAACAATTCAAAAATGAAATTTAAAATGGTTATACCTGACCGTGGGTTTTCCTTAGAAATAGTATCTCTTTAAATGATCAACATTCCAATACAAAGGTAGTATCTTGCCATCCATTGTCTCCAGTTCATATGCTCCTTTTCCTGCAATATCACACACTCTGTAGGGTCATTCCCATGTTGGACTTAATTTCCCTGTGTTAGCTACCTTTGTAGACTGAAAAACCTTTTTAAGCACAAAGTCCCCAATTTTGAAGAACCTGAGGCGTGCTTTTCTATTGTAGTATCATTTTATGACTTGCTTTTGTGCTGTTATTCTTATTAAAGCAGATTCTCTCTGCCCCTCGAGTAAATTTAGGTTGACCCGCATCTCCTCGTCATTAGATTCTTGTGTCGCCTGTGTGAACCGTGTACTTGGTTCCCCTATCTCAATTGGAAATAAAGCCTCAGTTCCATAAACCAATGAGAACGGTGTTTCACCTGTACTTGTTTCTGTAGTTGTGCGATATGCCCATAAAACTCCAGGTAACACTTCAGGGCAGTTTCCTTTTGATTCCTCTAGTCGTTTCTTTAAATTGCTGATAATGACTTTGTTCATTGATTTTGCCTGTCCATTACCCACTGGATGATAGGGTGTTGACGTAATCCTTTTAATTTGCCAGCTTTGAAAAAATTCCGTGATCTGAGCTCCAATAAACTGAGGACCATTATCACATACGGTCTCCTTTGGTATGTCGAATCGACATATGATATTCCTCCAAATAAAGTCTCTGACTTCCTTTTCTCGCACCTGTTTGAATGCACCTGCCTCTACCCATTTAGTAAAATAATCAGTGAGAACAAGCAATAATTTTACCTGTCCTTTTGCTTGCGGTAATGGACCTACGATATCCATTCCCTATTTCATAAATGGCCATGGTGCAATGACTGGATGTAATAATTCCGCAGGTCTATGTATATTGTTACTGTACCTATGGCATTTATCACATTTGGCCGCGAAACTTTCTGCCTCCTCTTCCATTTTAGGCTAGTAATAACCTGCCCTAATTAAGGTTCTTACTAGTGATCTTCCACCTGCGTGATTCCTACAATGACCTTCGTGTATTTCTATCATTACATACTTTGTTTGCGAAGGTCCAAGGCATCTTGCTAAGGGTCTACAGAACATTTTACGATATAGATTGCCTTGTTTTAAGCAGTACCGAGCGGCCTGCCTTCGAAGCGCATAAGCCTTTTTCTTATCATCAAGGACGGTTCCATACTATAAAAAAGCAACAATTTCGTTCCTTTAATCCCAGGTTAAGTTATTAAAATTTACCTCATTCGCATCAGGATCAAGAGCTGAATGAAATAAATGTATCACTGAGGCATTTGCATCGTTTTCCATGTCGGCCACAAACGCGAGATTTGCCAGGGCGTCTGCTTCAAGATTTTCGTCCCTGGGTATTTGTCTAATTTTCCAATCTTGAAATTGTTTTATCAATTCCCTTACCTTTTCCAAGTACTATTGCATCCTTGCTTCCCTGGCTGTATAAGTCCCCAGCATTTGATTAACTACGAGTTGTGAATCACTCTTAATTATAATCTGATTTATGCTAAGTTCCCATGCCAGTTCTAAACCTGCAATCATAGCCTCATATTCTGCCTCATTGTTAGTTATGGAATGATATTTAATAGCTTGCCGAATGGTTTCACCCGTAGGTGGTACCAATACTACCCCCAAACCTGCTCCTCTCACGTTAGATGAGCCATCAGTGAATAAAGTCCAAGTTCCTAGGTTAGCTCCATTGAACACCTGTAATTCTTTTTCTGCTTCTAACTGTATTCCCTAACTAAAATCAGCCACGAAATCAGCCAATACTTGTGATTTTATAGCAGTTCTAGGTTGGTATGCAATTTCGTATTCACTTAACTCTATTTCCCACTTAGCTAACCTACCTGATAACTCATGCTTATGTAATATGTTACGTAAAGGGTAGGTAGTTACCACAACGATAGGATGACACTGAAAGTAAGGTCTTAACTTTCTAGATGCCATGATTAACGCAAATGCAAGTTTTTCTAACTGAGGATACCTCGTCTCTGTATCTAACAAAAATTTACTTACGTAATAGATAGGTGATTGTTTACCTTGCTCTTCTCGGACCAAAACAGCACTTACCGCCACCTACGAAACAACAAGGTAGATGAGTAGCTTTTCCCCAGCCTTTGGTTTTGCCAACAAAGGTGGATTTGATAAGTACGTTTTCAAATTCCTAAGTGCTTGTTGACATTCCTCATTTCATTCAAAATGATCCTGCTTCTTAAGGGCTGAGAAGAATTTAAAACACTTCTCTGATGATTTAGAGATGAATCTTCCCAAGGCCGCAATTCTCCCTGTTAATCTTTGAACTTCTTTCTTGTTTGAAAGTATGTCAGGGATTTCCTCAATGTCTTTAATCTGTGCAGGATTTACTTCAATTCCACGGTTAGAAACAAGAAAACCAAAAACTTGCCTGATGCAATGCCAAATGCACATTTTTCGGGATTTAACTTCATATTAAATTTGCGCAAAATTGAAAATGTGTCAGATAAGTGTGATATGTGATTTTTTGAGTACTGAGTTTTAATAAGCATATCATCTATATATACCTCCATTATCTTTCCTAAATATTCCTGAAACATTTTGGTAACTAACCTCTGATACGTTGCACCTGCATTCTTTAGACCAAAGGACATTACTTTATAACAATAAGTCCCCCTGTTTGTTATAAATGAAGTTTTTTCTTCATCTGCCGGATCCATTTTAATCTGATTATAACCTGAATATGCATCTAAAAAACTTAACAATTCGTGACCTGCAGTTGCATCAATCAATTGATCTATGTGTGGTAGTGGAAAAGAATCTTTAGGGCAGGCTTTGTTAAGATCTGTATAATCTACACAAACCCGCCACTTACCGTTTTTCTTTGGAACCACAATAGTATTGGCTAACCATTTAGGATATTTTACCTCTCGAATGGAACAAATTTTTAGCAATTTTTGGACTTCTTCTTGAATCACCTGATTCTTGAAAGTTCCCTGCTTTCTTTTCTTTTGCTTCACAGGAGGATATGGCGGATCTTCTTTTAGTTTATGAGTCATCACCTCCGGTGGTACTCCTGTCATGTCGGAGTGGGACCAAGCAAAGCAGTCCATGTTAGTTTTCAAAAATTCAATTAACTTACCTTTCATTACTTGGTCAAGATTAGCTCCGACATAGACTTTTTTATCAGGCCATTGAGCGAATAACACGACAGGTTCTAATTCCTCTATCGTTGTTTTGATATCTTCATTCTCTTCTGGTTCTTGAATGGTATCATGCCTTGAGTCTACATCTATTCGCTCTTGTTCAGTTGAGGTTTGTGTTGTGATGTCCTCAACTGCCTTTTGTGATTGCTATTTGCCTCCACTTCTCGTGCTTGTATCTGCAACGGAGTTAATATCCCTGGACGTATGTTGATCTCCGCTAATTTGACAAATTCCACATGGCGATGGAAATTTGATAACTTGATGCAAGGTTGAAGGAACAACATTCATTTCATGGATCCATGGTCTCCCCAGAATCATGTTATAAGCCATCTCCATGTCTACTACCTGGAACTTTGTATCTTTGACGACCCCTTCAGCAAAAGTGGTGAGTGTTACCTCTCCTTTTGTGATGACACTGGAATTATCAAATCCAGATAGAGTATGCGCCTTTGGTATTACTCCATCTTCAGTTTGCATCTCACGTAGCACTCTTAGCAAAATAATGTTCACGGAACTACCTGGATCAATCAAAATTCGTTTCACATTAGTATCATGCACAATTAAAGATATTACCAGTGCATCGTTATGAGGGATTAATACGCCATCTGTATCTGCATCATTGAATGTAATATTGCCTTCTTCTAGAACATGCCGCACCCATTTCCCTTAGGTAATAGTTACTTTGGAAGTTTTGTTAGATGCAGTATATGACACACCATTGATGTCTTCACCCCCACTTATAACGTTAACAGTTCTTTTGGAAGAAGGTCTTTTTGGAGGCTCCTGCATGTTCTTCATATAAGCTTGCTTGCCTTTCTCGCTGAACAACTCAGTAAGATATCCTTGTTTTAATAAATGATCAACTTCACTTTGTAAAAATCTGCAATCTGATATTTTATGCCCGTGATCATTATGGAACTCGCACCAATGGTCAGGGTTGTGCCTGTTTGGATTCGATCTCATTTCCTTTGGCTATCGAACCTTATCTCCCATGCTTTTCAAAATAGCTACGAGCTCGGAGGTGTTGACGTTGAAGTTGTAACCTCCGAATCCCACTTTTAAATTTCTATCATCATCATATGACTCATAGTTGTTTTGCTCGTTCCTAAATCTTGATAAAGAACCTGATTCTCTGTTTCTTGATATGTGATCGTGCCTTTGATTATCCTGTTTTGACCGTGAGTCTTTTTCCGCAGGTCCCATATAGGGCTCGTACCTATTTTTACCGGGTCTTTTTTTGTTCTCTGCACGTCTTGAACGTATACTTTCTTCTTTTTGACATCGGGGAACGGTATCTTCCTCAATCCTCAACTTCGTGCTATACCTGTTATAAACATCATTCCACGTTGTAGCTGGGAATTCTCGAAGGCTTTCCTTGAATCTCCTCGTAGCTTCCGAGCTTTTTTCATTCAAATTGCTTGTGAAATCTATAGCTACCCAATTATCAGGTACAAGCGGCAATGTCATTCTTTCGCGTTGAAATCTTTCCACGAATTCTCTAAGCAATTCTGAATCTCCTTGCTTAATTTTGAAAATATCCTCCGTTCTTTTTTACACTTTTTGGGCTCCCAAGTGTCCTTTGATGAAAGAATCTGCAAGCTCAGCAAAAGAGTTTATAGAATTTTCAGGTAAAAGGGAATACCATGTTAGTGCTCCTTTGGTGAGTGTTTCACCAAATTTCTTGACTAATACCGATTCGATCTCCTGCTTAGTCAAATCATTGCCTTTTACGCCTGTTGTGAATATAGTCACGTGGTCTCGTGGGTCTGTTGTTTTATCATACTTTGGAATATCAAGCATTTTGAACTTTTTTGGAATTGGGAGTGGGGCAGCACTTGGCTTCCAAGGTTGTTGCGAATATCTGTCCATGTCTACCCCTTTGATTATGGGTGGCACCCCGGGTATATACTCTATGCATTCACTTTGCTCCTTGAGCTGTCTCTGCAAGGTTAGTACTAAATTTTGTAAATCAGAATTAATTACATTACCTGGTTCTCTCTCCTGCGGTTTACTGGGAGGTCCACCCGCTGCCTGAGTTAACAAGCCCGGAACGAGGGTTTTCTATAGTGTTATTATTTGGAGAAGGTGTGGGTGTTGCAACAAGTAACTGGTTAACAAGCGCCTCAACAACTTTGTTGACCTGAGCAGTAATTAATTTCTGCAAAGCTTCAGCAACAGCTTCAGCATTTTCAAATTGAGCATACTCGTTTATTTGAGATCCATCAGGAGTACCCTCACGAGATTGCCGCGGAGAGTCCTGCGGAGTTGGAACTTGAATGTTAATATTTTGTGGGCTTCCCTGACATTGTTGGTTCTCTTGGTTTCCTGGGGTGTTGTCATTGTTATTCGACATAATTGATGTAACAAGGAAGGTCAAGTGAACAGAAAATAGATTATCAGATTCCCGGTAACGGAACTAATTTGTTTAACCAAAAAAATAGAATTTCAGTCAAAGTTAGAATTTAGAAGAACGCGGGTTACTGATAATCAAAAGAATATGTAGAAGAAAGTAATTTAGAGTAACCAGAGTGTAATCAGGAGAAAAACAAGTGTATCAAAGTATATTCCGATTGTGTCTTGTCTTTAGAAGTGACCAGATACCTCCCTTTTATAGGTATCTTGAAGATATGTGTTTCCTCCAAATCATAATGAGGCTATTATGAATAATTAAAGACATTGAATGCCACGTTACACAATCATTGTAATAAATAAAATTCTCTAACGTATCCAGTATTTAATGCCCGTTGAATTCCGTATCTGCTCTCTTTATTATGGTCAGATCCATTCCTATTGATAAATGATTTAAATAGGTACGGGCGCTGAATCCTTCAAATG